>NC_133538.1:314942113-315307113 GCF_048544455.1 Silene latifolia
GAAGCCATGCATAAATAGTTTTAGCAATTGATGAATTGGGATGTTATTACATCGATTAAAAGTTTCTATCACATTTTTGCATTGTTTTCTTAGTCTTTGATTGTTGGTCACTATCTTAGATTAAATTTGTTAATTCACTTTTATAAGTCGAGAGGCACGAAATTGAATTAGACTAAGCATGTTTTAGTAGACGACCTAGCTATAGCGAGAACTCGTTAGGACCCGTTTTATGGTTGACAATAAGGCCGAGAGGTGGTTCTTTTTAAGCATAAACAATTAACGATATTATCAACTCCTATGTTTAACTTGAGCATTTACATAATTTTCATGCGTGACCCGACCTCCCTAGACTCTTCCTTTATTATTATTGTTTCATAAACCCAACCAAACCAATCGATAACCGACATTGATAGAATTCACCCCATAACAACTTGTATAGGATCTCCCGTCTCCTTGTGTTCGACCCCTATTACTACATTCATTTGTGTTTAGGGTATTTATCTTTGATTAGGTTGCGACATCCTATCCAATTTTGGCACCGTTGCCGAGGAGCACAGTTTTGTTTGCTAATTAGGTTTTGATTTTTTTCTTGTTTTATTTGTCCCGGGGAACACTTGTTCCTTGGGATTGTTCTCTCGGTTTCCTTGTAATTTTAGTGCCTATTTTATAGGTAATAAAACTTGGTCTTCCATAATGATGAACGGATTCGTCACGCAACAAGACAATGAGCCCTTTCATGAATATCTTGACCGATTTTATGCCTTTACCAATAGTCTCATCTCCATTGGACAAGTCATTGATGTTGTTTACATAGCCTATGTCGTGCTTGATGGCATGAACTCCGGGACCCGAGAAATGGCTCTAAACTTGAGTAATGGGAGAGTCTACTACATGATTAGGGCGGAACTTCGGAATTTCTTGAGTTTCATGGCTAGCCAATGTTAATTGCGGGAGGTAGCACGCTAATTAAATTTATGGCGCATCGAAGAGGGGCTCAAAGTTGCTAAGGCTCATTTGGATCAACTTTCTCAAAAGAAACCGATACCACATGAGCCTATTTTCTCTCCTTTTGCCTTTTTACCTTCCCAATGTGAGTCTTCTCCCCCTAATGATTTTGAATTATTGGATGACGATGATGATTGTCCAACTTGTTCTTTTAAAAGTCCCCCTAGTGTCATTCCAATTGACCATTTAGAGGCTCATGTTAAAGACAATGACCTTGTAGTAGATGACATGCTAGCTATGGGTGATCTTGAGCCCGACCATAGTGAAACAGATGAGGTTTTACCCGAGTCATTTGAAACTTTTGAAAATCCTTTCACATGGTATGTAGATGACCCATTTAAGGTTGATGGAGGACTTAGTGATCCACACATAGAGGTTAAGTGGGATACACCTCCCATTTTTTATGAGTCCTACCACCTTGAGTTTTCATACCACTAATTTGAGACCATTCATGATTATAATTTGTGCACTAACGGTTATTTTTATGGTCTTAAGCATGATGCTCCATCTCTGGGTGATGAGTGGAGTAGTATGGTGATTTTCTTCGAAGTCTCTAATGCGCATTTTGATAATATTTATCTTTACCTACCTTTGATCTTTCATGCTTATATCTTATCAATTGTTTACATTTGCTTTTGTATTGCTCATGCGCAGGTATATGATAGACTTCTAACGACTTTGACTTGATTTTTAAAGATAAAAATGGTTGTGTCACCTGAAGAAAAACAAGTCTAGCAAGACATTAAATTTGCGCTTCTCGGGAGGCAACTCGTGTTTACAATTTATAGTTTTTTGAACAATTTCTATTTCAATTTGGTTTTGATGTAATAGATAAGACTATAAGACATTTAGTTTGCTTTAGTTTGTAGTAGCTTGTCTTTTGCAGGTACTTTGCTACATGCATTGGACCTTACCCCGTTTTCAAGCTAGATTGGGGGAGGCTTCTACACTTTAGTAAGCTTTTTTTCCTTTCTGTATTTTCGCATGTGTCATCCCATCTCCCCTTGTTGGTTTTTGTTTGTCTATCTTTGTGTCACACATTGAGGATAATGTGTTGTTCTAGCTTGGGGGAGGGATTTAGTGAGTCTAGATATTTAATTGCTTTCATATATTGAAAAATCCAAAAAATTGAAAAAGTTTAAAAACTTTATAAAAATATCCATGTTGTATTCAACCATTTGTCTTATGCATAATGTCATTCCTCCTTGCATTTCTCATTGTAGATTTTTAAGCTAATGATTCATGCTTATTGAACCATGGGGATGTCTTGACATAGTGGGTGTTGGATGAATTTTGGACAAAGTAGACTTGATCTTGACATTGGTAAGCTACACATATGGTAAGGTAGAGCCTCCAAAAGGCCGATGCATCTTTATCCGGTCTCATTTAGGTGTGTGTAGTTTCTCCTCTTGGTGTGCGTTACAGCTATACGCACAAGTATGGTTTTTTGTTCCATTTTGTATGAGTTTTGCTATCATGATTGTATTTTGAAGCCATTCACTTGTTTGCCAACAAATATTTCCTAAATCTTGCACATTTTCCTAGCAACATATAACATTGCTTACCTTTGTTGAGCTAGTGACTTGCTACTTGTGATTAGGGTAATCTCTTATTTGGGATATGGTTATTTGTCACTATTGTGAGCATTTTTGTTACGGGATTGCTAATTCCCATAATTTGGTGAATGGTGGTGAAGAAAAAGAGAAAGAGAGTTGAAAAAGATAGAAAAAAAAAGAAAAAAAAAAGAACAGAAAGAAAAAGAAAGAAGCATGAGAAAAATGATAAAAATTATAAACAAAGAAGAAAAAGAAATATGAGTTGCTTACATGTTTGAAATGTATTGTTTTGGGAAGTAGTCTATTGTGCTATAATGAAAAAAATGAGTCATCATCCTATTTTTTGCTCTAGTTCTTGCTCTTGGAAAAGGTTAAGGTTCGGAATAAGCACCCTTGCACTTTTTGGGTAGTTACTAGCTTGACATTAGCTTCACATGACCAAAAACATCTTTCCACCTTCTTACTTATTCCCCCTAGCCTTCTTTTTTGTTATTGGTTTCTTTTCTTATGCATATTTGATCATGATTAGCATTATCTTGTTGATTTGGAATGTCTACCATACTAGATTGCGGGCGCATTCTCTTGAGTCATAGATAGGAGAGTGTCACATTCACATATATTTGCCCTATTCATAATATGAGTGTGAGTGTTTTCCCGTGAGGAGCCCAATGTTATATAAGATCATGCAAGAGTCGAAATGTTCATGTGAAGTCCTTTGTGCAGTACCGTCATGTAAATCTCATCCATGTTGTTGCATTTTCCCGATGCCCATATTGTTTCGGGATTTGATTCATTGTACTTTAAAGTTACTTGACGGAAATTGCATGCAGTTGGGATGATTGTTGCTCTTACCCTTTTCCTTGTCACACATTATGTTGTGTGCTTGCCTGAGGACAAGCAAGGGTTTAGCTTGGGGGAGTTTGATAAGTCCATTTTATATATACTTTATGTTTATTTTACAGGAATAATCCGAACTATACCTCACCTTCTTATATTAATCCAAACTACATTTTAACTCAGAATAATCTGAACTATGCGCTCATTTTTCTCACAATACACCAAGTAACCTACTACCTGTTAATCAGGTCACACTTAAGAAAAAAAAAACAAAAATCCTTAAACTCTCGTTTAACTCATCTCTCTCTTTCATCAACCATTTTAACTTCTTCATCATATGAACATTTACACTCATCATTGAATCTTCTTATTATTGATTGTCAAATCGGTGCCGCATCTACTCAGAATAATCTGTACTTGAAATACACATGAAACAAAGTCTCAACTCGTGGCTAGCCAAGACATCCAATAACAATTCAACTAATCAATTACTCCTTAGTGTCAACAATTCATCAATGAATATTCAAGTTCAAACGCCAAAATTATACTCCCCATGGACGCCCAACTTTCTAAACTATCAACGAACTCATTAATCGGTGCCGCATCTACCCTTATATATCTCGATTCTGGACGTTATTCTCGTCTTCATAGATGCAATCATTCAATTAATCAACTCCAAAATCTGGATTTCATTCCTCTAAACTATACCGCTCCTACATGTAATGGTGGGACGGTGGTGGATGCGGCGGTGGAACCACGGCCAATCACGCTACATAAAAAAGGAAAAAGACGCCAATGGAAGTTACAAGGGCTCGGGTGAACGGAGACAGTTGAGACGAACGACTAGTGGCAGTGCGGCAACAGGTAGTGGCGTATTGGTGGTGATGTTGTGGCGATTGGTGGTGGGTTTAATGGAGACGTGATGGTAGTGTGGATGGGAAAAAATTTCAGATTGTTGGGTGATTGGGTGAGAGTGTAGGAATGATTCTTTCTTTTTATTTTGTTTTTTTAGTTTTGTTTATTATAATTATTGTCATTGCCACATCACCATCAGGTCATTTTTAACCTCATATAACAAGTCAAAATTGGCTAAGTCTATTTTGAGAAAGGGGTATCTAAAGTTGGGTTTATTCTCAGTTAAAGTATAGTTCAGATTAATATGAGAAGATGCGGTATAGGTTGGATTATTCCTATGAAATAACCCTATACTTTAACCCCCTATTTTAGCCCGGTTTTGCACTTCTATTAGTGTATTTGTGAGCTAATTCCATGTTCTAAGTATTTTTGCTCGTATTCATTACATTTTGTAGGAAATAAAGCACTCGGTAGCTTTTTCCAATCAAATTAGCATTCACCCAAGTTCACGAGCCTAATAAGAGCAAGTCTTGACCATGCAAAGGTGTTTCGAGAAATATAGGGGCATTTTAGGAAGAAATTAGAAACCCGAGCATGAATATATCCAAATGGGTCAATGGACATAGATAAATAAAATGAAGCCCATAAAGAAGTTGAGAGCAAGGAGCTTAGGATGCCATTTTGGATTCCATATGAGCATTCAACCGAAGGAATTAAGAGGCATTAAGACATAGCATTGGATTCTCTATACAAATTAAGATGGAATTAAGAGAAACGAGCAAAAACCACACGACCCCGATTGGGGTGTGGTGTCCCCGATCGTGGTTACCCTCTCATTTATTATTTACGTTTCGTCTTATATTCCTATATAAAGGGTGTTGATCCAGGACCTCAAACACACCTCCTACACCACTTTCATACTCTCATTTCAGTTCTTACTTTAGTTTAGATTAGATTTCCCTTAAACATTTCCTCTATGTTATAAACAATTTCCTTAGGCATTTCAAGTTCATTTACAATTTCTATTTCAAGTATTTGTTCTTCTATATTCAAGTTCTATTTCCATTATAGAGTAATCTCATTTCTATTATTATTTTGTTATTCCTTTGTCGTTTCTATTTACTAATTATAATGCTTACTTTATCATTTGTCATTAGATTAGTTATCATTAAGCAAGAATAGTTCACTAGTCTAGGGATTAAGGGAAGCCATGCATAAATAGTTTTAGCAATTGTTGAATTGGGATGTTATTATATCGATTGAAAGTTTCTATCACATGTTTGCATTGTTTTGTTAGTCTTTGATTTTTGGCCACTATCTTAGATTAAATTTGTTAATTCACTTAAAGTCGAGAGGCATGAAATTGAATTAGACTAAACAAGTGTTAGTAGACGACCTAGCCATAGCGAGAGCTAGTTAGGACCCGTTCTATGGTTGAAAATAAGGCCGAGAGCTGGGTTTTTTTTAAGCCTAAACAATTAACGATATTATCAACTCCTATGTTTAACTTGAGCATTTACATAATTTGCATGTGTGACCCGACCTCCCTAAACTCTTCCTTTATTATTTATGTTTCATAAACCCAACCAAACCAATTGATAACCGATATTGACAGAATTCACCCCATAATAACTTGTATAGCATCTCCCGTCTCCTTGTGTTCGACCCCTATTACTACATTCATTTGTGTCTATTGTATTTATCTTTGATTTGGTTGCGACATCCAATCAAGACCTAGGCAATATGAAATATGAAACCAAATCTATGGATAAAGTTTTACATATATGATTACTCATCATATTAGACCTAAGCCCCTATATAGACCACATACTCACAAGAATGATTTATTTATAAAATTCTAGAATACAAAAACCTATAATTCTGATGGCTAATTTTGTGAGTTTTTAATATTTTTAGTTGTTTGTTTGGATCCTTTATGGTATGGGGTGGAACTGGGCCACGAACCTCGCAATACCTGAATCACTCTTTATCTCTTTCCTCAACTCATACGTACATTCACCTTCCCAATTCTCATTTCCCACTATCCATCCATCTCCCCCAGCCACCATCTTCTACCGTCGGCGACTTTGACGCAACTCCGACGTCGTTCACCAAGGAGTAGTTGTCGGCGTGGGGTAGAACTGGGCCACGAACCTCGCAATACCTGAATCGTTCTATTAAATTCAATCGGAGCTTGTTTGAATACTAATGAAAACTGAGATTGCGATTTAAATTGTAGGTACACCGCAAATGAATAGCAAGTTCGAAAATTCAAGTTTGTCAGGATTTATGTCGGAGAATTCGGGACGGTAAAATGTTCTCGCCGGACTTAGCTAATGTGGTCGGCGTTTAAGGTGGTTGTCGATGGGAGTGGTCGCTTGTTGATGGGCTTCGGCGTGAAGGGTTTGTGCTGGTCGGGGAAATGGCGCTAATTTGGTGGTGTTCGTGGGGTGAAGGTGTGGTGGTGTGTCATGTCACGAGTGTAGGTGGGCCTGGATTGCCGTTGGGGCTAAGGTAGCCATGGTGGTGCTGGCAATAGGTTCAATTAGTTGTTCGGGCTGAGGTGGTGGTGGTGGTAATAGCGTGGTAGTTTATAGTTTGGGGTGGATACATGAAGTACTGTTACCGGATACATGTATTTATGAATACTACTAGATACATGTATGATGTGTGTATCTGGCACTAACGGAGCTTACAACGATCATGTCAAAGGTAGTTACAGTAATGGCAACGGTCTTCACTACTAAAGATAAGTTGTTGTGGAAATTTGCACACCCGGCTAGTATTGGGTCCGATGATCCATTGATTAATCCGGGAATGGATACCGAGTTAGGGGAGCTGGTTGGAGAGAAGATATTAGTTTTGGTGGCGGAACAAGATGAATTGAGGGACAGGGGATTCCATTACAAAGAAATGTTGGTGAAGAGTGGGTGGAAAGGAGATATACAAGTTGTTGAAACACATGGTGAGAATCATCTGTTTCACTTGTTCGATCCTGTTCCAGCTAATGTTGTTGTTCTCATGGATCAATTTGTTTCATTCATTAACTCATCCTAATAAGTTATTGCTCAAATTGTATTAGAGAATAATCTATAAGTTTTAAATAATTTTGAGATATCGGTTATTTAATCTGTGAACGGTTTCTTTCAAATGGGTTTCTAATCCAAATTAAAGAATTTCAGCTTCAAAGACAGCCTTCGTATTTGGGATACTTTGTTAAGTGATCCCCAAAGGACCTCAGGTGGGTTTTATGGGAACGGTTTTTTAGACCACTAAACTCTATTTATATGCCACCAACTTAGCATGTTAAATACACTATTTTAGATTTCTAGATAGTAGATACACTCTTTAAGAAAGATCTCCATGGTTAAGCAAAGAGCACATTTGCAAATAAAAAAGTTTTAAATTCTACTTGTAGTTAACCATCGACCACTTTTACACGTATCTTGAAACTAAATTGAATTGAGTAGTAGCTCCATGGAGCTAGTAGCTCAAATGGGCCTCTGAAAAAAATCTACCAATTAAAACAACACTTAAATATTTTTAATTTTTATTTTCTAGGTAAAATAAGTAAATGTATTAATTAAAAGAGTGTTGTGGAACGTAGTTGACATATGGTGCGTTTAAGCAACAACACTAAGCTAGTAGCTTACCATTGTAGTAGTTTGTAGCTTAAAAATATTCTAGCTTGAAAATCTTATGTGGCAAAGGTAAGCTAGTAGCAACTAGCTTACCATTGTGGATGCTCTAAACTTTCTAGATGCACATCTCTGACAAGTTAGATACACTCTTTTACCTTGCTAGATACACTTCTTTCCCTTGCTAGATACGCGTCTTTGGCAAGCCAGATACACTCCTTTAGATTACTAGATACAATCGTTTACCTTGCTAGATATACATCTCTGCAACATAGGTAGGCTCCTTTAAATTGTTAGATACGGTCTTTTACCTTGCTAAATACACTCTTTTACCTTGCTACATGCACATCTTTGGTACACGAGATACACTCCTCTAGAATGCTAGATACACTCTTTTACCTTGTTAGATACACATCTCTTACAAGCTAGATACACGTCTTCACCTTACTAGATACACTCCTTTACCTTATTAGATAATATTTTCTTAATTATTTTAATTTTTAACATTATTACTTCAAAATAATTCCCTGGAATTTAACTGGAATTGATTTGCCATTTTAAAACTTGTGACCTTAAATATTGTACACGTTTGGGAGACTTTACTCATTTTTGTGATTTTTGTATGAATAAAATTAACCTTTTAAATTAGATAATGTACCCACTTTATGATGGTGATAATATTGGACATGTAAAATAAGATTCTATGGCATGTTTTTATGGGAAATGGATCCTCTCCATTTCCTTTCTCTCCATTTCCTCTCACAATCTCTTTAAAATAATAATTTCCCCTTTCATCTTCATTTTCCTTTATCTTTATGCGTAAATTTAGAACCGTTAGATGTTGTCCACATGCGATCCGGATCGTTAATAGGAACTTGCCTCTCAATTTCTTTTTAGAAAATGGAGAGAAAATGGGCTCGTTTTTATGTAACTTGATTGAATTTAATCATCACGTTGTCAAAAGATTCACATGATATGACAATCCTTGGTTCAAAGTTGCCGAGTCACGATGGTGATAAAGCTGACTTGGTGGAGGCCTAGAGGGGCAGAGTGTCAAATTGTCAATGCACCCTTGGTTCAAAGTTGCCGATTCACGATACAACAATATAAACTGAATTGAACCTTAATTTAAAGTTAAATAAACATAAACTTCATGTTCTACTTAAAAAGATAGTCGTCACATCTCCAGCGTACTAGATACACTTTTTTAGATTGCTAGATACACTTCTTTATCTTGTTAAAGACACACCTTTAGATTGTTAGATACACTCCTTTACCTTGGTAGATATACTCACTTACTTGTTAGATACACTTACCTTGATAGATACACATGTTTAGCAAGCTAGATACACTCATTAGCTTAGTAATAAATTAAGAAGTTGTGCAACAGATGAAGAGCATTAAAAGTGAGATGAAACAATTGGTTGGGCACCTATTACTTGAAGAGTTTAAATGTTTTTTGCAAGAGTTGAAGAATGAAAAAGAAAGGGTGAAAAAAACGACGAAGATTTTAAGCGATTCGATTGAAGAAATGGTGATTTAAAGATGGATGAAAGATAAATAAATTGAGAAAAGAAATGACTCCCATTTAGAATACAAGTCCCCTTTGTTTGATCACATTAAGTTGTTAGATATGCTCATTTAAGTTGCTAGATACATACTTTTGCCTATCTAGATACACTCCTTTAAGTTACTATATAAAACTTACATACTATAATATATATTGTACAAATATAACTACAACAAATGACTATTCGAACTAAGAGCTAATGCGATGATTTCCTCAGCCTTCGTCTCTACTTTCTAGGCCTTAGAAAAATAGAACCATGGACTGCTTACGCACAAATAAGGAAATTGGTTAGCATCTGAACCGTCAGTCATAAGTCTATGTATTTGATTATTAAAACGTAATTAACTTAACTTAAATCCCCAAATTATCAGAGAAAAGCATAACCATGGCTGAAACGATTGAACATTAGCGTGCTACTCACCAGAATTTGGCTAGAAAATTGAACAAAAGGACGCCGAGAAGACGAAAGAAAGACAATGAGATTGAAATGTATATCTCAAATCAATGAAACCCCATTTTTCAGTAGAACAAAAACGAAAGAAAGACATGAGATTGAATCTAATTGAACTTCAAAGATAATTTAAACCTAAAAAGATTGGCCGGGCTTTGTACCTAATTCCGTATGATGACTATTACTTTCACAAAGTCTCCAATTGATAGTTGTATAACTGCTCAATGAAGATGGTGAATAAGGGCTTTTTTATTAGAGAATTAGAAGGGAATATGGCGGTCATAAAACATTCAAGTCCGGTAGTCCATTTTCTTTTTTTTTAGACAAAGGTGTACTATTTTTATTTTTTTTTGGTGAAATGTGAGATGTATATATATATATATATATATATATATATATATATATATATATATATATATATATATATATATATATATATATATATCAAAAAATGTAGTTCATGAGGTACATGTCAACTAATGCCAATTACATAATTCCAACTTCCTTAAGCCAATCTAGCTCTAAGTAAGTAAGCTTGTTTCTGTCTCTACCTTGAATTCTTAGCTTCATGTCATCAACAATATTTGTAGCAACCTTCTGTGGCCTTAGAAGAACACCATCATTCCTGCATTTATCTCTATGGTGCCATACATGATATATAGCTCCCAAAGTCAGTCCTGCCTGAACTCCTCTCTGCATCTTAGTACCAGTAGCATGTATACACCAGTCCAGCACATTGCCAGCTGGTAGATTGAGGCTAGTTTTCAGCTGCAGATGCTGGACTATCCTGCTGCTGTAATCACACCCAAAGAAGAGATGTTCCAAGTCTTTTGATGCATGTCCACATAACCAGCAACTATCATCAATGTCCACCCCATATCTGATCAACTTGTCTTTGGTTTTGAAAGCTCCATGGGCAAGAATCCACCCCATGAATTGATGCTTTGGTACCACCCATTCATTCCATATCACCCCATCCCAGCTGACCTTAGGACGAGTCCCCATGAGCCATTGATAACATCTGGCAGTAGAGAATCCTACCCCCTGTATATCCCATGACCCATTAGTGTAGGCAGCAGTCAGGTCCTGTTTTACCCTACAGACTCTCCTCCACACCCAGCTTGTGTTAGCACCAGGCTTATACTGCCACCAATTCTGTCCTTTCAGATGATTGTGCTTCACCCATTTGACCCAGATAGTATCTTTATCCTCAGCAATCCAATTGACCAGTTTACCTATCAGAGCCTTATTCATCATTTCCAAATTTTTAATTCCTAACCCACCCTTTGATTTAGACCTACACACAGTGTCCCATGCCACCATTGGAACCCTATGGTAGTCAGCACAGTTATCCCAGAGGAAGTTTCTGCAGACAGCCTCCACTTTTGTAAGAATTCCCTTTGGTAGAACAAACAAGGAAGCCCAATAGGAATGTAAAGTAGTCAAAACTGCTCTCACCAAGACAAGTCTCCTAGCATATGAGAATTTTTTAGCTCCATAACCATGAATTCTACTACAGATCTTCTCAACTAAACATTCACAATCTTGTTTTTGCAATCTAGTAGTTTGAATTGGCATGCCAAGATATTTAAAGGGTAACTTACCCTCTACAAATCTAGAGACACTCAGGATGTCTTATTTAAGCTGATTAGGCACCCCTCTGAAATAAGCATTAGATTTTCAGCACTTATTTTTAGACCAGATGCTTTAGAAAAAGTAGAATAAGACTAGAGTAGCAGCATCATAGACTTGGCATCCCCATGGCAGAAAAGGAGCACATCATCTTCAAATATCAGATTGGCAAATTGCACTTGCTTGCACATAGGATGATACTTGAACTCAAATTTAGCAGCAGCATACTTAATAGATCTTGTCAGGTATTCCATACATAATGTGAAAACAAGAGGGGAGAGTGTGTCTCCTTGCCTGAGACCTCTCCTGCCTTGGAAATATCCAAACATTTCCCCATTGAGGGATAAGGAAAAGGATGTTGTAGTTATACATTGCATCAACATTTCCTGAAACTCCACAGGGAATCTTAGCTCTTGAAGGAGTTTTTCAACAAATATCCACTCCACTGTATCATATGCCTTTTGGAGATCTATTTTAAATAGACATCTAGGAGATGCATTAGGCTTTTCATAGCACCTAATTAAATTTTGACAAATAAGGATATTCTCCTGAATACTCCTATTTTGTATAAAAGCTCCCTGATTAGGATCAATGATAGCAGGCAACACATCAGCTAGTCTTGCACATAGCAGCTTGGATATTACCTTATATACTACATTGCAGCATGCTATAGGTCGAAATTGATACACAGTTTGGGGCCTGGTGTACTATTTTTATATACTACATAATATATGAGTACATACAAACCAGTTACAAAACAAACCGAGAGTCATTACAACCCTCTAAACTTATTAGAAGCGCTTTCCCAAAAGCGCCTTAAGTTTAGACTAATTGGATAAAATCCAACTTTTTTTTAAAAAACGCCGCGAAACAAGCGTCGGTGTATACCTCATATAAAAAACACATTAATAGACTCAAACATCAAATGATAAAAGCTCACAAAGTTAAGTCTTTAAGTTGCTAGATACACTAGTTTAAGTTGCTAGATACATACTTCTAGCTAGCCAGATACACTCCTTTAAGTTGCTAGATACATACCTCTAGCTAGTTACACTCTTTTAAATTGCTAGATACATAACTCTATCTGGACTACTTAATCAAGAGAAGGTAGAATTCCCACCATCAATCACGACCGAGAGCTCCTCAAACCCTCTAAATGTTTTAGATTAAGTCAAACAGATTTCTAACTTGGAAAACCCCAGAACCAATTTTAAGGTATTCCGGACCCTTAAGTAACTAATCTGAAAAGAATAGCTGAAGCAATTGAGAAAAAGGCTTGCAATGTCTTTCTTTTGAAGGTATCATAATGTTACCCACTACATCCTAATTAATAGTTACATATGTTTAAATTTTCCGTCACAAAAACAGACAATAGATAACTATTTATTAGGATTTAGGACGTAGGTAGTACTATTTGTTTTATTTAGAATGCCACCATTTTTTTCTTCGGAACACATTAATTGACTCAATAAACAAATCACAAATTTTGTTTAAGATCGCTTTAACTAACAAGTTAAGACGACACTTCAAACAAATTTAAATAATGTTAAAATGTAAAAGGCGTTGTGAGAGGTCTTAGCTTAAGACCGTCTTAAGCAAGACTAAACAGAAATTAGCCTGAATTTATTTGCGATTTGAGAAAGGAACTTGAAAAGAGTAATATAAGTATAACGTCTATTTTAGCTTTGAAATTACAAATAATCCTTGAAGCCCTAAATGTTCACTGGTATTTGCACGTGAGGTGGTACAAATTGGTACTATGACTGAATCCATCCAAGCCACGATAGACTTAAAGGCAGCTGGGTGGGGTGTCATGGTCAGCTACTACAGTGGTGAAACAGAAGATAATTTTATTGCAGATCTTTCTGTTGTGCCGGTCAGCGGGAAGATAACTCTCACTGTAGCTAGCCATCATATGATTTTTTTTTTTTTTACTTTTGTTCTATTACTGGCCCAAATTGATCCGATATTTTAATTCTAACATCTCAAGACCATGCTCTATGCGTAAGTGATAGGTTAGTGAAATACAACCAGGTAATTAAATACTTCTTGCTGATATGTATTATGAACCGTACAATTATGTAATGTAAATCGTAGTGTCAGTAGATCCCAGGAAATATAACCGTATGAAATTAACATTAATCAAGCCTCAATACAACATTAGACTAGCTTAAATTCAATCAAAGATCTCATCCAAAACACACCTTGACAAAAGAGCTGCCATATAGGATCATAAGCTAGAAAGCGAATTTTTCCATCTCACCAAATAAGTACTAAAATCTATGAAATTGACAGCGGCTAGAACTTAATGCAAATTAATACATATATATTCTCCCTTTATTTAAACCAAAGGTCTTTGTTTGTTTGCCAACAGGAAAAGATAAAAGAAAGGCAAGACCGAAAGGCTGTTAGGTTCATCATTGCCCCCAGAGAGAGACCAAAGCAGAATAAGGCAGGAAGAGGAGTAAATAAAAGCGACAAATCGCAAACCTCAACCCCCAGACAAAGATAATGAAATATGAGCAAATTGCAAACGACGCGTTTTGAAGGTAAAAGTGGCAAAGTGATGCGTCAAATGAACAGTAAGGTGCCTGAAGCACTTGTATGTTAAGGTGAATAAACAGATTTAGAAGTAAACCAATTATCTCTTAGACTGAAGTGGATAGTCCACGAGGAAAACTGTAACCACTAAAAAGCCGGAAAATACCGGCTGAACTATAAATTTCTTGCAAAAGCTGGTGAGTGAATGATAGGATAAGAAGGTCTCCACTCTAGTAGGTTTCCTAATTATATATGTAGGGCTAGTAGACACGTCACCAAACTCTAGTTTCAGCAAAAACTATCTACTCTTCCAAAACATAGGCAAATTCAATATGATGACAAGTCTTTCATGTATTCAAAAGCAACTTCACCACCACCAAATTTGATATCAAAATTGTTTGGTGTACTTACCAATGCAAGTTTTTCCTTAAAACTAGACTACTTTGGCTAGGCGCACTACTACAAAAACCATCATAGACATCAGACTTTTTCATCAATAGGCATCGAATTTACAACTGATGCACAGTTGACACATGTATATTCTTTATGCTTATGCATCGGTCTTAAGTCTGATGTCTATTCAAAAATAGACATCAGACTTTTAGGAAATCCGATGTCTATATGTTATATAGACATCAGTTGTTTAAAATATCCGATGTCTATTCAACACCATGGACATCAGATATCCAAAAAAACCGATGTCTATAATTATATTTTTCATAAAAAAAAATATTGCGATATTGTTGCCCAAATACATTATTAATCATACACATGATCACATATATAACGAGTAAGCTTTCATGCTCCTCTGTTTATCACTTCTGTTGTGTGTGTAACAACAAATGATTACAAATTACACCACCAAAAAAGCAACTACCCAACCAACTCTCTTTGATCAACCCATGTAGCATCTTCTTCCTCTACTTGTGTGTGTTTGAGAACAAATGTAATCCATATTTCCCTATCCTCGTCAAGAATTTGTTGGGTATAAGTCCTTCGGAAATCTTCAAAATACTACAAAACAAAAATAAGCATATTGACTAAAAAACAATACTAATATTTGTGAAAAAAGAGAAAAATGGCAAAACGATAAATTAGACCACATGATAAAATTACGATAACTTGCTTGAGATAGAAAAAATTATGCTACCTTTTATAAGTTATCCTTAAAGTTTACTTGAAGAAAATATTCTTAAAAGTAAGATTCATAAGTAGTACATCACAATTGTGCGATAATCCGTATTTCCAAGCAAGCGTCTAAAACTAAATGATTCAACGACTAAACCTCAGGGAGTACTTTACAAATAGCTAGCATATTCTCACACGGACAATCTAAGTCATTTGGTTTGCACAAAGTGAATAATGAACATATAAAGCTTCAATTAGTAAACCAAGAGAGACAACTTAAAAATGAAAACCACGACGCAATTCCAAGCATTAGTGATTAAAACATCTCTTCGACGTAAAATAAGCAAATTATAAAAAGATGGATATCGTACCATGGACCTTCCTTCTCAGTACATAACTCTAACTCAAAGTGGGGAATAGCTTCATCGTAAACTCCGTGCCTCGTCCTCGTCCTGCAAAAAATGATATTTAGGACTATATGTCGTGAAGGGTAACAAACTGACCAGGCCATGGATCAAGAATTCAAGATGCAAGATTTCGTTTGTTTGTTTTGTAGTACTCCATAATAGTTACTACTAAAATTAAACAGGCTTACCTGACGAAAAATACAGAAGAGACCAAGATTACAATCCATAAACCATACCCAAATTCTCCACTGCACCATCTTTAATCTTGCAATACAGGCATGACAGGACCAAAATTAGTGCTTATAATGACAAACCAACCTAACTAGTACGAAGTATAATGCACGACATTACCTGCTTCTAGCAACAAAATCATATCTTATGCTAAGTAAAAGAGACCTCAAACTAAAATTAATGATGGTACCAAGAGAAAAATACTTGATCCGGGCTCTTGAGCACAAACTGGTCATGGCACAAAAATAAGGCAGAAGAATCACTTAACTAAAAATTATGTGCTTTCCATCTTAAGGAAAAGGGGAGACTGTTCTAAATATGCAGTTGTGGTCAGAACAAATATATTTTTTAGAATATACAAGCACTACAGTATGATCAAAGCCCAAGTGTTAAACACAACATGCCAACTATCTAAGTTACAACTAAATGATGAATTGCACTATTCTTAATTGCACAAGAAACAGGTGCATAATATACCACACAACAGACTCAAGGTGCAAGCAAAATTCTTCTTAGTTTCTCATAGAAACAAGCTCGATACTAGCAACACGACATAGAAGTATGTCAAGTGAAAGGTACCTTTGCCAACTTCACCAATGTAGTTCCTTTCCTTGTCAAAGCCCTGGCTACCATCTTGTGATCCGACCGAAGTTCCCTCCCTCTTTCCACAGTTTGGTCACAGTCCTTTATGCACTAATCGTACGACCAAAAAAGAATTAAATTAAAAACAAGCACAATAATAAAACAACCAACCTCTTTTTTATTCGACAACTACAACAGAACAAGTAGTACACAATCATAATTCAACACCATACTATACTCTTATGGAATATACAAACAGAAAATCAACTGAAAGCAACTTTACAAACCAGTACTCATTGAACCGTCCACAGAATCATAGACAAACAAACAGAATCACAGAAGTTAGGAATGATTTAATCATTCAAACGATAATCTGAAGTCTGAAAAACATGGTTAGCTAGTGAAATTAGTAATCTAACCCCGATACATGTAAAGACTGAGAGCAATTAAGAGGATACCAACAAGACCAAATTGGAGAAGAGCATGGACCATAATAGAAGCACCACCAGTCCTAATACTCCCAAATTCAATGCATTTGTGTCCACCTGGTACCTGAAATACTATCGCAGGTGTTATGACGATATATGGGAGAATCCGAATAACACTATGACATGGTAAAGTGGAGATAAATCTGGGCCGACCCTATTTACACACTGAAATCGAAACTAATAAAAATTGGGATGAAGAAATCAAAAATTGGGGATTCAAACAATCAACTAGCGGAACAATAATAATAGCAGAAAATGAATCGCATACACCATCAAATCCAAACGAAAAATCCCTAATTTGGTATAAACATAAACCAAGATCAAATTAAGCTAAAATTAAATAGTATACAAAATAAGTAAACTTCTTTGAAACGGTACCCACAATGTGACGGAGCAGTAATGATGGCGGTAACTTGACGTCGTGGTGGTGTTGGCGAACGATTGAGCGAGTGACGGAGGTGAACGATTGAGGGATGCAGACTTGGGTGTTGTCGGAAGTCATGAAGGGCGGTGATGGTGACTTAGGCGGCGGCGGCAGTGCTGGAGGTCGGCCATAGTGGCGAGTAAGCGGCGGTGACAGAGCTTTTGAGTGATTTGTAGATGAGGATTAGAGAATAATGAGGGAGAGTAAATTGAGTTTGGGTGTAATGTTCTATGAAATATGAATGAAAGCGCTAAAGTACTAAAAAGTTGCCGCCTATAAATTTTTAGATTCGATATACATCGGTTTTTAAATGCTCTAATGTGTATAATGTAAGTTAAAAATACATAAATGAATAGGCATGGGCTTTTGCAAAACTCAGATGTCTACATAAATGAATAGACATCAGATATTTGCAAATATCTGATGTATAAACATATACATCAGACTTTTTGAAATATCTGATGCATATTAAGAGATGTCTATTACGTATTTTGTAGTAGTGGCGCATTTGGATCAATCATCACCTACACAACATTCGTCATCAAAACATACATCATTGAAAAAGAAACGCCCATGAAGCTAAACTTGAAAAACACCAACCACTAAAGATACCAATGAAATAAAATTAGCTCAAAATAGCATCACGATTTCATTAAATATACTATACTTATACTATTAGTTATATTTGGACTAACTTGCTGCCATAAGACTCAAGAGTACTCTCGTGTACGACCTTGAAAAAGCAACAAATTGCATCCAGAACCAACATTTTGCAAGCCAGAATGCTAATTGATGCGTTCTCATCAACGCATTCATGTGTTATCATAAATTAATACTCCAGATACACAAGTCGATTTGTGTATCTTGTAGTACTAGTTTGTGTATCTGCGGTCATATATTATGCAACTACTAGTCTACCACTAACCAACTGTACCCACGACTAAAACCTGACCCACCACGCAACACCGTCCACTAACTTCACCCACCCATGAACCATTAACACCGACCCCTCAACGAGGCCGGTGAAGGAACCGTACCCACGACTAAACCACCGCGTCACCATAATTTGAAATTTCTTCTAAGTGCTAGAACTACAAAAAAGGAAGTAGAATTTCATAAAACTAACTATGCAGGCGATGTAATCGGGAAATTTAGAGTCAAAAAGTGGTCTTCCTCACCGTTGTCGGTAAATCCATACGAGGTCGCCGGTGAAGGAAGCGACGAAGAGGAGGGTGGCTCATTAGCGTGGTCAGCGTCGCCAGCGTTGGAGAGAGCCGACTCCGGCGATCGTCTAGGCTTCTGCGGTCGGTGATGGTGGTGGTGGTGGTGGTAGATTGGGGAGAGGAATGGTGAGCGTGGTGTCTGAAACTCTGAATGTTCATAAATTCTTATTTAACTTTCTCTCTCATCTGTTGGCTCCTCATGCTCTCCCAAATTCGCATCATCTGCGACGGCAAGGAATTTGATAGTGTATCGTCACCTGTGTATGCGATCGAAATTTTTCTTTTAATCTTAGATGCAGGTTTACTATTATTTCCTCATCTTTTGATCTTTCTAAATCAATGCAATTAGGTTAGATTTATTTTTAAATTAATGAAGGTTTTACATGTTCTTCTTTAACATCTTTATATGTTATCATTATGTTAATTAATCGTCAAAATCATTTATTCGTTGATCTTACGATTTATTAGGTAGTGATCTCAATTTTTTTTAATTAGGTTTTTCTTGTTTGATGCCTCAATCGCTTATGCCAAGGTATTTTAGAAATTCATTATATTGTGTACCACTGATCAATTTATTTTGTTATTCTTTACAATGTGTTTTTTTTGGATCATCATACTATTCTTTTAGTAAAATCATCATTTGTTAATTGCTACTGATCCGGTTCATCTGTGACTTATGTGTATCTAACTAAGTACATTTCTTTATGACGAACAACAATAGCGGAAGTGTGGAACAATGATGTAGTGTGTTACTCTAATGGTTTAAGTGTGTTATTGTAACGATATAAGTGTGTTACTCTAATCATTAATGATTTTTAATTGAGTTGTGCTTAATTTATTCTATATCCGCTATTCTCTCTTTCGATTATTTGTTTTTACTAAATTTCTTGTTCTCTTTGTAATTACTAAATTTCTTCCTCTTTATTAAAAAAGTAATACACAGTTGTGGTTATTTGGCTCTTGCATATGTTACTACTTGCAATTATGCATCTCTTACAATTTTTATTAACATGTTACTTTGTTGTTTTTATTTTATTTTTTTAGAATAGAAGTCACGTTGTAACACAAAAAATGCATAATGACGTAATTATGTTCTCTATTTGTACAAATATGTTACTGTAATTAATAAATTTTGTTATTTTAACAGTATAGTTAATCAACTATGTTTCTCAATAAAGATTTCCAACAAATGAAACATTGGCTTAATTGTGTTACTTTGATGATACAAATGTGTTATTATAATGGTTAAAAACTGTTATTGTAAAGGTAGAGTTAATTAACTACATTTCTCTATAATGGATTGGCGATAAGGGAGCAGAGGTTTCAGTTTCTTCTTCAATTTCACTCGATCGACCTGTCTTGACACTCGATCGAGTGTTTTCTTCAGCATAGTTACTCGATCGACCAGCTTGGAGTTCTGTACTTCTCGATCGACCGCCACTGTCACTCGATCGAGTGACTGGATGATGAGAACCGCTCGATCGAGTGGATGAGTTGCTCGGTCGAGTGGTTACTGCACACGCAGCAAGTATTTCTTGCAGGAACTCGTCTAGATCATCATCTGAGTCATCATTAGCTGCCAAAACCTCGTCTTCTTCATGAGGAGGGTCACTTTGAAAGTTCATTGCACTGGCTGGATCGCAAATTGGGAGAAACTTGGCTTGATCCGTCACGTGTGTCAACTGCGCGACTTGCTCTTTCAACTCCGATATAACCGTATCAGACTTCTGTGACATACTCATCATAATGGATTTCAACTCGGCAATTTCTGCTCTTGCAGAGGGAGAGACCGGTTGTGGTACGGGCGTAGAAGGGGTAGAAACGCTCTTTATCTCGTCATATAGCTGGGAGAAAGGAACTCCCTGCTTGAACTTCTTATATGCAAGGGCACGCTCTACACCTGCCGTGCATTCGTAAAGGTCATGCCCTTCCTCGCCGCATCTACCACATGGCTCTGTATGCTCTGTAATCGTAGGCATCTTGGCAAATATGCTAATAACCTGCAAAACTAATCAAAGCTTCGCAGAAAATGAGATCAGCCTCAAGGAATGAATTCCTTGAGACGAGAGACAAACTTAATTAAAGCGACAAATATGCGCCACCTCCCCGGCAACGGCGCCAAAATTTGATACGTCTGTCGCGTACCTGTCAAAAATAACCAACTGGCTCTAACTAATATAGCTAGGGAAGTCGGGTCGAATCCACAGAGAGGTAGGAATTTGTCGGCTAAATTCAAGTTCGTCTAAGTAACCAAATTGGGGGTTTATGAAATGTGATTTCTAAACTAAGAGAATAAGGAAAGAGGAATAAAGGAAGGAGTTTACAGATAAAAGAGAATAGCTAAGACAAATCGGTTCACCATAATTATCCTATTCGAGTAATCTAGGTCCCGTCAATGCGATGACGGTCTAAGGGGTAGCGAACGTCACCTTTCGGTCCTTAATTCACCCTAAAATGTAAACAGTTTAACTTTCGCCCTCGCTGCAATATTCTATTGTTCGCTACTAGTCTGCCTCTTCCAACCTTTCGGTCTAGGTTAAGGTCCACCAAGAATAAGGGTCTAATTGCGTCGACTCAATTAGGCAATTACAATTAATTGTAGCATTTAAACAACAAAGACGGTACTGATATTAACCTAGTAGATCGATTACTCTCCCTTCAAATCATGGGTTCCCTATGGTCTTAGCATAGGAAATTAGCTACTCATAATCGTCGGATTAACAATTACAATAACTGAATAATCAAAACTAAGCATGATGACAAACTATAAAGAGATGATTGAACTATTATAAATCAAAGAGAGGAAAGGGATTAAAAGCAATAAATACGATTAAGAAATAAATAGATTGATAATACCGAATCCGAGTAGCAAAGTAGAGTATAGAAATCCAAAGAATAGTGACCAAAGTAACAATGGAGAAATGTACGTAGTGAAGAGATCGGAGTAACGTGATGTTCTCCTCGGTCTTATCTTGAAAAATTGTCTTAAACCTAATCTATGGACTGATTACAAAAGCCCATAAAAGATTAGGCGGAAATAAACCAAAAGCACACGAGATCCCCTCGATCGAGCAGAGAGATTACTCGATCGAACTCCAAGTCACTCGATCGAGCACTGCTCGCTGAACTTCCTCGATCGACTCCTTAAGCTGGTCGATCGACCAATCCTGAGTGTATAAAGCATTCGATCGAGCAGTAAACCACTCGATCGAGCTACATAGGCGCGTCAGGACTTGTAATCCTTCCTTTACTCAGCTCATGCGTCCTCCATGTGTAAGATTTCTAAGCTCCGGCTCTTATCTCCCATGAATGCGTACAATTGGGACAATTAAGGCTTGATTTAGCTCCTTCTCGGCCAATTCCTGCAAATTACAATAAACGGACCAAAGTAGAATACTCGGGGGTATTTGTAGCCAGATGCTACATAAAAAGCACAGAAATGCGTGTAAAAAAGGAGGTGAAAACCTTATATAAAAGACACGCATCAGGGGCCCCCTCACACCAAACTTCTGGCCCTTTCAGTTTTGAACCGGTTTCCCTTGAGAGATATTACAGAGTGAGGTAATTTAAAATGAATATTGTTTATTTTGTCGTAGGAGTTTTGGTTGCTTTGTTGAATATTGTTTTCATTGATGACTGCGTTTACGGGACGTAACCTTGATTTTAAGGGGTGTGGAATGAATGAAATGAGGAGTTGATGTTGAATTGTTTTGATCATGAGCATGAAAGTAATTATAAATTGATATTGATTACATGGTTGAACGTTGTGTGATAGTAGAATCATGTCTAGTGATATGCGGTTGTGTGAATCCCAAAGCCATGTTATTTAAAATATATTATAAAATGATTAAGCTTGTGATATGAATGCTTTAGAGTATATACTAGTCGTGTGTGAAAGTTTATTGACCAAGTTGTGTTGATATAGGAGTAGGAGGGTCTTAATGAGGGCTTGTGACCTAGTAGAAAGGAACCTAGAGCTGAACTTTATTCCGTCAGATTTTACCCCTATTTGATTTAGTTTCCATTTAACCTCCATTTATCATACAAGGTTGTAATTTTTATGAGTGATAACCCAATGAGTTAGCTTACCAATTCCGTTAGTCTCATATTTAAAAGTTTTACGGTTTGGGAGAAATAAATAATTTAGTGGACAGTGGTCAAAATGTTCCTGTGCAGTTATGCCTTCGACAAACAATTTTGTAAAATTTGTCATTTAATACGTACTTAATATTTCGGCGTAATTCCAACTCTACTGTTTAAAAGATTCAAATATGTTTCCATATTGATAAGGCACGTTGCAAGTTAAATTTTTGACAATTAATAGTGATTTTTACAAGTTGACCCAAGAGTTTGACAAATTGCTGATCAGTTTTTGTTTCGACCCACTGAATTGTAAAAATCTTTATAAAATTATTATTCGAGATTTGGGCTTAATTTTTTTTCTCATGATTTGAAAACTCTTTATATTTTCTGGAAAGTATAAAAACTCAATGTAGAATATAACGGTTATTTAATGGTGATTTTTGAAAGTTACAGCTTGACTTTGATTTCCGAAAAAATGCGAGTTTACCAAATGTTTAATATAAATGTTTTGTCGATTCCTAACCTATGATAATTGGGAGGTAGGAGTGATGATAGGAGGACCTAAAGAGGGGTTAGAAAGGATATAATTGACCAAACCTTGTTTTGTAAGTATAGAATATTTAAAAATGTTGAGCCATCGTTTCCTCGGGTAGAAACATATGTTGTCTTGTTTTGCTTTTATAGAACCATGCCTCCAAAGAGATCTACACCTACACCCTCTACCATGTCCCAAGAGGAGATTGACCGTTTGATATCCATGAATGAGGCTTTGACTGCGGCACTGAAAGCTAAGGGGTCGGTTCAGGATCCAGCAAAGATGAGTGCTAGTATCGCAAGGCACAACCCAACGAGATATGACGGATTAGGGGAACTATCTTTACTTGGGGATTGGCATAGAGAGTTTGATAACCTTTTTGAGTTGTTAGGATGTCCTGCGGAGATGCAAGTAGACCAAGCTGCTTATTATTTGAGGGGGAAAGCGGGTTTGTGGTGGAATCGTAGTAAGGAAGTCTTAAGGGAAGCTTGGAGGGAGAGTGATGAACCTTTTATCATTTGGAAGGGTTTCAAGGAGAGTATGAGAGCGGTATTTGTACCAGAACATATTAGGAGTAAGATGAGAGCTGAATTTGATTCTTTCAAGATGACTGAGGAGATGACAGTAGAGACTTATTATAACAGGTTTATGGAATTGTCAGAATATGTAGCTGATTTGAATTTTAGTGATGAGATGTTGGCACTCAGATTTGAAAAGGGATTAACAACCACTATTAAGAAGAGGCTTGCAGCTGGTCAACCAAGTAAATGGATGATGTTTATCAACGAGCTGGCCACGCAGAGAGGATTGCAGATATGTTGAAGGAAGAGAGGAGGGAGAAGGAGGAGAAGAAGGAAAAAAGTGAGAAGAGAAAGGCTGAGTCATCAAGTGAGGCAGTTGGGGGTAGTAAGAAAAACAATACTCAATCTAAACATTTTTCACCCGGAGGGTTTAGTTATAATGGAAGTGCAACACGAAGTGGAGAAGGAGGCTCAGGTCAGATTCCAGTTCGAGGATGGAGATGTTTTAACTGTAATAAAATGGGGCATAGAGCTTTTGAATGCAGGAGTGCTCCTAGGGGAAGTAATGAAAATAGGAACCAAGAGAGTTATCGAACTCCCGCACCAAGTATTGGGGGAAATAGGACTGCATGGCAGTGGAGTACCCAGAGGAGCTACAACAATAGGCAAGGCAATGGGGGCAATCAGAGTAATGGTGGAAAGACTTTTGGTACAGCTAGTACAGTGCAAGGGAATGGAGAGAAGGGTAACTAGTTTTATTGAGAGGATTAGAGTCTTATAATTTATATAAGTATTTAAGTTATCAGTAGTTTAATAAGTAGTAATAATTCCGAAACTTCGGGACGAAGTTTATTTTTAGGGAGGTAGAATGTGACACCTCATGTTTTAAGTTTATTTTGTGATACATTTTCATGTTTTGAATTAGTTTTGTGATACATTTTGATAAGTATGATATGGTTTGATAATGATTAAGTTAATTATGTTGCAATGATCATAATTGGAATGAGACTCAGTTGTGCAAATGTTTATAAATGTTTTTTTTAGTAGTTATGGGCGAACTTCGGGACGAAGTTCATTTTAAGTGGGGAAGACTGTAATACCCCGTAATTTAATAATAATTAATGAGAATATTTTATGTAATTTAAAGAATTAATTAATGGAATTTCTAAATAGTTGCGAGAAAGACGTTAATTAAATAATAAATAAATAAGCAAGCCAGGAATTGGGTTTAGCTAGTATTAAGTCTTGGGCCGTGTGTTGTGAATAAATGGGCTGATTATATTAGGCCTAGTATGAGAGTAGTCGGGATTTAAAGCGGGATTTAATAATAAGATAATAAATATTATAATAATTTGGTAATTTCTAATAATAATTGGAAAAGGCAATAATTTCCTAATTGGCCTCATATACTCCCCAAACCTAGACTATAAATACTTAATAAATCTGAAAAGTAAGTCATAAAAGAAGAGAAAGGAGATTTAGAAGACGGAAGAGGCAATTAGCGATAAAAGGTAAGACCGTCTCACAATTTAATGTATTGATTTTATAACTTATATAACTCGTAATTTAGACCGCCTCTAGACTAGCTAGGACCGTGACCTTGGCCGTGGACCACCATAGACTGACCGGACCCATGTTTGACCACCGTTGACCGGCGGGAAGGGGTGACTTTGTGGTGTTTTCGTGGTTGTATGAAGGGGGTGTAATATGGGTTTAACGTCTGAATTGGGCCACGACCTGGGTTAAGGTGGTGTTTGGTAGTGATTTGACCCTCAGTGGGGTGGTTATGGGTGGATGAGGGCGACGACTTGGGTGGTTAATTGGCCGGAAAACGTTGATGGGTGGTGATTGTATATAAAACCGTGAATGAAGACATGGGATTAAACCCACTGGACTCGACTTGAACCGAGGCTTTAGCGGGTTGGGTTTGTACCTGGTGAGGAGTCGCACGTCGGTGGAGAGTCTGGGTGGTTGTTGGTGGTGGGCTGTGTGAGGGTGGCCGGAGTTTCGCGGTAAACAGGGGAAAACAGGGGAACCATATTAGTGCGTGTGACCGTCTTAAGACGGCTACCATGACTTCGTTAGTTGACCATTGGGGAATTGGGGACCACCCCTGGAGTCACCGTGGGACGTAGGTGTCAACGGTGGTGGCCAGAGGTGGTATTGGTGGATGTGGTGTTGTTGGTGAATTGTTTTATACGCGGTGTATGTTGATGACGGGTTTTCGGTAATTGGTTTTGTTCGTGATTGTTGTTGCTAGGGCGTGAGGTTGTGAGTGGTGGGGGATGGCTAGGCTGGTGGTTGTTGGTTGTCGGGATACGTTGTGGTGCGGGCTAGGAGGTGGCAGGCTGTGTGGTGGTGCTAGGTGGTTGGTGGTGCCGTGTATGATGAGTGTAAGGGGATGGGGTAGACGGGTTAAAACCGTGTATGGGGTTGTGTTTGGAGGGTTGCGTGGGTATGTGACGTGGTTGCTAGTGGGTTACAATAGTTTTGACTTGTTTAATTTATTAAGACGGGTTGTTACGTGATATTTTACACGATAAAATAATATAACGTAAATAAATTATAATTGATTATATTATGATAACGTATTGGATAATCAATAATTAAATTATAAATATATTATTTATCTATAGGTGACGGACTTGTGGAACGGGTTTGTTGAAGAATATTTTTAGTAGATTGCATTATTCGGAATTGCTTGCCAGGTAGGAATTTCCTACTCAACTCGGTTTTATTGCTAAGTGAATGAATGTTTAAATGTGACGATTTATGAGGTGAAGGTTAATATTGTGATTTATTGGAAATAGAGAAATTGTGTATGCTAAGATGTTGGTTGAGCAATGAAACGGGATTATTATTGAGTATTTGTTGTTGAGAGTTGATTATTTAGTTGAGCATAACACGGAGGGTGTTACTGCCAGTTGTGCATAGCGAGCAATCGTTCTTTGCGCGGATGAGCATAGTAAGTAATTACTCACCGCGTGATAGTTGTGCATAGTAAGTAATTACTACGCCAGTGAGCATGGTACGCAAGTACTCGCGCGATTGAGCATAGCACGGTGTTAAGGGAGTTGTGCTACGCCAAAGGCGTAAGTGAATTGTACGGATGAAGTGATGAGAATTTGAAGAATGTTTATTTTGGTTGGATTATTATTATTGTTGTTTAGTTTATTCCTACTCAACCTCGCGGTTGATTGTGTATTCGTGAACACTGCGGTGAACCGTTTTATGGGGAGCAGATTTGACAGGTACCAAAGATTAGCTGACTTGGGAGCTATGGGATGCGTGAGGACTTGACCAATCTACCTAGAAGTCTAGACCACATAGAAGATTTTATAACTTTATTTATTTTCCGCTGCGAGTTGTATTTATTTTATATTAAGTTTAGTTGGATATTTTGTAATAAAAATGTAATCGTTAAAGTTTTAATTAAAGTACTTTGGTTTGTTATACTTTGTTATTCACTACCTCGGGAAACCGAGATGGTAACAGTCCTATTTATTTGGGAATGTCTAGCTAAAGGCTCTTAAATAAATGGGGGTGTTACAACAACCCCGAAATTTGGGGTGCACACATAAAGGACAGTTACACTCCACTTGCTGGTAGCCATATCGACAAGGTCAGATATTTGTGAATCCTGGACCTTATTTGTGAATCCTGGACCTTATTTTGTGAATCCTGGAGCTTTTTTTTGAACTTGTTTTGTGAATCTTGGTGCTTATTTTGTGAATCTTGGTACTTAGTTTATGAACTTATTTGTGAATCCTGGACCTTATTTCGTGAATCCTGAACCTTATTCTGTGAACTTATTTTGTGAATCCTGGACCTTATTTTGTGAATCCTGGACCTTATTTTGTGAATCTTGGAGATTATTTTGTGAACTTATTTGTGAATCCTGGAACATAATTCGTGAATCCTGGACCTTGTTTTGTGAATCCTGGACCTTATTTTGTGAACTCCTTGACCTTAGTTTGTGAGCTTGTTTTGTGAATCCTTGACCTTGTGTTTGTGAATCCTTGAGCTTGTTTTGTGAATCCTTGACCTTATTTCGTGAATCCTGGACCTTATTTTGTGAATTTATTTGGTGAATCCTGGACCTTATTTTTGTGAACTCCTTGACCTTAGTTTCTGACCTTGTTTTGTGAATCCTTGACCTTGACCTTGTTTTGTGAATCCTGGACCTTGACCTTGTTTTGTGAATCCTGGACCTTATTTTGTGAATCCTTGACCTGATTTTGTGAATATTGGACATTTACTATCTCAAGTTTTTATCCCTTTCCATAGTAACACAGAGCCGTAGCATTGGTGGGCTTGTGTCTGTGATATAAAGCAGGGAAAAAATTTCATCCTTGACTCATGCGTGGCTGTTAATGTGGATCCTGACAATAAGCATGCCAAAGAGATTGTATGATTTTTTTTTCCAAAATATTGTTATTGCCTTTTCTTTTAAAAGTATACTCGAAAATATATTTTGCTCTTGTTATTGCCTTTTCTTTTTCAGGTACATCATGTTTCAGCTATTTTGCCAGATTCATATAAATCTTTGGAGTTCATGCACACGAACGAATTTGTCAATATCAAAGTCCCTCAACAAACAACAAGGTATGTAAGCATGTATCTTTTTCCTTTTGTTAACAGATCAATAGTTATTATTTTGAGCTTGTTGATTTTAAACCATTTACTGTTTTTTTTTTGTCTAGTTTTGATTGTGGAGTTTTTTTGTTGAAGTGGTTGAGTGCCTTGGACAATGAGAGTTTATGGACCAAAAGTGAATATTTTCAGGTAAGTTCATTAGTATACGAAAATAAAGGCTTATCTTGTGAATCTCAGACATTGTTCAGTGAATCTAAGAGCTTTGTGTGTGAAACTTGGTCATTATAAGTGGTTTAAAATCAACAAGGTCTGAGATTCACTGAACAAGCTCTGAGATTCACTGAACAAGGTTTGAGAATCACAAAACAAGGTTTGATATTCACCAAATAAAGATAGATTCGTTCTCTATATACTTCATTAATATATGTCGCTCTTGGAAGAAGTTGACACAATATCGAAAATCGATCGTATTGGAACTACTTAGTGTTGAGAAATGTGTCCTCAACAATAGTGCGATCACATGATTTAAATATCATTATTAAATCACATTTTAAGAATACATGTGGGATGTAATATTTTACAGTCAACTGGTCCAACACATATCGGTAATGATTGGCTGACTAGAGTTTGACATTACAGTCGTGCGACGGTGGTGATCAGTTGATCCCTTAGGTCATACCTATATGGAAATACTCTTAATTGATTATTTAATTAATCGTATACCGATACGAGTTAATTAAATTGCTTAAAATTGACGGATGATTTTGTGAGTATAATTTACGTATCTTATTGTAAATATGATTAAATGAGACACTGTCTAAGTAATCGAATTGTTTTATTACTTAGATGAAATCATTGTTTACAGAAACAATTGAAACGGAATGAATAAATTATTATAAATACAGAATGTTGTAATTTATAATTTGGAAACATTTTTGGTACGAGTAATTACGAATTACTAGTCGATTTTGTAAATGACATATTTTATGAGTATGTTGATTTTTAATAAGTTAAAAATACATTACATTGTGACATGTCATGTAACATGTTACATGTGAAAAATTGACAAATGACAAAAATAAAATGGACCATCCATTTTATATTGAATGTACCGAAATTATAGAGGGAGTGTAAGATATATATTGTGTTTTTATCTTGAGTGGAAAACACAATTATCATATCTAAGTAGTAGCCATGCACACCTAGCTTTTGAGAAGAGCAAAAATAAAAGGCATTGGGCATGCTACCCAAGGCCATTTTTTCGGCCACTTTAAGAGAAAAGAAAAGAGTTTTTCTTTTCAATTCATTCATTCATCATTTATACACATAACATTTTCTAGTGTAAGAAATGTATCTTTCTCTACATCTTGTGAAATCTAGAGAAATAAAACACACATAATGTCCTCTCTTGACCGAAATTTTCAAGAGAACAAAATTATTTTGTGTCATATTTTAATTTAAACTTATATTTTACTAGTTCATAAATATATAAGTTATTAAGAGATTCCTTGGGTATATGCTTTTGGGAGGGATTCTATATTTGAATCCTTGTTCTTCCATTTGGAGAGCTCAAGAACTAGTAAGGTAGGTGACCTTACTAATGCCCAAATATCTGAAACATGCAATGTAAGGAACCGATTTCTTTCTTAACTATTGATGTTTGCATGCATAAGATCCACCATTTAATTTTATGACAAATTAAAATAAAACATATATGAATATGTTGAGTTTATAGATCTACTTTTCCTTCAATCGGTATCAAGAGCCATGGTTGTTTGCATGCAAATCGGTTAAAAGTTTTTCCGAGTTATAAAGATTAACATATAAAACTTGTATAATTTGTGTTATTATGATATATCACAAAATTAATTTTTGCATGTTAAAGTTTCTGATCCTAAAATGTATTTAGGATATTTTGGTTAATTTATGGATTTTATTGTTCATTTTATATAATATTGGCATTAAAATGTGATTTTTATGATAAAAATGTCATTTTTGGACGAAAATTAGCTAAACTTCGAATTTGCCAGTAGTTTTTGGATATGTTTTCACATATATTATTTTTAGATGATCTGGAAATTTTCATAATTTTATGAGTTCTAATGCTCGAAAAATGGATTTTTCATGATAAAAATCGGATTTAGATGAAAAATAGGTTAATATGAGAAATATTTCGAATCTGGTCATAGAAATTTAGTATGTTGTCACATGAAATTTTACAAGATGTGTGTAAAATAATAGGCTGTAATGAAGTCTTCATGCATGATTTATGGATTTTTGATGAAAAATAGCATAAATAGTGACTTAATTAGTGAATAATTGCTAAAACATACTTCATGACTAAGGAAAAATGTCACATGTTGCATTTTATTATCTTTTTCAGATCTAAAATTGAAAAGTTGATGAATATAGTTTTTCTCATGTTTTTATGATTTTTATTTAAAATCCGATAAACCGCAACATTGTTTTTCCCGATAACTTTCGAAATTTTTAACCTAAGTTTTTGAACATTATGAGTGTCATGGTAATTTTCCAGAATGTTCATGAGTTTAAATTTCAAATTTTGAATTTATTTGAAATTTTTGTGATTTATTTGAAGTTTATAGCATTTTATTGTAATTTTGAGTCCTTTTATGAACAATATTAAGAAATATGAGTTAATTATGGTCAAATAGTTAGTGGAGACTAATTTTGAGTCCTAAGAAGTTAGGGTAATTAACTTGTGCATAAATATGAATTTATGTAATTTTTGTGATTATAAAATATTGAATCACGCAAATCCGTAAAAACCGAGTAATATACGATATTGGCTAATTAAAGGCGATTTAGCATAAAATTGGGCATGTTCATGCATATTTTAATGCTGCATTTTATTTATGATTGTCATAATTTTATTTTATGTAATTTTTGAATTATGTAATTTTTACTTAGTATGGCCTTAGTTTTTTAATTGGTATTGCCCGAAATGTATGGGAATATCGATTCGGTTGTAATTTTATTGTGATCTCATATCACCGTCTTGTAATTTAATAGATTTATTTTATTATAGTTACAAATGTATAATAGGAAATTATGTAATTTATTATGTAATATTATTCATTTCGGAGTTCCCAAAGACGGATTTCTTCAAGATGGCGATACATAAAGACGGTGTTACCTCGAGATGCGTGTCACAACCGCAGTTCAAGGGACCAATGGAGTTGGTTTCCGAATATGTAATAGTTAATTAGATTTTCTATTTTAGGAAGGCCATACTAGGATTTAATTTATGCTTTGCATTTTATTTATATGTCGCATGCATCGCTAAATCGCTATAACTAAAACATGCATTATCATTTTAATCGAGTATATCGACCGTCTCAATTACAATTATCGTAGTTCACCGCTTTAGTTCACTTAAAACGTGATAGATAATAAATTGACATGACCTCTTGCTAAAAATAAACAATTGAGACTTAGCCTTACCAAAGAGTAGAAACCATGAAAACCTATTTCGTGAGGGAGTGCGCTCGGCCACACCGGGGTACAAACCTTGTTACGTAGGGGAAGTGGGTGATAAATGTCTATCCACCGAATTCATGTTGATAAGGGATGTATCGGCCACACCGTGCCCAAGTTGATGTGGATTTGGATCATGGACACATTTATTCGAAATTTGGGTTAAACTCAACAAAAGTTTTTGATAAGGGATGTATCGGCCACACCGTGCCCTTGTCGGATGTGTTTTGGGCTAAAGATAAATGTTAATGTAATTGTATCGACCAAGAGTTCTAAAAGTATAATCGATTAAAGAGTTAATCCACCGAGTTATATTGATAAGGGATGTATCGGCCACACCGTGCCCAAGTTAATATGAATTTGGATCTTGGAATCATTTACATAGTTGGGTAGAGGTCACTATATAAATGCTATACTTATTTACAAGTATTATTAAAACGATAAATGTTAAGTTTTCCACTATTCCGTTATTATATTGTTCTATTTCTTTACCACAATTCATACACGATATCATTTAGATTTTTTCAAAACCTCCATTAAAACATCGTAACTAAAGACAAATATGAATTTGCTTCTAAAACCTCAAATGAACCATTGCTAAGGATCTCTTTTAAAGAGTATAGATAAAGGTTATTCATTATCAAACAGGTTTTTGATTCTTGACTAACACATCTACTTACAATGGATTGTTATTCATATACTTAATTGAATTAAGTACCTTGAAGCGATAAATTGTTTTGGTAACTAGATTTGTTGGAAATCAAAATTGACCAAAATAACGCAACCACTTCAATGAAAGTTTTAAGACTAAAACGAACAAATGAAGAGTAATTTTCATGAATTCAATTTTGCTTCTCAAAGCAAAGACTCATTGAAATAAGTGGGAGCATTCTCTTAAACCGTTAAGATGAGGACGAGGTTCAAGAAGTAAAGATTATAATGGAATTGATACAAGGTAATGTTAAAGGTAAAGTTGTTGAGAATGACGATACTAAACCTATCAATCCCGACCGATAAGTTTCCATTGTCTTAAATGTTGGACACGAGAAAGGAAACTACCCCAAATTATTGAAGTATCAACAAGTTAGTTGTAGGACATCTAATTGAACCTTCTTCTTTAAATGTTTATTTGATTAAACATAAAATTTTGCTAGTACTACTTCGTCAATATTAGAAACCAATGGAGGTTTTCATCATTGTACTTGATACATAGGATGATTAGAATATGACGACTAGCAACAATAATGTCGAGAGATAGAGTAATTGTGTACTCAATATAGTTTTTGGATTTAAAGTTGTACTTAATTATGACTATTAATTGCATAAACTCTAAATAAGAATATAAACTTGTTAAGATACAAAAGAGGTTTTCACTTTTGTGACCCTATACACCACGATTTGATGTATGGCTAGCCCATTATCAAGGTGATTATATTCTAAACCAAACTAGAATGATATATCATGTAGATGATGTAAGATTCAAATTGGTAACCCAAAATTAAACCTTAAATTATGGAATGATGAACGCAAAGAGTTATCGAGTCCTCTTGAAACCATTAGATTGTTAATGGTATATGCGTATCTTGTATTCAAAGCAAGATGTCTCGTGCCTTTTGGTTGAAAAGGAGATCGAGGTTGTAAATCATCGATCCAAAATAGGTTGATCATTATCTTTTACCAACGATTTAAGTTGACACTAATATGTTCACTTAATAAGGTAAATAGAGAAATCTTTGAAGAATTTCAAAGAGTTCAAGGAATCACGATTTAGTCGTGATGGGATTATCAAAGTGAAGACTTTGATATAAGCCAAATGAATTGTGATATAGTATCACAAATTAATCTCTCTTAACACGCATTATGGGATAATGTATGATTGGATAAGAATTCAAACGCTATTCAATAAGGTTTGGACTTTGATCAAGTTACTTTGAGTTACTTGATCCTTTTGGGGATTTTATCATTTTGTCTAGATTATTTTTCCACTAAATCGAATCATATGAGATATGAAATGGTAAGGGTACCATGTTTGTAAGTTTTCACAAGAAACATATGATCATTTCCCCCTTTTTCAATTATCACGAGTACGACGGGTTTGAGGCTCGTGAAACTGTCTTTCTAAAAATACAAGTTTATTTCTAGAAGACAGAGTGGGAGAAATTATTCAAGAGCCACAAAGAATGCCACAGAGAATGTTATGTCGCAAGAAACTGGTCTTTCTTGGCTACATGAGATGTTTTGTGTAAGACATTGTTTCTTCAAAACCTAGGAGGTTAAATTCGTCATTTGTTAAAAATGATGAATTCATGCTACTTTTAAGAAAGTAAAGAGCTTATAACTTACAAAAGAAATTGTTTGATTCAAGTTGATTACTTCTAGAAAGTAATGAACATATGACTTACATTAGAGTGTTTAAGTCACAACTCAATACAAGGCTTAGAGCCATGAAAATCCGAAACAAAAGGGCTTGATTAGTGACAAAGGGTTTTTCACTAATAAAGAGAGATTTCATAGCAAGATTGGTTGCAAAGGGTTTTGCACTAATTGAAATGCTTAAGTCTATTTGGATCTTCTTAGGGATTGTGTTTCATTATGAGGATACGCATACAGTATGTGAATCTAAAACCCACTTCTTCAAAAGAAGGAATGTATTCAATACATGTCATAAGTTTTATAGATTCTTGCAATCCTAAGATAATGTGCAACTTAATAGATGGTATTAAGTAGGACATCAATGAGTTAGAATCAATGTTTTGATCATGTTATAAAACTTTTCTCGATAAGTCGAGAAGTTGTGTTTATACATGGAGTTTAGTGGAAGTTACGAAAATTTTTATTAGTCTTATATGTGGATGACATATTGATCATTGCGAATGATTTAAGACTTTTGGAGTATCATAATACATCTTGAATATCCGGTTTTATGAAGATAAATCCACATGATATTAACGTCAATAAGAAGTCTTATGTTGATAAGATTCATGACTAGTTCAATTAAATTGAACATATTTGATTGATTTCATTTGCTTCCGCTGCCGGATCAATTAAATGAGTAATGATGTATAATACTTCACATACTTTGAGTATGATGAGCTGTTTTCAAATCGAATTTAAGTAATCTTTACCAAGTAAGCCATAAAGATTACCCTTAAGTGCTTGCAGAAGCATTAAGGCTATGATGCAAAGTGTTTATGATGCAATTTTGTGTAAGGGTGTTACACAAGTGACAATTGACAATTGAGATTGCGCATGGTTTCCGACAAAACCAAAATCAAAACACATTAGGATGGTTAAGATACCATTGTGGCAATGTTAATTAAGAAGTAGATTTTCTAGAATCGTTCTAAGCAATAAAGAACAATGAGAGATATTTATAACGGAAATTGAGTACATTTGCAATCATGAGATGTGCAAGAAGGATGAGTCCCGCACACTGTGAAAACAGTGGGAGCTATTCTTAGGCTAGAGGGATGTGCAAGAAGGATGAGTCCCGCACACGTACGCAGAAAGTTTTGTAATGCAAATGTATACATTACAAAGGAAAACGAGTATGTAGTAAGGTTGAGTAAGGTACAAGAAATTGATAAAACCTACTAACCAAAGCCTTCTCAAAGGCTAAACATGATGAGTCATGTCATTTCAATTGAATTGAAATGAACAACTACGTACAAGATCAAATTAGATTATAGAACATGAATTAGTAATCAGGCATTGACTATTCATATGTAATAATCGCATTTGTCGTTCATGTTTTACTTTAAAACTCTTTTATTATACTTTATTACATCCAAACGGGTTGTAGAGACAACGTTGAACCCCGTTAAAGTGAACCCGGATTAACATAGTATTAGCCCATAGTCGCTTGTATGAGGTGACGTCTCGAAGTGACTAGAGTGTAATGCGATTGATGGCAAATTCAAGTGCCATAGAGTCATGTGAGATGACTAGTCGATCACATAGGCAGACTGTTAGGAACACCTTGTCGGGCCTTATGACCGCTTATAGAGTTCTGGCAATTTATATAGCCTGGTCGTGGCGAGAGCTGCTATAGTATTCTAATGAGTCGATTCTTTTGACTAAAGACTGTTCGCCTAAGATGGCACGATTTCGATTAACTTTGATTTGTGTTACTACGACCTTCGTAAATGGGGTCAAATGGGCATATTTTGGGTTATGATGGCTGTGGCTAGTCGAAGGGAATAAGTGTGATAGGAATTGTCCACCCCCTTGTCAGGGTTAAAACAATATCTCAGGGCCACTCGAGGAGTAATGAACTGGAAATTCGTGGCCACGCTCGGAAGGTATCTATGATAGATAAATCCGGTCAATCAGTTATTCTCCAGATCGAGGAAACCACTCTCGATATGATCACTTGCAAGTACGACCCGAAAGACACCTTGCATTGAGTGGGAGATAGTAATAGGACAAGAGAATTGGTAACGCACACTTGTCGAGGACAAGTGGGAGATTGTTGGGAAATGTGTCCTCAACAATAGTGCGATCACATGATTTAAATATCATTATTAAATCTCATTTTAAGAATACATGTGGGATGTAATATTTTACAGTCAAGTGGTCCACACATACTGGTAATGATTGGCTGACTAGAGTTTGACATTACTGTCGTGCGACGGTGGTGATCAGTTGATCCCCTTAGGTCATACCTATAGGGAAATACTCTTAATTGATTATTTAATTAATCGTATACCGATACGAGTTAATTAAATTGCTTAAAATTGACAGATGATTTTGTGAGTATAATTTACGTATCTTATTGTAAATATGATTAAATGAGACACGGTCTAAGTAATCGAATTGTTTTATTACTTAGATGAAATCATTGTTTACAGAAACAATTGAAACGGAATGAATAAATTATTATAAATACAGAATGTTGTAATTTATAATTTGGAAACATTTTTGGTACGAGTAATTACGAATTACTAGTCGATTTTGTAAATGATATATTTTATGAGTATGTTGATTTTTAATAAGTTAAAAATACATTACATTGTGACATGTCATGTAACATGTTACATGTGACAAATTGAAAAATGACAAAAATAAAATGGACCATCCATTTTATATTGAATGTACTTAAAATTATAGAGGAGTGTAAGATATATATTGTGTTTTTATCTTGAGTGGAAAACACAATTATCATATCTAAGTAGTAGCCATGCACACCTAGCTTTTGAGAAGAGCAAAAATAAAAGGCATTGGGCATGCTACCCAAGGCCATTTTTCCGGCCACTTTAAGAGAAAAGAAAAGAGTGTTTCTTTTCAATTCATTCATTCATCATTTTTACACATAACATTTTCTAGTGTAAGAAATGTATCTTTCTCTACATCTTGTGAAATCTAGAGAAATAAAACACACATAATCTCCTCTCTTGACCGAAATTTTCAAGAGAACAAAATTATTTTGTGTCATATTTTAATTTAAACTTATATTTTACTAGTTCATAAATATATAAGTTATTAAGAGATTCCTTGGGTATATGCTTTTGGGAAGGATTCTATATTTGAATCCTTGTTCTTCCATTTGGAGAGCTCAAGAACTAGTAAGGTAGGTGACCTTACTAGTGCCCAAATATCCAAAACATGCAATGTAAGGAACCGATTTCTTTCTTAACTATTGATGTTTGCATGCATAAGATCCACCATTTAATTTTATGACAAATTAAAATAAAACATATATGAATATGTTGAGTATATAGATCTACTTTTCCTTCACTTAGATGGGATAAAAATACTAAAAAGGTACACTTCATTGTCTTAAAAATGATGTGAAGTTCATTTCTTCATAACTTTGGCAAATATTTCGTAAATAAGTCGATTGTAATTGTTTTTGGTTGTATAGGTGTTTAATTAAAGAAGACAATTGTCCGTGAAGTCATAATATGCAAAAGTGGGTCGAGGCTCCTGTAAAGATTGTTGCCTTCATCAACTCTTGTAAAGATATTTTGGTAGTTGTAAAGTCGTAATAATTTTTCAAGCAAAAATGGCTCGAGGCAAGATATTTCAACTCTTGTAAAGATATTTGATAGGTGTAAAGATTGTTGCCTTCATCAATTCTTGTAAAGATATTTTGACAGTTGTAAAGTAGATGATTTTAAAGCACGACCAAGTTTGACATTGACATTGTCAATGAGTTAAGCAAAAGGTCTGAGATTCACAAGATAAGGTCTGAGATTCACAAAATTAAGAGCAAAATGGATTATTTTAAACCACGACCAAGTTTCACAGAACAAGCCCTAAGATTCACTGAACAAGGTCAGAGATTCACAATATAAGGTTTGAGATTCACAAAATTAAGAGCAAAATAATTGATTTTAAACCACGACCAAGTTTAACAGAACAATCCCTAAGATTCACTGAACAAGGTCTGAGATTCACAAGATTCACTGAACAAGGTCTGAGATTCACAATATAAGGTCTGAGATTCACAAAATTAAGAGCAAAATAATTGATTTTAAACCACGACCAAGTTTCACAGAACAAGCCCTAAGATTCACTAAACAAGATCTGAGATTCACAATATAAGGTCTGAGATTCACAAAATTAAGAGCAAAATAATTGATTTTAAACCACGACCAAGTTTCACAAAACAAGCCCTAAGATTCACTGAACAAGGTCTGAGATTCACAATATTCACTGAACAAGGTCTGAAATGATAAAAAACGCTTGATGCTTGATTCAGAACCAAGTTTCACAATTCTACGTTCCAGTTTCATAAAATAAGGTTCAGGATTCACAGGATTCACAACGTTGACAAAAATAAAACGAGCTTAAAACTTGTCTTCTTCAATCGTCATCTCTATTCTCATTACATCATTCTTCATTCTCGACCTCTTCCTCTTCTTCCGATGTGTCTCCCTATGTGAAGAATCAAACCTTTATTAGATACTTTTTAGAAAAAAAAGAATTAGTAGACAATAGTAGTTGCGTTTTCAAGCAACACTAAAATGGAAAGACAAGAATTGAATTATACATACTTGATTCTCAGGAGGATGCTCTGCAAACTCATTTGGACAATTTCTTTTATCGTGGTGTGACATGCGTTTACACTTAGCACACAACCTTTTTGGTTTTTTTGCCTTCATAATTGCCTTGTTTTTGCTGCTCACCATCCTTTTACCCCTACCTTTGTTTCTAGAGACTTTAGCTGGTAAGATCTTGATTTCTTTTGGAGCCTTGTAGTTGAGAAGGGCCTCCAATTCTTGTTATTTGGTCAAAGGCTTTGGGTTTGGCTCCATCTTCTCTCGGAATTCTTTTATTAGCTTGGCAAACTCTCTCATATCTGACTCTTCTTCTTTTATTTTGAGCATACCAACAGTTGCGTATATCTCAGACCACACCCGAGACATTCCAAACTTACTATTACCAGTAAGATCATTGTTTTCCAGTAGATTTCCATTCAAATCATAAACCGGGTTTTTGAGTGCATTCTTACTCCACCTACGCAAAATGTATTTCTCAGGAATTTCCTTAAACTTTCCCGAGCAAATCCAAATGATGTGGTTGCATAAGATACCTTTCCTTTCAAATAATTTACATGCACAGCGGACATCCATTGTTCTCTGATTGTACTCAACTGCATATCTCTTTCTCTTTTTCGCGTCCTCAACAATTGAAACTTCAAAGTTAGTTACTGGATCTGGTGGGGTGTATCCAAAAACACTACACGCATTTACCGAAAATTTAACCTCCTCTTGGAAATCAAAGAACACTTCATGTGTATAGACCTTCACTGCATGGGCCTCCCAGTTTGACCCGAATAGGGTTTTAGGGATTGAGTTGTGGCTCTGTGCTTCAAGAAGCTTTAGATTGTGCCTTTGTTGGTCCATGACACTCTCAAATCTCATCCAAAATTCTACAAGAGTCCCATATTGATTTTCAAATATCTTGAAGAAGCTATTCGAACTCTCTGATCTTTGTGTGGTTTTTAAAATGTTGCCCATCGGCACATTCCTGAAATAAGCGGGTATCCACTGATCTCGTTCCGCAAACTTGTCAGTCAACCATTTATTCTCTTCTAACTAAAACTCGCTAATGACCTTAGCCCAATTGTCTTCAAATTCCTCAGGCTCCAAGTCCTCGCTCCAGACAACATTGTTCAGACGACTTAAGAAATCAGTCTCTTTGCAAATTGTGCTCCCAACCTTGTCTGTTACTTTCTTCATAATGTGCTACATGCAAAAGCGATGTCTTGCTTTTTTGAACACGGTTGCAAGTCACAAAATCCACATTATCTATTGTCAGAGATCTTTTGTCACAAATCAAGCTCTAAGATTCACAAAACAAGGTCTCAGATTCACAAGATAAGAGAAATAACAATATAGGCAATTTCAACAACTTATGACCAAGTTTAAGAATATTAGCTTTGTGTGTCACATAACAAGCCCAAAGATTCACTGAACAAGGTCTGAGATTCACAAGATAAGGTCTGAGATTCACAAAATTAAGAGCAAAATATATGATTTTAAACCACGACCAAGTTTCACATGACAAGCCCTGAGATTCACTGAACAAGGTCTGAGATTCACAAGATAACGTCTGAGATTCACAAAATTAAGAGGAAAATAGATGATTTTAAACCACGACCAAGTTTCACATAACAAGCCCTAAGATTCACTGAACAAGGTCTGACATTCACAAGATAAGGTCTGAGATTCACAAAATTAAGAGACTGATAGATGATTTTAAACCACGACCAAGTTTCACATAACAAGCCCAAAGATTCACTGAACAAGGTCTGAGATTCACAAGATAAGGTTTGAGATTCACAAAATTAAGAGTAAAATAGATTATTTTAAACCACGACCAAATTTCACATAACATGCCCAAAGATTCACTGAACAAGGTCTGAGATTCACAAGATAAGGTCTGAGATTCTCAAGATAAGGTCTGAGATTCACAAAACAAGGTCTCAGATTCACAAGATAAGAGAAATAACAAAATAGGCAATTTCAACAACTTATGACCAAGTTTAAGAATATTAGCTTTGTGTTTTACAAATCAAGATCTAACTTTCACAAAACAAGCTCTATGATTCACAAAATAAACTTCAAGATTCACCAAATAAATAACCAGTTTCACAAAAGTAAGATATTCCAAACACACATGGAACTGCATTTATTATTCCGGCATCTTGGTCACTGATGATGTAATTAGGTTCTTTGCCACCCATTGCTTTCAGGAACTGCTGAAATGCCCAAATAAACGAGTCATCGTCTTCATGATCTAAAAGCACGCATCCAAATGTTATTGACTTTTTGTGATTGTCAATGCCTGTGAAAGGTGCAAATTTCATGTTATATTTGTTCGTTCCATAGGTTGGATCGAATGAAATAGCATCACCAAACAATGCGTAACATCTGATGGAATCACATTTGTCCAAAAAATTCTTGTCAAGGCACTGTCAGCATCTGTTTTATATGAAAATACTAACCCTTATGTTTCTCGTAGGGTTTCTAAACGAGAAATGAACATATGTCCATCCTTGCCACTAAGTAGACACTTTACTTCCCTTTGGAAATTCTTGAACTGCGTAAGGGTAGCTCCAACATTTTCGAAACCCTCTGCTTGTTCCTTGCATAATTTGTATGTTAAACTAGCCCCGACATTCAATCTCGAATTTTGGATAATCAATTGCTTATGATAATCGTTCAGTTGATTTATATTAAGAGCAAGTTTCTCAAATGCCCTATTCTTGACAGGCGTCACTGGGTTATTTTATCATTGCTTCACAACCCCACCTTTTAATTTTAGTTATTCTTGTACCACTTTGCTTATTGGAACTCTCAGCTTCACCTGCACCTGCAACTCCACCCTTTTTCGTACTGGTTTTGCAGTTTTTGTTTTTCTATTTGCACTTATTGCACCAGCTTTTGTTTTGTCACTAGTTTCAACAGTTGTTGTTTTTGCATCAGCTTTGGGAGGACGATTTTTCCTATTATTAAAACCTTGACGATGACAAACCATGCATTTTGTTCGAATAGTACCATATTTAAACCTCTTAGTTGAAGACTTCCTTGCTTCAAACCCACAAGCAATAGCATAAATTTTATAGAACAGCATTGCTGACTCTAAGTCCACAAATGTTTTGACAAGCACGGGTGTAAACTTCTCTTCAATCCTACTTATCCATTGCTCAGTGCCACCCGGTGTGTAAGTTACTGTAATACCCCGTATTTTATATAATCGATTAAACGGATATTATTATATATTAGTATTATACATTTTTTATTGGTTGCATCGTAATATCGTGAATGTTATTAAGTCGGGTTTATATCGTATATGTTGAGTCGGGCTACATCACATTTTGTCTTTTGGGTCAAGAATTACCCATCTACATTTACCCAACGACCATACCCGTTTAACCCATTTGCCCTACCCGGAACATGTAACCACCATTTACCCTAAACCTAATCTAAGAGCCGCTCTCCCTCTCCCATCTTTTCATTTTATCATTCATAAAACCATTTCTAAACCTAGAGAAAGGGAGAGGAAGAAGAATTGTCGAGCCTTTCATTTGATTGAAGATTTCTCATCGATTCCAACCTAATTCGATTTCCCTGTTTGTAAGTCGATTTCATTCCATTTTTTATACTGTTTTAAAGTGTTCGTCTTCAAAAAGTTTGAAAATAGAGTCCTGTTTATTTGATGTCTAGTTTATGCATATAAAATATCGTAGTCAAATTCTTTATGGTTTGTCCTAGGTGATTTATTTATGAACATGTCGCTGAAAAGTCCGCGAATCTGATTTGGTTGGGGAAAATGACTTGAAACCCTAATTTTTATGTCGATTCAGTTATGAGGCTTCTTATTACATCATCTTTGTATAGTCTAGATGATAATAGGATTTGGAATTACTGCAAAATAATGTTTTAAACTCGTTTTATGAATCAATACTTTTTATGCGACGGTTTCTGTCAGTTTTTGGAAATCAGTCTGAAAACTCTTGATAAGTTTGGAATTTGAGAAAACCACGTTAGATATAATTTGTAGCTAAGACTCATGGGGTTCCAATCCAATTGGCCTTGTATCAATTTGATTTTTCTGGAATTAGTTATGTATTTTATTCCGAGTCTGTCATGTGCTGGAAAATCAGGATAAATCGTGTTTGTTCTTTAAGTTGATATTCCTATTAAGTTATGATGAGTCTAGGTTATGTGCATGATTATTTGATTGAGTAGGTGGTAATTATACATAATTATGTTATGTAGGTGATGGATATGTGAAGGATCATAATTGATTGCTTGTGTGCTTGGATTGCGAAAAGGTAGGGAAATACACTTGACTTATTATCGTTGTTGAATTGTGTTGACTTGTTTGTGTTTCATATGACCAAACTGTGAACATTGACGTGATTCGTGGTTGTTGATTCATGTTATGATTCATATCCTGGAATGTGCTTGACTGAATTGATCGTATTGATTATATTATCACAACATTCGAGAACCTTGCATGATTCTATGATTTACCAGTTCAATAATATACATATTGTGTTGCATTAATTTCTTGAGCATTCATATGCATTGGAGATGGAGGATGTTGTGGTGACGTGTTGTGGTGATGATGATGTTGTGATAAGGCCCAGGCGGGTTCTCGCAGACATGCCCTGGTGTCCTCAACAAGGAAATGCGGATCGGCTACGGTCGATATATAGTCTACATGGGATCGGTATGGGCTGGGTTGTACGGGTTATGAGATATGAGTTGAGATGGAGGTGGAGGTGACGGAGGAGCATGCATATCATATTTTGTTGTTTCATTGTATTCCCTACTCAACCTCGTGGTTGACCCTGTGTATTCGTGAACACCTGTGATGACCCAAATATTGGCGAGCAGACTTGACAGGTTTAAGAGATAGGACGGGAGCTTGATGGGCGTGAGACACTGGATCAGAAGAGGTTTTATTTTTATGTTAGTTCTTTGCAATTTGATGTAAAAGAGGTTTTGTAAAAATTAAGTTAAAGAAATTATATAATTCGCCTTGGAGTTTAATTTGTTATTCACTACCTCGGGAAACCGAGATGGTAACAGTTCGGTTTATTAGGGAATGTCTTGCTAAAGGCTCCTTCATAAATCGGGGTGTTACAAAGTGGTATCAGAGCGAACGATCCTCAGGCCTAAACCAATGAACCCAATGAACGTAGGATGTGTCTAAATAAAATGAACCCCAGGGAATAAATCGTTAGGAGCTCACGGTGCGGTTAAGAAGGCGCCCTTAATGCGTGCTCTTTTGCCCTCTCGCCAAACCAGGTAACCCGAGAGAAATTGAGTGAATGGGGTAGTTAGAAGGAAAACCTTTGATATAATCGAGTGGATGTACACCTTGAGACCCATATATTCTAACCATGCTGCAGGATAACATTGCGGTATGTATTTTGTATGAATGATGACGTGATCATATGATGTTGTGGAGATGAGAAATAAATTTTCGTGTTCAGATTGATAATCAATGAAGTGTTGGATTTTGATAATCGTGAGCGTGAAAATAATTGCGAATTGATGATATTTATCTGGATGGATGTTGAATGACGTGTTGATAATGCCATTATGTCTAGTGATATGCGGTTATGTGATCCCGAAGCCGTGTTAGTATAGTATTGTGATAGTAATCGGAAACACTATTGAATTGCATGTTTCTAGTCGTAACAATCGTGATTTAGATGTAAGGAGTAGAACGAGATGCGAAGGGATTCTATGGGATAGATGTTTACGTAAGTACAAAGTGTGTGATTTAAGTTGGGATGGGTTAGTATACATAGTATGTTCATAAGAGCTGGTAACATAGTAAAGAATGACCTAGTGCTGAAACTCGTTTTGTTTTATTTTACTCTTTAATTGACCTTACTGCCATTTCTTTTCTGTTTATTGCCTATGGATGAACATTTTATGAGAGATAGCCTCGTGAGTTAGTGTTCATTTGGCGTTGGTTTCATGCTTATAGGATATACGGATTAGGAGTAATGAATATTTTAGTGGGTCGTGGTCGGGAAGTTCTGTGCAAAGATGTTTTGACCAACGATTTTGTAAAAAAATCCTCATTTAAATTGTATTAATAATTTTTGCATAATTCCAACTCCATCGATCAGAAGATTCGCATATGTTTTCAAATTGATAAGCCACGAAAATTCTTGATGTCTCTTTATTAAATGGTAAGTTTTGCAAACTGACCCAAGTTTCGGATCAATCGCTGTCACCTACTTGTTTGGACCAACTGAGTTGTAAAATTTTTTTTAAAAAAATGGAATTCTTGTGCTTTAGACCTAATTCTTTTTCCCCTGTGGTTTTAACTCTCCGTATGTTATAAAAAGTAATATAACTCAAGTTTTCGTTGAACGGTTATTTATTCGTGATTTTTGGAAGTTACAACGTGAATCATAACTTTTAAAATGTGAATTCTATGTTGAGTTTTCATACAGTTGTTCGATTATTTCATGAGCCTTATTAATGTGAAATTATAGTGTCCTTATATGATGGTAGTAGCACACATATTCATTGGTTATGTATCTTAACAAGTGATAAAAAAAATAAAGTTTAGTTTATAACATTGTTGGCATGATAGTATGTGTGAAATTGAATAGCTTAATCTGATCCTTAATCGAGGGTGAAATATTTTATACGAGTCCAGTTGTTGCATATTTTATATATGTTTGGCATGTTGTAATATCTCTGGTGTGTTCATCATATTTGTATAGTGGTCGGATATATATAAATATAAAACTATATTGTCATATCTTGGTAAAGTTGGTGGCGTTAAATGTTAACTTGATTGTTCTAATATACTCGCGTGAATATTTATAATAATTATGTTTAAATGTTTATACATGGATGGTAGTAATGAGTATGTCTAAATGTTCACATATGTAGGATGTCATCTGAGTTCTCATGTCTTTTATGTGAGTTTGTGTGCCTATAGTTATACTTATTACTTTCATTGCATTAATTTATTTCAGTTGAACTTAAACTTATGATATGATAATAAAATAGTGTTGTTATTCCTTATTGGATATGTTCATAGTTGTATTGTCATGAAATGCTAAGGTGATTGTTGCAATTGTCACGATATTTGAAATATAGTTGATATAGTTACGATATAGTTACGATATTTGAAATATATTCTCGAACCGTCGAATTATAATGAGATAACCCTTTGATGATTCACATGTCATGCGTATGTTTAAATGATAGTCGTTATAGTTACGTTTAATTGAGCCGCGAGTTGCCTATTTGTTCAAACCGTGCAAACCAGAGAACTTGTTCACCTTACTAATCTTTTGTCATAGATAATGTTTTACAAGTTATATGATGGTATATGTACATGTTTAAGTTGTTTATGCGATATCTTTTATTCTTGCTGAAAATGAATTATACTGAGTTGATGGATACAATTGAATGGTATGGTTGCTAAAATGTTAAACATATGTGTGATATGGAAGTAATTTTGTTGTTATTGTGAATCATATAACTATTAATACTCAATTGTAATTTCAGTTGTTTGACTTCTACATTATTAAGTTAATTACTCATGACGCACAGTCAATGGTTCTGTAAGGAGTTTAACTGGGAATTTTATAATGTGCCTCCGATCTAAACTAATAATCTTCTTATATTAATTATATGGTTAGACTCTTGTCTAGTTCTTAGGACGTGATAAATCGTTTTAAAATTTAACATGTGATTGAGTTGGTACTTATACTTTGTGTGACCATGCAACCTGTGATAAATAGATCTATAATAAAGAGGTAAAAATTTGATTGAACACAGTTAATTTGTAGTTACTTGCTTTACTTTATGATACGAATCGTATGCTTTGATGAGACGTCACCAGGGAATGTGTACTATCTTAAAGGTCTCCGATTAAATGTTGTAGTCGTGTTAGCCGTGTATATAACTGAGTAAAGAAGTATGACTAGAACCCTGATGTTGAGGTAATAGTCGTTCATTAGTAAAGATAGGACTGAAATGAAAAAGATGAACCTGTAAATTATGAAATATGAGTCGACACCTAAGCTTGTATTGTTTGAAGGAATTGAATTAAGTTTATCTGATTTTGAGTTTCGTAGTAAGCTGTAAATGGATTCTATGGACGGCTCTGTTATAAGATTTATGTTAAGAAAGTTATTCACCGTCCAGTATGAAAGTAAAAGTTTTGAAAATGAAGTTAAATTTTGTCGTGTGAGTATAAATTCGGAATGAGATTTCCAGCTAGTGCCTGGTTGTATGGTTTCATGATATTTGCTAGTCTGGAGGAATGAAGCTAGAACGGAGTCACAAATTAGTGGGTTAATTTGGGTCATGTTGTTCGTTCATGTAGTGAATTGGTGGGTTGTGGTTAGTTACGAATGTCAAAACGGGAAATGTAATGTGGTGATTTAAGTGAGTTATGTGTTAACATGGTATGTTGATATTAGCATAATATGTAATGAATATTTGTAAAATTGGTGTAGTTAAATACATTTAATCTTTTATGTCATTGTGTTGGGTGCAGTTTAAATATATTTAACACCAAGAACGAAATTTTATGTATGATAGTCTTGTATGTTAACTTTCCAATATCGCTGTTTACTCGCTTGATTGACTCGACCAATAAGTTTGTAAAATTTGCCAATCAATGTGCGTTCGTCATTCGTGAATAAATCCCAAACCCTTTGTAATGAGGATTAAAAATATTTCTAGGATGATAAGTACCTGCAAACTGGTTGTCTTCATTTTATTGGTGATTCTGTGTCTTGACCTAAATCTGTACAGTTATGTAAAGGAAAGTCAGGCTGGACCTATTAGGTTACAAATTTTCATAAATCGATTTATTAAGTTTTGACCCTAATTCTTTTCTTATGTTGATTGATTCTGTGACACCCCGCGATAAAGCGGAAAATATAACTAAATAAAATGCGGAATTTTAGGGAATTTTTGAAACTTTTAAAATTTAAAGCGCGGGTTCATTAAAATTCAAAACATAAATAAAGAATGCGTAAATAAAGTTTAAATTATACAAACGTGATAGTCAAAGTGAGGGAAAATATATCCCTCGAATGACAATACAATAAAAGGTAAATCTAAGCAATCCTAATAAACCAACTACTAGGCCAAAGTGCTCGCTAGCTCACACATGTCTTCACCCAATAGATGCACCAACTAATACCTGTCATTCATGTAAACATGAACGCCACAGTCAGTGGGGAGTAACTCAAGGTTCTCCCATCCACAAAATGTCGAAACGATCATAACAAAGAACTAAAATAAGTAAGTCATATCAGATACTTACAAAAAATAAGAATATCAAGTTTATATGTAAACAGGGTAGTTAAATGAGATGGAACAAGATGGACCAACATTAGCATAATAAAGATTCAGCTATTAATGTGAGACAAATAAATAATATGAAAGACAAGGATAAGGTCATTTATGCAAAAGCACGCATTTCAAGGAAATACGACATAGATGTGAGATTAGAATCCGAATCATGTGAAACAGTTAAGTAAGGGATCAACCAATGCAAATTACAAGAATAGAAACCGTAGCCATTATTTGGAAACCCACTTAGCAAACATTGCACGGGACGTGGCTACTAATGTCACATTCATACTTATGGCTTGCATCTCACCATAAGAACGGATGGGAGCATCAATCCCGACGATCATATCGCAACTAGAGGGCTTATAGCTCACCCCTAGTATCCGATAGGACCAAGACAAACAACAGACAAATACCAATATCTATAACCAACCAAGACCTTTACTACTCATATATAAATATATAATTCCCCTGGTAGGACGACAGTGGTACTCCCAAGACTCAATCCTAGTCTAAATCTGGCCAGACTCTCGGGACAGTACAGTTCCCGATTCGACATGCGGCAGAACGGTCCGCATCCAAGACTCGAAGACAGATCGGAAATCGAGAACCCACAATCGGCAGGACAGTCCGAAAGTGGCGGAAGATATGAGCTAAACCCACAATCGGCAGGACAGTCCGAAAGAGGCGTAAAGATAAGTCAAGTAATACGGTATAGCATAAAGGCATTATCAAACGGATACGACTCAACCAAGCGATACGAATGAACTTGGAAAGAGACTACTACATGTAATGAACCGATGATAATCCAAGTGAGACATTTCATACCAAATCATAATCATGAATATGAATAAGTAACCCATTACTTGAGAATACTTGTCAATTGAATAAAAATGTAAATAAATGGAGATAGGCCATTTATGATAAGTAAAACAAGAATTTAATTATAAGCGACTCAAATGTAAGATAAACCATTTATTACTTACGAAGCATAAATAATTAAATTGAACTCATATTAAAAAGAGAACATGGCATTTCATACATAAATGAGAAGAGTAAATAATGATTTCCACAATTATAAATCATGTGAGGATTTTATATAATAATGAACATATCTAACGCATTACGTTATATAAAGCTTGAGCCGGAAATTTAAACATATCAAATAAACTAAGCTAGGCGCCTAAGGGTACCCATAACCACGACTCATTGGCACCATTCGGAAACCCCCTTTTTACAGCTCACTACCACCCACAACAACCCAAACTCACCATGAAAACTGTCCCAATCCCGTCTAAATGCAGCCGCAACTAGGCTGTCCGAAAACAGCTCCAAAAACAGTCCATGAAAAGTACCAATTACCCGCCCTAAACTATCCCGAAATCTTCATAAGACCGTCCCCAAAATAGCACCGAAACCGTCCCAAAAAACAGCACGAAGTCCGTCTATCACGGCTCCAACAATGACACCCAAATAGTCCACTTCAACCCACTTTAAGACAACACTTGAGGCGAGATTAAGATGGAAATACGAGTGAGATAAGCAAACATAGACAGTCCCAAAAGAAAACCAGAACCACTCAGAAAACCCGTCCTACAAAACGACATTTTATCGTCCTAAAACCAGCAACAAACAGTCCCAAAACAGCCCACCAGACCCGCCAAGGACAGGCCAAAGTGCAGGCCGTAATAGGCGCACAAAACAGATCAAACACCCCTTTCTCGGCTGAAAAAAAAGCTAACCCAACGACACTCAAGACCACCAGAAACGCCAATTTACCCATCATTGAGACGGAAAAACTCGGCTAAAATCATCAAAACGGACCCTACCCAGGCCAGTGACAGAATCCACAACCACTATCTCGACTACTAGAAATTGCACAACAACAATCCGCGACCATTATTTCGACGGTCGAGAGAAACAGAGACGATGCCGTTCCATTCAGGCATCGAAACGAGACACATTTACCATACAAACAATAAAAAGGGTAAAGAATTAAACTTTATTAAATAAGAACACAAAAACGACATGTAAGATAGAAATTTCGACATGTTTGTCGAGTAACCTATCACCGTTACCTTTTTGCCCTTCAAAACTCCGAGGAAAGCGCTTAAAGAATACGAGCTTCCCTCCGGTTCATCTGTTTCTTTAGCTGGGAGGAAGAAAACGAAATAAGGAAGCTGAAAATCGGGACTTTAATGAGGCGGGTCCAACTGAAATCACCACAAAATCATAGCTTTCTTACCTAGAAAGATGAAGGAGCAAGTAAGGAGGAGGATGGTACAAAAACTAGAAGAAACGATGGAGAAACGAGCCTGAAATCCGAGCTTGAAATTGGCTAAAAATGGTGTTTTGCTCGTTTTGGGTTTATTGTTGCTGAAGCTGCTGGTTTGTTTTGTCAGATATTTTCGAAAAGAATGAATGAGGGTAAGTGGGTTGGGGATTGGGCCGTGGGTTGTAAGTGTGGGTGAGAGAGTGAGATTATTATATTAGTTAGGGGTAGAAAGTAGGTGAGTGTGTGTATGTGTTGTCGGTATAGGATAGGTCGAGAATAGTCTCATATGCGAAAATGTGACGGTCTTATAATAGACGGAATTATGTTTATATCTTAAGACGGAAACATTGTTATTATTATTATTATCATTATTAATACTATCCGACTAAAATACGTATTTTTATATAAATTAAGCTTTAAAATATTACTTTCATAAAAATCGTGTTTAAAATAAAATTAATAAAATTAAATAATTAAAAATGTAAAATAAAGTAATAGAATGGTTAAATAAATTATAAATGTCAAAATGAGAAATTCGCGGGTGTTACAATCACCCCAACTTTTAAAAAGTTTCGTCCTCGAAACTTGAAAGTAGAAAATGAAAGGTTATAAAAATGAAACTGTACTTTTTGAAATTTCAGCAACTAAAACATTGAAAGGTTACTCTTTGTGAGAATTAAGATTCTTTCAAAAGTTTCAAGTAGAATTTCCGACAGAACCAAATACTCATCAAAGGAACGGAAGTGCTCTCGTTGCGCATTCAAGAACATCAAACATTCCAAATCAAAGATAAGGTCAAATACCAAAACATTTGTAGAGATCAAAAATCAAAATGCTTTCAACAACATTTATGAAGAGTTTTCGAAAGTATTAGTCTCATTCATGGAAAGAAATTGCTCTTGTCGTGCACACAAGAAAGCTAACTTTCCAAGTCAAAAACAAATTTAAGACAAAAATCACTCGTCGACAAGGGTAGAACAAGTTATTAAACGTCTCTAATAACGGGTTATAACATCCGATCAACGTTAAAATCAAAAGAAAAGGTAATCCACTCAAATTTCCTTTTGCAAAAGCCAGAATAGAAGTAAAGGTTTCAGTTTTAAACTCAAAATGGAGTCAAATTTCTGAAAATGTAATATTAAACTTTGACAAAGAAATCATAAATAGATCAAAATTAACAGGAATTGGGTAAAATTTAAAGAAATCTCGGGTTTAGCAATTAAAATCATGATAAATGAGTTTATACTCATGGAATAAATAGGGAACTAAATCAAATTTTCATTTTCAATTTTCTTAAAATAGGCAAGGTTTTGCAAAAGTAACATCAACTTTTAACAACGAATCAAAACTGGTAGCTTGAAAGATTAGAAGTTGTACAAAAATGACGGTAACTTGGACATCATAAAAACAAGTACGCTAAGAGAATCCAAACTTAACTAACAAAAGAGCTATGATGAATTTCCTAGGGGTAAGAATCGAAGTCAGGTCAACAAGGATGTCAAAGATAGAGTTTCACATGTTACGAGTGTCAAACTTAAAGGAGGAGCATGATGAAGCGAGGAAGAGCGGTAGGAACGGTAACGTTTATGGTCAAGGAAGAAAGGGAATTTAGACAACAAGGGAACACCAGGTACTCAAATCTCAAACAACAACATCATCCTAAACGGTTCCAAAAAAAACTTCCTACCAACAAAATTTATAACCGCATCACTCCCAAGGATTTCCTCAAATCATTTACGTTATCTCACCCTACATTATTCCATGTAACAAGGTACTTCACTATAAGTGTGATTTCACCATTCCAAGTCCTCAAACATCTACAAACAACTTCCACAAGATCAAGTTTCAAGGCTTCTAACAAAGCTATACTCATATCCAACTAGTGTCAACTATGAGTTTCTCGAAATGGTAAACCATCAATCAAAAATACAATTTCAAAAGTTCTTTTATACAATCTAACATCCCAAAGAGATCTTGTTATACTCTCGAAACCTAAAGCATAGATGGTGACATTTTCTAAGTTACGAGACAACCACCCAAAACATCCGCTCATCTCACCAACATCTATCGATCCTCACTTATAATTACATCCCAAAGAACTCTGGCTACTAATCCTCATTACCGCAAAGCGAATACCCAAATGTGATTCCAAAACTAACAACAACTCTTGCCTAACATGGTTCTTATGTAATCATCACGACACTCACAAAAGTATACCGACTATCCTAACCTCGAGCTCAACTCAAATTTCCAAGTAACACTTTCATCACCAATGTCCAACAACGTCCTAGAAGTGTTTCCTTCCAAGCTCTCATCATAAACTCTACGCCATGTCAAAGCCCCAAGAAACAATACTCGAGTTACTAAATTCTCAAATTCCAAGTATAAATAGCAAGGCCAAGTTCCATAATCTTAGTATCATAGGCAACTCACACTTAACACACAGAATTCCACCGATCCATTATACTCACTTTACCGAGGAATTAGGTATAAGAATCACCAAGTATGTCTCACCACACTACCTAAGCCCTTCCAACATCACAACCTCTCAAAACCAGGGTTGTGGGTTAACCACAAACAAACTCCTCAAAAGCCAAATTTTCCAACCAAGGTCAAGATTCCTCAAAAGAAAGAGTACTATCAAAAGACGCAAAAGGGAGGATAAGTAAGGAGCAAAGGCCAAATTAGGGGTATAAGAGTAGCTTCCAAGGAAAAGAAAAGAAAAGAGAGTTTGGACGAAGAAATCAGCATCAAGAAGTAAGAGAACGAGGCAAGGTACACAACAAAAGAGGAATATCTTCGAGGAAGAAGAGGCATTCTTCAAAGGTTGAACAAATCTTCAGTTTCCGGCACTAGGCACCAAGTCTTGATCTCCACACAGGTAAGCTCACGGTCATTGATCCAAGGGCGCAAAAATAATTGACAATTAACAAATATGTTAGAACCTAACAAAGAGCAAACACACTACAGACTACCACCTTAGGTCCTTAGGTCTACCCATCTCTCATTCATTATTCAAGGTCAAGTTCGTATTTAAGTTTGGGTGGGGTACACGTGTGTGCGTCGGGAGCAACATAGGCTCTAATACCAACTGTGACACCCCGCGATAAAACGGAAAATATAACTAAATAAAATGCGGAATTTTAGGAAATTTTTTAAACTTTTAAAATTTAAAGCGCGGGTTCATTAAAATTCAAAACATAAATAAAGAATGCGGAAATAAAGTTTAAATTATACAAACGTGATAATCAAGGTGAGGGAAAATATATCCCTCGAATGACAATACAATAAAAGGTAAATCTAAGCAATCCTAATAAACCAACTACTAGGCCAAAGTGCTCGCTAGCTCACACATGTCTTCACCCAATAGATGCACCAACTAATACCTGTCATTCATGTAAACATGAACGCCACAGTTAGTGGGGAGTAACTCAAGGTTCTCCCAGCCACAAAATGTCGAAACGAACATAACAAAGAACTAAAATAAGTAAGTCATATCAGATACTTACAAAAAATAAGAATATCAAGTTTATATGTAAACAGGGTAGTTAAATGAGATGGAACAAGATGGACAACCATCAGCATAATAAAGATTCAGCTATTAATGTGAGACAAATAAATAATATGAAAGACAAGGATACGGTCATTTATGCAAAAGCACGCATTTCAAGGAAATACGACATAGATGTGAGATTAGAATCCGAATCATGTGAAACAGTTAAGTAAGGGATCAACCAATGCAAATTACAAGAACAGAAACCGTAGCCATTATTTGGAAAACCACTTAGCAAACATTGCACGGGACGTGGCTACTAATGTCACATTCATACTTATGGCTTGCATCTCACCATAAGAACGGATGGGAGCATCAATCCCGACGATCATATCGCAACTAGAGGGCTTATAGCTCACCCCTAGTATCCGATAGGACCAAGACAAACAACAGACAAATACCAATATCTATAACCAACCAAGACCTTTACTACTCATATATAAATATATAATTCCCCTGGTAGGACGACAGTGGTACTCCCAAGACTCAATCCTAGTCTAAATCGCGCACTCTCGGGACAAAGATCAGCTTCCCGATTCGACATGCGGCAGAACGGTCCGCATCCAAGACTCGAAGACAGATCAGAAATCGAGAACCCACAATCGGCAGGACAGCCCGAAAGAGGCGGAAGATATGAGCTAAACCCACAATCGGCAGGACAGTCCGAAAGAGGCGTAAAGATAAGTCAAGTAATACGGTATAGCATAAAGGCATTATCAAACGGATACGACTCAACCAAGCGATACGAATGAACTTGGAAAGAGACTACTACATGTAATGAACCGATGATAATCCAAGTGAGACATTTCATACCAAATCATAATCATGAATATGAATAAGTAACCCATTACTTGAGAATACTTGTCAATTGAATAAAAATGTAAATAAATGGAGATAGGCCATTTATGATAAGTAAAACAAGAATTTAATTATAAGCGACTCAAATGTAAGATAAACCATTTATTACTTACGAAGCATAAATAATTAAATTGAACTCATATTAAAAAGAGAACATGGCATTTCATACATAAATGAGAAGAGTAAATAATGATTTCCACAATTATAAATCATGTGAGGATTTTATATAATAATGAACATATCTAACGCATTACGTTATATAAAGCTTGAGCCGGAAATTTAAACATATCAAATAAACTAAGCTAGGCGCCTAAGGGTACCCATAACCACGACTCATTGGCACCATTCGAAACCCCCTTTTTACACTCACTACCACCCACAACAACCCAAACTCACCGTGAAAACCGTCCCAATCCCGTCTAAATGCAACAAGCAACTAGGGTCAGTCCAAAACAGCTCCAAAAACAGTCCATGAAAAGTACCAATTACCCGCCCCAAACTGTCTCGAAATCTTCATAAGACCGTCCCAAAAATAGCACCGAAACAGTCCCACAAAACAGCACGAAGTCCGTCTATCACGGCTCCCACAATGACACCCAAACAGTCCACTTCAACCCACTTTAATACAACACTTGAGGCGAGATTAAGATGGAAATACGAGTGAGATAAGCAAACATAGACAGTCCCCAAAAGAAAACCGAACCACTCGTAAAACCCGTCCTACAAAACGACATTTTATCGTCCTAAAACCAAAGAACAAACGATCCCAAAAGCCCCCACGGACCCGCCAAGGACAAAGCCAAGTGCAGTAGTAATAGGGCGCACAAACAGATCAGAAACACCCCTTTCTACTGAAAAACAAAGCTAACCCAACGACACTCAAGACCACCAGGGAAACTGGCCAATTTACCCATCATTGAGACGGAAAAACTCAGCTAAAATCATCAAAACGGACCCTACCCTGACCGTGACAGGAATCCACAACCACTATCTCGACTACTAGAAATTGCACAACAACAGTCCGCGACCATTATTTCGACGGTCGAGAAACAGAGGACGATGCTGTTCCATTCGTGCATCGAAACGAGACACATTTACCATACAAACAATAAAAAGGGTAAAGAATTAAACTTTATTAAATAAGAACACAAAAACGACATGTAAGATAGAAATTTCGACATGTTTGTCGAGTAACCTATCACCGTTACCTTTTTGCCCTTCAAAACTCCGAGGAAAGCGCTTAAAGAATACGAGCTTCCCTCCGGTTCATCTGTTTCTTTAGCTGGGAGGAAGAAAACGAAATAAGGAAGCTGAAAATCGGGACTTTAATGAGGCGGGTCCAACTGAAATCACCACAAAATCATAGCTTTCTTACCTAGAAAGATGAAGGAGGAAGTAAGGAGGAGGATGATACAAAAACTAGAAGAAACGATGGAGAAACGAGCCTGAAATCCGAGCTTGAAATTGGCTAAAAATGGTGTTTTGCTCTCGTTAGGGTTTATTGTTCTTTGAAGTCGCTTTGGTTTGTTTTGTCAGATATTTTCGAAAAGAATGAATGAGGGTAAGTGGGTTGGGGATTGGGCCGTGGGTTGTAAGTGTGGGTGAGAGAGTGAGATTATTATATTAGTTAGGGGTAGAAAGTAGGTGAGTGTGTGTATGTGTTGTCCGTATAGGATAGGTCGAGAATAGTCTCATATGCGAAAATGTGACGGTCTTATAATAGACGGAATTATGTTTATATCTTAAGACGGAAACATTGTTATTATTATTATTATCATTATTAATACTATCCGACTAAAATACGTATTTTTATATAAATTAAGCTTTAAAATATTACTTTCATAAAAATCGTGTTTAAAATAAAATTAATTAAATTTAATAATTAAAAATGTAAAATAAAGTAATAGAATGGTTAAATAAATTATAAATGTCAAAATGAGAAATTCGCGGGTGTTACAGATTCCCTATGTTCCTAAGGTATGAGATTACAATGATTAGTGAAATGAATAATTACTAATGATTTTTACTGGTAACCTTGTACAGCATTGTTCCATTCATAATTTGATTATTCACATGAATATATGTTACCAATATTTCTTGAAAAATATGCTGCCACGAGAATACGCCGGATAGGATTATCGTGGTATGTTACGTTAGTGATCTTGCTTAGTAACCTTGATGAAACGATGTTATTTGACATGAACCATATGTGAGCACCTAGGCATCTTGAGAGAGCTTGTATATTGATTGTCTTTAGTAAGGATTAGTAACTTGAGCGTGAGTTGTGAATCTTTTATCCTCTTTCGATTGTTAGCGATAGTTTGAGAACTTTTGTTATAATAATGAAGGTTACGGGGACGTAACCATGTTTAAGGAGGGTAGGATTGTAAAATCTTTATACTTTCATGTGTGATTTCTCAGTTTGGCTATATTGGTTATGCGTTGTGTGGGTTATGTTGGAGTGTTACATGATGTGTTTTTATTATTATGGTTAAACTTCGGGGACGAAGTTTATTTTAAGGAGGGTGGAATGTAATACTGCGTTTAATATTCAAATTGGTGGGTGCCTTACATACTTTTGTATATGCGTTTCATAATTCGTTTGCGTTGGTTGGTAGAGAGGGTAAACTTCGGGACGAAGTTTCTTTTAAGGAGGGTAGACTGTAATACCCCGTATTTTATATAATCGATTAAACGGATATTATTATATATTAGTATTATACATTTTATATTGGTTGCATCGTAATATCGTGAATGTTATTAAGTCGGGTTTATATCGTATATGTTGAGTCGGGCTACATCACATTTTGTCTTTTGGGTCAAGAATTACCCATCTACATTTACCCAACGACCATACCCGTTTAACCCATTTGCCCTACCCGGAACATATAACCACCATTTACCCTAAACCTAATCTAAGAGCCGCTCTCCCTCTCCCATCTTTTCATTTTATCATTCATAAAACCATTTCTAAACCTAGAGAAAGGGAGAGGAAGAAGAATTGTCGAGCCTTTCATTTGATTGAAGATTTCTCATCGATTCCAACCTAATTCGATTTCCCTGTTTATAAGTCGATTTGATTCCATTGTTTATACTGTTTTAATGTGTTCGTCTTCAAAAAGTTTGAAAACAGAGTCCTATTTATTTGATGTCTAGTTCATGCATATAAAATCTCGTAGTCAAATTTTTTATGGTTTGTCCTAGGTGATTTATTTATGAACATGTCGCTGAAAAGTCCGCGAATCTGATTTGGTTGTGGAAAATGATTTGAAACCCTAATTTTTATGTCGATTCAGTTATGAGGCTTCTTCATACATCATCTTTGTATAGTCTAGATGATAATAGGATTTGGAATTACTGCAAAATAATGTATTAAACTCATTTTATGAATCAATACTTTTTATGCGACGGTTTCTGTCAGTTTTTGGAAATCAGTCTGAAAACTCTTGATAAGTTTGGAATTTGAGAAACACACGTTAGATATAATTTGTAGCTAAGACTCATGGGATTCCAATCCAATTGGCCTTGTATCAATTTGATTTTTCTGGAGTTAGTTATGTATTTTATTACGAGTCTGTCATGTGCTGGAAAATCAGGATAAATCGTGTTTGTTCTTTAAGTTGATATTCCTATTAAGTTATGATGAGTCTAGGTTATGTGCATGATTATTTGATTGAGTAGGTGGTAATTATACATAATTATGTTATGTAGGTGATGGATATGTGAAGGATCATAATTGATTGCTTGTGTGCTTGGATTGCGAAAAGGTAGGGAAATACACTTGACTTATTATCGTTGTTACTGAATTGTGTTGACTTGTTTGTGTTTCATATGACCAAACTGTGAACGTTGACGTGATTCGTGGTTGTTGATTCATGTTATGATTCATATCATGGAATGTGCTTGACTGAATTGATCGTATTGAGTATATTATCACAACATTCTAGCAACCGCATGATTCTATGATTTACCAGTTCAATGATATACATATTGTGTTGCATTAATTTCTTGAGCATTCATATGCATTGGAGATGGAGGATGTTGTGGTGACGTGGTGTGGTGATGATGATGTTGTGATAAGGCCCAGGCGGGTTCAGTAGGACTTGCCCTGGTGTCCTCAACAAGTTCTGCGGGACGGATCGGCTACGGTCGATATATAGTCTACCGGAGATCGGTATGGTCAAGGTTGTACGGGTTTTGAGATATGAGTTGAGATGAAGGTGGAGGTGACGGAGGAGCATGCATATCATATTTTGTTGTTTCATTGTATTCCCTACTCAACCTCGTGGTTGACCCTGTGTATTCGTGAACACCTGTGATGACCCAAATATTGGCGAGCAGACTTGACAGGTTTAAGAGATAGGACGGGAGCTTGATGGGCGTGAGACACTGGATCAGAAGACTTAGTAGCTAGAACATCATTTAGAAGACTTTCACTTTTATTTATGTTAGTTCTTTGCAATTTGATGTAAAAGAGGTTTTGTAAAAATTAAGTTAAAGAAATTATATAATTCGCCTTGGAGTTTAATTTGTTATTCACTACCTCGGGAAACCGAGATGGTAACAGTTCGGTTTATTAGGGAATGTCTTGCTAAAGGCTCCTTCATAAATCAGGGTGTTACAGTTACCAAAGTAGTAGGTGTGGAAATCGTTGGCATTGTAGGGGTTGTTAAGACAGCAGTAGAACCCTCACCATCCTGACGAGAACCAACATTAGAGCAAGGAACCTCACCACAACTGACACGAGGCGTCACACTACACTGTGAGTTGTTGTTGACATTTGAATCAATACCTAAGAAGATAAAAGGTTCACAAAGTCACATCTCACATTCACAAAACAAGGTTTAAGATTCACTAAACAAGGTCTGTGATTCACAAATAAAGTCTGAGGATATTATCTGAGCAAGGAAGAGAGCAGAATAGGTCATTCCTCTAAAGGGTTCACAAAAAGAGCTCTAGGATTCACAAATACAATGACTGAGATTCACAAGTTCACTTTTTGGTTCAGATTATTACTTCAGTTTTTAATCTTACCCAGGTTGTATATATTAGTTATTAAGTTTCACAAAATAACCTTCTAGTTTCACAAACTAGGGTCTCTGATTCATACAATAAGAAATAAATAAATTACATCTGTAACATTTAACAACAGAGATTCACAAAATAAGGCCCAAGATTCACTAAATAAAGGCTGAGATTCACCAAATAAAGTCCGAGATTCACTAAATAAAGTATCAGATTATTAGTTCAAATAATTTAAAAATTTTTGGTGAAGATTATGAATTCACTTTTAAGAAAAGGTCAGGTTGTATGTATGCGGATATTTTGTTGATTTGTTAATAACACTTCCATTCCCAAGAAAAGGACATTGAACAATCAAGCATTCAATCAAAAAATTTAATATATGGGTAATGTGAACAGGCACTGTTGACAGTTGTGCCAAATACCAGGCCTATAAATATCTAATTTCTGAAACATAGTAATATATACCAATAACCTCTCTTCTCTCTTCTCTCTTCTGTAAAACATTTCAAAAATCCCTATTGCACACAATGTCTCATTTATTTGTATTTCCCTATACTTGTGTTTTGGCGAATGTTCCAGGTTATATGGATAAAAAAGGGAAGTATATTTGTCCTGACCTCTCTAAATTGGCAGATTGTTTAATGAGCCAAGGTTATGAGATAGAGTCTTTGGTACCTGTTATGTGCAGGCAGACTTGTCATTTTATGGGATTAGTACTAATTCAATTTGGCACAAATGACAGTAGTTGCAAACAGGCTTTTAAGTTGCAGGAGAAGTTCGAGTAATTTGGGCGTACTAGATCTGAATGGCTGGCTACCTATTCCCTAGTTCAGGGGCCCTTTCTATGGGTAGCATCAAGGGTTGATTCAAAATATTTTAACTACACTCCAGTATGTAGAAGAGTCCCATATTCATCTAAACATGCAGGAAGATCACTCGCTGATGCAGATGAATGCTGCACCTATAGCTATATCAATATTGCTCTATGTGCATTGCCTCGAACAAATAGGGGTGATTGATAAACTAAACAAATATCATATCTTGCTTAATTTTTCAGCTTTTCATTTTATTTTATTTTTGAATGTTGTTGTTTAGTTAATTCGAAAGCCATGAACCTGCGAAATTTTATGTGATGAAAAATTACAAGATTTTTAAGTTTTCTGAATATTATGTTTTAATTAATTATCACACTATCATCATTTGCTAAGATTCACTGAGTAAGGTCTGAGATTCACAAAATAAGGTCTAAGATTCACAAATTAAGTAAAAGAGTAGAAAAGGTGATTCTAACCACTTATGATGACCAAGTTTCACAAAACAAGCTCTAAGATTCACTAAACTAGGTCTGCGATTCACAAAATAAGGTCTGAGATTCACCAAACAACAAAATCCACTCAATTCATAAACTCTTACAGTAACTATTCAACCAACTCTTACAGTCACACAATTAGGTTCTAAGATTCACAAATTCAACTCAATTCATAAACTAAACCTTGCAAAAAAACTGAGATACAATATCGATCCATATATTCCATAATAATCGAGCAGAAATTTTGACAAATGCAAATTGAATCAGAAAACATGAGATTTTACAAAAATTACATAAAAAACGATATACCTGATTCAATAACAATATTATCATCAGTCATTGTGATATCTACAATCTCCATAGCAATTAGAGCTGCAAAATCGTCAAAAACAATTTAGTAAGTAGTACGAAATCCACGAACAATCTCCATAGCATAGCAATTGAGAAAAAGGAAATCGCTCAAAATATTGGTCAAATTCGAACGTTCTATTTACAAAATCGTTCAATTTGATCAAATTCGAACATGATATCATCAATTTATGAGTGAATTGACAGAATTGTATGAATATACTCAATTTTGATCAAAATTATGAAATTACCTGAAAATTACTCGATTTTTCTTCTGAAATTACTTGAATCAACGTTGTTGAATGTTGTTTTGATGAAATCCACGAACAATCGATGAACAAATTGATGAGCTCGCTTGCTGAAAAATTTCCGTTGAACGACGAGTTTGCTTGATGAAGAATTTTCAGAAAACGATTTTGTTTGTTATATTTTAGAGAGATAGTGTGTAATTGGGCTATTATATGATATAATATTTTAGTGAGAGAAAGTATTTTGGGCTAAATGAAAAGATTTGGAGTGACCCCTAAATTTTCAAATTTCAATGAATTATAGGAAGTTAGTCCATATAATGAAGGATTAATGAAGGAATTTGGTGAGGTCGGCCGCCTCGCCATAATTAACGGCCTCACCGACCCGGCCTCTCTCTCTCTCTCTCTCTCTCTCTCTCTCTCTCTCTATATATATATATATATATATATATATATATATATATATATATATATATATATATATATATATATATATGAGAGATATCAATGTGATGAATGAATAGACGCCAAAGCTTGGAACTGTCAATCGTCACGACGCTTGGGTGGCCGGTCACAATCCTAGGAATGGAAAGTTAGAATCTCTATATGATAAGGCCATCAAAGAGAAAATTGTAAGTTTGAATAAATATGTCGCTCCTACCACTGGTGGTCGGTTTTATAATTGTGAGTTTAAATAAAATTTAGTTGCATAATGGTTTTTGTGTATGTAGAGGATCACTGAGAAGGAGGTAGAGGAAGGAAAATGGAAGTCTAAAGGACGTGATGACATTCTTGCTAAGGAAATCGGCAAAGCAGAGCATCTAGGTTGTGTGAGAGGGGTACCGACGCATGTTGGTATCACTAAGTATTTTGGGAAAACTACTCGAAGGACAATGAGTGGTGATGATAGGGTTTATAAATACTGTATTTTATACAACATAATTTATATATTTATATATATATATATGCTGAAATTATACTACTTATTTTAATCATATTCATTTCTACTACACAGCTACAAACAATGGCCAGGTCGATACTCAGAATGGTGGAAACGGGGGATAAGCCATCTGAAGAAGAGGTTATGGTTCGGCAAGTCATAAAGGAAGCAAGAGAGGAGAAGGAAAAAGCAGGCATGCGAACTGCGGATGACATGGCAAAGGAGAATGAGGTGGGAGCCTAAGACATATCAAAGGATCAAGATCGGGTAGTTGAAGAGCAAGCCATGAAGGCCGTGAGAAAGAAGGTGGAGGTGGGAGCCGAAGACACGTTCTTATCATCTCCAATTTCGATTTTTGACAAGGTATTAGCTACTACGACTAGTTTATAATTGCTGTATATATACTAATTAATTAAATTTATTAATTAAAGTAGTGCATGTATATATACTAATTAATTAAAAATGTGAAGGGTGTTTGCAAGAAGCCTTGTGTTCTTTACTACAAAGCCCCTGCAGTAGCATCGGGCAAAATTGTTGTTGCTAGGGGAGCAGCGTTCTATTACGACTAGATTCAAGAAGTTGAGGCTGAAGACATTGCTCTCCGTGAGAAATGGAGGGATGTGGAAGTGACCGACTTATATCTGGAGGAGTATGGTACTCTAATAGTACCACTTAGTGATAATTGGTGTTTGCAAGTTGTCGTGGGTTCTATTGTGCAATGGCCTGAAGCCTTCATTAGTGTTGGCATCTCCGGTGTAGTTATGCTAAAGCGAACGCATTTTATATAATGAACGCCTTTAAACTTATTAGGGTAACCTTATCTAACATATAGTAAGTATTTCAATTTTTACATTTGCAGGAGTTACACGAAGCCATTATGGCTGGAATTAGGACTACTACGTCAATAGCCAAAGTCACTGATTCGACTGCCTCTCCACCCAAAATTCAAGAGGTAGTAATAATTTGAAAAATAGATTGTGAGTTTTTCCTTTTTTTTGGTTATTTAAATTATATATGACATCTCGTGTAATGTATATCTTTTTTTTTCTAAATTGTAGACCAAGGTTAAATCAGATGACGTACAATATAAGCCATCTACTTTTGCTGCACACAACGCCGTTGTTCCTCTTAAACCTAGATATCACACCGATGATTATAAGCAAAAATTGAATACTCCAACGTTCGTAGCTTCGCACCAGCTGGCTGAAAGGAAGACAGCTACCCAGTCTGTACTCATTATTGAGATCGGAGAGGATATTCTGGGCGAAGGTACAGTTGTTCTTATTGATGGAGAATCACTGTGTCAGTATGTATAGTACTATATTATAATGAATCATGATTCTATTCATTTATTAACATGCTTACATGCATGTATATGAACTAATTGTTCAATTTTAAATATTTCATAGCAAGCATTGGCTGCTAACGGCAATCAATGTGACAAAAAGCATAGTGTACTGGTTTGACTCTTGGGGACATAGTCCCACTAAGAAATATGTAAAGATGATAACTGAGTGAGTTTACAACCTTACATTATAATGTCAATTGTTATTATATGACCTTTGAAGACTAGGCTCCTTTTAATGTCCCATCAATATTACTGAGCCAAATGCTAATTATAATTTCCTGTATATATTTATGAAGTAGTGTGTTTCAAGCAATTGGAGCATTAAGTCCAACTTTTGTCACGATAAAAGTAAGTGTATTCTTAATAATTACTCCTATCATTTAATTTATGTTTATGCGAGAGGTTGATCTAATTTAGCTTATTTGTATGTGATTTATATAATAGTCTCCTCTACAACAACCAGACAGCAAACAATGCGCCTTTTTCTGTTGTCGGTCCATATGGGAGATTATCACCCGAAAGTATATCAACATAGAGTCACCGGTTAGTGTATTTTAATAACTATATATTTCAAACGTAACTTGGGTTTAATTCTGTATAATATTCCACTTATTCTGTCTATTTTGATTTAAGTATATTTTGATCTGTAGTTCCCACCTTCAATCAATAACAAAGACCCAACCTATTCGAAGGCAGACATCGCCGACATGAGAAATACGTGGGCCACTTATTTTCTTTTATTAACGGGTGGTCAATAGTCTGCTCATTATGTATGTGTGTATATAGAGCCATGTGTAATTAGTTTTGGTCACCCTGTTTATAATATTTTGATGCTGGGTTGAATAGATCAATCTGTGTAATATTCTAATGTTGCAGGATTGAATTTTTGTAATGCGCAGCTGCTGAAATGCTATTTTGCATTAGCATTTCAATGAACTACTCATCGCAAAAATTAGCATTTCAAAGCAATTCTGAACTCGCTAAAACAATTTTTTTAAAAAAATATTTATAAATTCGATTACAGTTAAAAATAAAACCGTGGTCAGTAAATATATTGACAACGGTCGCATTTAAATAGAAACCCGTTGACATATTCATCCATAATATAACGGTTTAATAAGCATAAACCCTTGTCGAATTCATGACATTTAAAATGGTTTAATAAGCATAAACCGTTGTCATATTTAGTATTTTACAACGGTTTTGTTTCAGTAAAACCGTTGTCATAGGTTTTCGTAGAGCATTCCAACTAATACTACCACGGTATCAATATTATAGAAAACGGTTTTTGAACCGTTCTTAATATTGTATTACGGTTATTTCAATCCGTTATTTACATTTCATAATGGCTCCGTCTTTTTAACAACCGGGTCACAAACTAACAACGGTCAATGTAATAACGGTTCCGTGTTTTGTATTACAACGGTATATCACCTTATCTAACCGTTGTTGCACCGATTATTTGGTGTAGTGCATCTCCGAATGGATCACCAGTTCACCACAGATTTACAAAACAACAACGGGGTCAGTTTACTGCATAATCAACATAAGATAAGTACGATAAGATAAACAGCTGTTCACATTCCACCTCCAACTCCCAATCTCATCATGTAACTGACTACACACTAAAGTGTGTAGCCCTGCCAATGAGGGGACTTCAGCCTTGCCCACCAAATCCTCGCTCATCAACGAGCGATAACCCTGTTCATTAATATGCACATCCCCTCCTGTGGCAGAACAGAGGGCGAAATTAGGGCGTGAAGCCACTCCCGAAAGTGACTCCACTCAGCCGAGCACGCGCCTCGCGAACATCACCAACAACCATCATCATACCAACACTACAATCCAATCCAACAACAACAGATAATCACAATAACAATCGTACAAACAATTACCACATAATCTTAAATCAATTAAACAGTAAACCGAGTAGAGGAACCCTACCTTGGCACAAACTGAAATGAGACAATAAAGCAGGCTAAAATGGCTCCTCTACGAAGTCTCCACCTAACAACAATCATATAATTCCAATTACAACGTGCCAAAATCCCCCTTTTCCCCCAAATCATAAACTAGGGCAAAACCCTAAAGACAAATTAATGAAACTTATGTAATCAGAGGCTTACCGACACAATCGACGCAATGAAAGATAAACTAGACTCACGAACGATCCATGCACTTGAGAGAGAGAGAGAGAGAGAGAGATTTGGAGAGGATTAGAGTTACATTGTAAGTTTAGGTTTTGTTAAAATGATTAAGAACTGTATATCCTGTTTTATATAACTATAATCCTTTCTAAATCAAACCGCGGAATTAACCTCGTCAGACCGTATTCTCGGTCGAGTATATAGTATACTCGGCCGAGTATCCTCTACTCGGTCGAGTATTCCCATACTCGGCCGAGTATTCCTGGACAGTAGTCTGTCCAGAAACACACGACACACCTACTCGGCCGAGTAAGCCATATTCGGCCGAGTAACAGACTTAGAAAACCGTAGTATTACATTTTTGGTGTAGCTCATCTGTGTATTATCAGCTCCAACAAAATTGATTTTGTTCGTTCTTTTATACAGCGTTCACATTCATTACTCATTAGTATTTCAATCACCATCTATGCATCACCATTGATACAACTTCGAGCATCGAATTCGGTTCCCGCGTCAATTTAAAGAACAAGCAACAACATCGCCTTCATCTCCGAGCTCGCACTCCTGCACTCCTCTAGTCAGCACCTCCCATACAGTCCTTCGACCACCGTTGAGTACCCAGCGTCTGTGGCAGTCTCTCGGACCACCGGAGCATCACCAACATTCAACCCATTCAACCCACATGTATGATCACAAATCTCCAACCACCACTATTTGAATACACCGGTGACCAAAGACGATATCCAATTCAATACCGCTACCCACACTACAAGGAAAATGCGGGTTAGTGATGGGAAAACTTACGATATCCAATTCAATACCGTTACCCAATTCAATCAGTGGCCTCTGATGGAATTTCCGACAGGAATTTTATTGTACTGACGTAATTTCCATCACATGCCCCTTTTACTGTGCACTCTAGTTGTCAACAATAAGTGACCTCTTACGGAAATTCCGTCAGTAATTGTGTTGTACTGACGTAATTTCCGTAAGATGACCCATTTACTGTGGTAAATTATTGAGGTGGCATTATTGAGGGGGTCTGATGGATGTTCCGTCAGGAGTACTAAAACACTGACGGATGTTCCGTCAGGAGTACTAAAACGCTGACGGAATTTCCGTCAGATGCTTCTTTTATCCCAAACCCGCAGAATCTCCTCGACCCTTTATCAATTTTTCCCCCAAATCAATTAAAACCCCATAACCCTAACCTCCTAAAACCCGACACCACCACCACCCTCCTCCACTTCTGGCGCCACCACCAACACCACCACGCCGTCGCCGTCACTATTAGGTAATTAATGGACTTCTTCCCTTCCTCTCTCCTTTCTCTTTTTCCTTTTCCTTATCCTTTTCTTGTTTTTATTTTTTTTGCTTCCACAGCCACCGTGCCACCGCCGCCGTCCTGCCTGCCGCCTGCCAACTTCTCCTTCTTTCTCATTCTTCCTTTTAAATTATTTGTGAAGTTAATTAGGTTTTGTTTAATCTCCTTTTAATTATTTTTTGTTTAATTAGCTTAATTGATTTACGATAGTAGTTATTGTTATAATTGTTGTTGAATTATTGTTGGTGTTGATGCATATTGACTTAGGATAGAAGCCCATTTTGTTTAAATGTATGTTGTGTTGTGAAAATTTTGTGAGGTGTTAATAATATTGTTAAAAATTGGAATTATTGTTAATTAAATTAGCTATGTAATGTTATTGTTAAAAATTGGAATTATTGTTAATAATATAATTAAAAATTGGAATTATTGTTAAATTTTGTGAAATGTTAATGTTTCTAAAATGATAATTAGACTTAATGTTAATTAGACTAGATATGTAAAATGAAAAATTAGTCATGTTAGTTTTTGTTAATTGAAAAAGTAGTCATTATTGTATGTTTTGTTTTTAATATTGTTAAAATTATTGTTCATATTGACCTAGTACCCGTTCAAAAATTACTCACTAGGAGTAATTTTGAATAGTCCTCGTTTTAGGACTGTCTTTGTACCTTTCAAGTCACTTAGGTAGTTAATGAGGAAAGAGTTTGGTGACAATTTCTTTAATGTTCTCTGAATGCATATGTGAAGTAATTATTTATTCTACATTGTGTATTTAGAGAACGGAGGGGAATTGCTGCCGAATTTTTTTTCCTCATTAATAAATCACAAGTACATGTTAGCTAGTGACTTGAAACGTACATTGATGGGTTTAGATTGGAGTGATAAGGACCCAACTCAAAGAAATAAAGATTCTTTGTAGATAATCGTCATTTATATTGGTTATAATGTTTAATTATTGTGTATTATTCTTGATTGTGATTGTTGTTAAGTTATTGTCTTTTTTAATGATATATATATATATATATATATATATATATATATATATATATATATATATATACATATATATATATATATATATATATATATATATATATATATATACATATATACATATATATATATATATATATATATATATACACATATATATACATATATGTATATATATACATATATACATATATGTACATATATATACATATATGTATATATATATATACATATATGTATATATATATATATATATCTTGTGTTGTTTATATATATATATATATCTTGTGTTGTTGGGCCAATTGTGTTTGCTTATCCATTTTGTTTTCCTTCTTTCTTGTTTGGTTTGGTAACTCTTTATGAATCAAATGTTGGGCTCACTATTATTTAGTTATTGGGCTCACTAGGCTGCACTTGATGGATTCACTACATGTTATTTGTTGGGCTCACTTGTATGTTTTCTTTTGGTTGGACTTGTATGCCTTTTGGTTGGGCCAAGCCATTATCATGTGAATGTTTAAAAATGACCCACTTGTGTCGGTTTCATTTTATTCCGAAATTTCACTTAACGTAAAGTATTCATTACCGTTTGTTATATTTTATTTAACCGGCATGTTTAATTATGAAATAAGATATTTATTAATATAATACAAGTATGAAAATTTTTTATAAATAATTACTTGTGAAGAGTCGTATTCTTATGATAATGCCTTTATGCTATACCTTACTGCTTGACTTATCTTTACACCCTACTTGTGCCGATATGCCATGTATGGGTTTAGCTCACATCTTCCGCCTCCTTCTGATTGTCCTGCCGATTGTGGGTTCTCAACTTCCAATCTGTCGTTCGAGTCTTGGATGCGGACTGTCCTGCCGCATGTCCAATCGGGACTTGTACTGTCTTGAGAGTCTGGCCAGATTTAGACTAGGACTGAGTCTTTGTGATTATCATTGTCGTCCTACCAGGGGAATTATATTTAATGAGTAGTAAAGGTCTTGCTTGATTATAGATATTATCATTGTTTGGATGTGAGAGTCTTGGTCCTATCGGATACTAGAGGTGAGATGCAAGCCTTCTAGTTGCGATATGATCGCCGGGATTGATTTTCCTATCCGTTCTTATGGTGAGATGTAAGCCATAAGTATGAATGTGAAATTAGTAGCCACGTCCCGTGCACTGTTTGTTAAGAGGTTTTCGAAGTAATGGCTATGGTTTCCATTCACGTATTTTGTATTGATTGATCCCTTATTTACCTATTTCATTTGATTCGAATCCTAATCCCATATCTATGTTATATCCCCTTGAAATGCGTGCTTTTGTATAAATGATCGTATTCTTGTGTTTCATATTATTTAATTATCTCACAAGAAAAGTGGAGTCTTGATTATGCTAATATTGGTCTATCTTGTTGTAACACTCCCATACACCAAGGTGCCTTACCAGGACAACCTAATGCATGGAAGTGCTACCATCTCAGTTACCCGAGGCAATGTATATTAAATTGACCATAAAGAAACATACTTTAGATAAATATGTTTAACTGATTACATATCCAAAACACAAAATAGTAAAGTAAAAATACAATTGTTCTCAAAACTGTAAACCAACTACGTGAAACTGCCTTAACAAACACAGCGGAAGACTAAAGACTCTAATATGTGATGACTCCATCCCCAGCTAGATCCCGCGCATATCCAAGTCATACCTTCTAAACAACTGCTCACCACCCCCGAATGGATCACCACAGTTTTTAAAACATTTAAACGGGGTTAGTTACTGCATAAACAATATAAGATAAACAACAACAGATACACAATCAGAAACTCCAACATCGTCATATCACCAATCATCTGACTACACACTAAAGTGTGTAGCCCTGCCAGAATATCTATCGCAACAGATATTCCTCACCGCCAGTGGGGGACCGCAGCCATTCCCACCTAAGCCCCGCTCATCTCCATCGATCGAATAACCCATGTTCCTTAATTTGCTCATCCCCTTGTGACGGGAAACACAAGGGGCGAATCAAGGGCGTGAAGCCACTCCTGCAAGCGACTCCACTCAACCGAGGGCGCACCTCGAGAACCACAGACAATTAACAATAACCAATCACAATATCAATGTAAAACAATGCCAATACCAATTACAATATAATCATCATGCCAATCAACCAAGCAACTATCTTATAATCGTTTATACAATAACTGAGTACGGAAACCCTACCTGAGATGAAATCACCGATCAACAATCACAAGAAGCGGTTAAAAAGCGTTCCTCTATGAATTCACCTCCTATCAAACACACAATCATACAATCACCATCTAATAAACACAATACTCCCAAAACCCCCAATTTACCCAATTAGGGTTTCAACCAAAATCAATGAAACAAAATAAAAACTATACCAGGATCTTATCCACAATACGATGGTCTCAACGGCGTAAAGAACACAACGATACGATGACTCTAGCCCTTAGGATTTGATAGAAATGAGACAGAGAATCAACGTAACTTTGCTTTATCTTTGTGAAGTTTAGAAAAGTGTAAAAATGAAAAGAAACTGACGGATTAAGTTTATATATCTTCCTCACGTTGCTATCAAAACCCGTAAAAAAAAAACCCGTAAAACCAACTTACTCGATCGAGTAACCCTTACTCGATCGAGTCCCCAACTTACTCGATCGAGTACCCTACAACAGAACACTGTTTCGTAAACCAAACATACTTACTCGACAGAGTAAGCCTCATTCGATAGAGTACCCAAAGACATAGAAAACCGTAGTATTACAATCTTCCCTCCTTAAAATGAACTTCATCCTCTAAGTTCACACCCCAACCTATAAAACATGAACTCTTAACACCAACTCTACCAACTATGCCTACCTCCATAACATGGCTCACGATATCTTATCAACCACAATATAGCCTCTCGACATTAACTCCATACACTACCGAATACCATCCACAAACGCCGCTAGCTCCATCTCACTAATATATTATCCACTAGAAAATCCAATATCAAGACAATCCACCAAGCAAGATCAACCACTGAATGGAATGTTACATTCTACCACCCTTAAAAAGAACTTCGTCTTCGAAGTTCACTCACACTCATAAACATCATAATCCAACTGTCAATGCTATCGAACTCATAAACATCATCATCCAACTGTCAACACCATCGAACTCATAAACATTATCAGTAGTGTGTCAACATTATCGAAGTATTCTCCCATTCCTAAACTGTAATAATACGGTTTTCTATGTCTATGGGTACTCTATCGAGTTGGACTTAATCTATCAAGTAAGTATGTTTTTATACGAAATAGTAGGATACCTGATAGGTACTCGATCGAGTAAGTGTGACACTCAATCGAGTAAGGGTCACTCGATCGAGTAAGTGACTTACTCGATCGAGTAAGTGTGTTTTACGGGTTTGATTAGCCGGGTTTTGTTAATAACGCGAGATTAATATAAAAGCTTCCGTCACTTTTTCCTAAACACCTTTATCATCTAAAAACATTTCAATAAAAGATTAGGAGTTACGTTGTTCGCATCTCTCGTATTATTGGCAAATCCTAAGGGCTAGAGTCATCGGATTTTTGTGTTCTTTACGCCGTTGAGACCGTCGTATTGTGGGTAAGCTTCTAGTGTGATTTTTATATCATTTCATTGATTTTAATTGAAACCCTAATTGGGTAATTTGGGGGTTTTGGGGAATATTGTTGATGTTAGATTGTGATTGTATGATTGTGTGTTTATAAGAGGTGATTTCATTGAAGAACGGTTTTGATTAGCTGATTGTGACGATCTTGGTGGTTGCTTTTCCAGGTAGAGTTTTCCCTACTCAGTATTGGTTAGATTGTATTGTTGGTTATTGTTGTTGTTGTTTTTTATTTATCGTATTGGAATTGGCTTCTGGTAATTGTTGATTGTGTAAGGTGATTGTTGTGTAACTGTCTGTGATCTTTGGGGTGCGTCCCTGGCTGAGTGGAGTCACTTGCGGGAGTGGCTTCACGCCCTTGATTTGTTTTTTGTGGAACCCACCACAGAAGGGATGTGCACATTAATGAACATGGGTTTATCGCTCGGATGAGATGAGCGGAGCTTAGGTGGGAACGGATGCAGTCCCCCACTGGCGGCGAGGATTACCTGTTGCGATGGGTAATCTGGCAGGGCTACACACTTTAGTATGTAGTCAAGTGTGTGGTGATGTGATGGAGTTTGGGCTGATTGAATTGGTATGGTATTCTTTTACTGTAGCTGTTTCTTTTATGTAAAAATTACTGGCCCCGTTTAAATGTTTTAAAAACTGTGGTGATCCATTCGGGGGTGGTGAGCATTTGTCTAGCAGGTCTACTATGGATGCGTGCAGGATTAGGTGGGGATGGAGTTGCCACGACTCTGATAGTAGTCTTCCGCTGTGTTGTCTTTATACTTTTGTTACTTCAGCTGTACTTTTGTTTAGATCAGTTGTACTTTACTTTACAGTTGGTTTTGTTATGTAATCACTTAAACTTATTTTTTAACGCACGTTCTTTTATGGTCTATTTGATATACATTGCCTCGGGTAACCGAGATGGTAGCATTCTCATGCTTTAAGTGGTCCTGGTAAGGCACTTGGAGTATGGGGGTGTTACAAAGTGGTATCAGAGCGATGATTTTGGAACCTGTAACTAATGAACCCAATGAATCTTGGGAGTCAAAATAAAATGAACCCGGGTAGGAGTTGGTAGGAGCTAATGCAAAGACTTGGGAGACGTCCTAAAGTCGCGAACTCGCCCTACAACTTTAAACCGGTCACTCTGGGGTGTCATGGGATAGCTATGTGTTTACCAGTGTTCTATTGCGTATGTTGGATGATGTGTTGTATAGAAATGTTGGAAAATGATTGTGGTGGAATGAGGAATGTGGTAAATGATAAAGTGTTGTGAATAAGCATGTTGCATGATAGTTGGTTTACAATGTTCTTTGGAATTGTTAGAAAAGTATATGAGAATGATGAATAATTGTGGTGGAAAAAGGAAGTAGTTCATATATGATAATATGTGATGAATAATGATGTTACAGGATAGATGATTTACAATGTGGCTATATTAGTAACATGTGATTAGGGGATGTGATATGATTATACATAATTTTGTTTACGTAAAGTTATAAAATAAGTTCATATACTTGTCTACTGTTATATCATATGCACTTGTTAGATGAAGTATGTGGTTGAAATGGATGAATTGATTGGAAAAGATGAAGTGACAATTGCATGAGAATATGAATTTCGTAATTATGAATATGTTTAGGTGACGAAGTGGATTGGTAATATTGTTGTATTAGTAACTTGGAAATAGGATTTGTAAGGTATGAGTATGTTTTGTTTTACAAAAATTTATAAAGTTAAAGCATGCGGATAGAACATGATTGATAAGTTGAATGTTATATGAGCATGATAGATGTTATTGTTTGGCTTTTGGTAGGTAGTAACATGTGGTTAGGGATAGTGGTTTTACAACTATCGAGTCGCTTTTGTTCACTTTGTTGATGATTAAGTTGTTTGAAAGAGAAAATCAAATAGTTATGTTGTTCGATTATAGAGAGGTTGTCTTTAAACTGTTATAAATTGATATGTATATATGATTTTAATGTGATTCCAATTGGAGGTGATAGCTTGTTCTGTTACAACTCCAACGATAGGTCACACACCTAAAATGACCAAGAAACGAATGAGAGATAACCGTTTTACGAAAATTGGACAGTGCTGAGAAATGCGTAGGGTACTCGATCGAGTGGCCCTCACTCGATTGAGTGCGCCCTTTGTTACTTGATCGAGTAACCCTTACTCGATCGAGTAGCCCTAGTAAATTCTTATACGTGCTTCTGACCTTCGCCTACTTGATCGAGTAGGCTGCATTCGATGTAGTGACCCCTGTTTTGGGTCATATGCTTATCTTTTGACTTCGTTGCATATTATGTTTAATTCAAAGGTGTTATTTTGCTTCTTTATGCATTGTTTTACATATGTGTTAGTCTTGATGCGTAAGTTACCCAATATTATGATGTGGTGAGTGGCACCTTATGGTGGGTATGAGATCAGTGGGGAGGACATGAGTTATATGTGGTTGTGATGGATAGTGGAAAAAGAAAAGGAACTATGATGAGCTGATTGAGGCATGGTGCAAGTTTTGTGAGACGTGGTGAGTGATATAATTGCGAATTTGAGTGATGTAAAGGTAAGTGTATATGAGTAGGGAGTGATGTAAGTGTAAGGAACGTGAGAATGAAAAGGTTGAAAGGAAGGATGTGGGTAGTAGCAACTTGAGATGTGTAAGGAATTATGAAGGGAGATGGTTAGATTGTGTTGGTTAAGAATATATGTAATGAAAGGTCATTGTAGGAGGATGGAGAAGAGTGGTATATAGTGAACTTAGATGGAGACATGTCGCGTCGTGGATTTGTAGACAGTGAGTGAGTTTGGGAGATTTAGTTTATTAAGAGGTAAAACTGCTGTGTGCTTTTCTTGGGCAATTAACGGTATAAAACGAGTTTTGGTTTGTGAGTGATAACATGATGAGAGAAGATACATGGTAATAAAGATTGAGATGGTACTGATATGAAATAATGGAATTTGATTTTTGGTGCAACAAAAAGGTAACTGGATTACTAGAGAGCTAGGTACAAGGAGTAAGGAGATGAACTATTAATTGGTATTGTTGAGTGTAAAGAGAAAAGAAGGATAAAAGTACGCTGAGAAAAATGTTGATCGGAGTTATGTGATATAGAAGTAAGGAATCGTCGAGATGTATGATACTATCATGAGGATGTGAGTTAATAGTTATATAGGAGTTTCGGGACAACATGATTAGTCACGAATTTCGAGGAATTAAGGGAGTAAGAAGTTGGTCGAGTATTGACACGATATGAGATTTTCGGTGGGGAGTTAGGTGACGATATAATTACGGATATAATTGGAATGAATGATCAGGTAAATGTTGTTGATGGACTTGATGTACGTTATTTGGGATGCTAACCGAAGATAGGAATGAAACCGTGATATTTAGAGATGAGTGTAAGAGGTTTGATGTACTAACAGTGGTAGTGTAGAGGTGTTGTCACTAGTGGTTAAGGGCGATGATAAATAGGAAAGATAGCCATTTTAGAGAGGTTGATTTTTGTAGAGGTCAGATTGGTATGTTTGGTTGTGAGGGTATACGATGTGGACATTTGAGGCGGTTGCTAGTAGTTGAGTATTAGCTGTATGGTTATATTTGGCAGGAAGTAATGGTTATACGAATGGGAGAATATGTTATGATGGGCATACGACTTAAGCTCGGGCGAGAAGTAACCTTTATCAAGTGGTAACTTACGTGATCTGGATTGACTAGTTGGATGTGATTACGGGTCTATCATGTGTATAAATTTTTGTGTGAGGTTCTTACCTCATGAGAAGTGGCATGGTGTGATAAATATAAAGTTGTTATCTGAATGTTCTGTAATATATGTTGGGTACGGTAACCTAATGGAATATTATTCAAAAGTGATGGTTTGAGTGATCTGGCATGGCTAGTTAAACTTGCATGTGTATTCATAATATATGTTTATTCCGTGAAAAGGTATGGATGATATTCATGAGGTTCTTATCTGTTTCTTCCGTATAATATGTTAAGTTGTGATCTAGTAAAGCAGTTTTGAGTAAGTTTTCTTGTTCAGGAAGTTATACTGAGTCATGTTTATGGGAATCGTGTAAGTTGTGATGTCTATCGATGTGGTTATTGTGCCTTGGGAGGTGCTCCGGGCACGGTACTTCGTGTTGTAATGCGTGTATTTTCGCGCTGCGGTGCGGCTGTTGGTGGCGGTGTTGCGATGTCGTCATCAGTTGTGGTGGACTAGGCGGGATGGTTACGAGGCGAGTTTTCGAAAGTACATACCAGTTATACATAGATTGTTGTTTTGTTTCATGCTGCTTCTTGTGAGTTTCGGTTTGTACATATAGACGATTTTTTTGTTTATTGATGTTTCTTACCAGTTTCAGCTTGGGAGTGAGGGTAGAGTATGATATGAAAGAGAGTTGGGTATGTTTCCGTTGTTGTTATGATATAGTCATAATCTGTTGATGGGACACAGTTGCGGGAGGTTGTTGGAGTACTTGTGATCTTCTTTTAGAGGAGGCATTGGTTGACATAATAATGGCAAGTGATTTGTGGAACATGTGTTGTACTGATCTGGACACTGCAGGTGGTTCATAATCAGATATTGGGACAATGAGTATAGGGCGTTGAGAATTAGTATCATGTTTAGCTATGGATGAGTTTTGTGGTAATGAAAGAAAAGAACTTGAGGATCTAGTGTGAGTATGTGTAATAATTGTGGACCATGAGTTATGAGTATGGAGATAGGTCCATGTATAAGTGATTATGTCGTTTCAGCGGCAATAGGGAACAATTGGAGTTTTGGTTATGCTAAGGATTTTGTGGTATAAGTTAGGTGGTGTGACGAATGAATTGAGGTATGAGAACTGTTTAAGTAAGAGAGCCTTGGAAATAGGAATGGTTATTAGTGTTGAGGTCATAGGCGGTTATCTTTGACATGCGGTGGTGATGAGGATAATGAGAAGATATAGCTCAAGATCTAGCATTAGTGAGTTACGAGGACGTAACATTTATCATAAGAGGAGTAGGATGCGATAAAACAGAGTTTGATGGTTGTACATGTTATAGTATAATCGGAAGTAGAGTGATGGTGTATCATAAAGGCTGGATTCTTGTTGTGATTGATTTTATTAAAAGTCACGGCCGTGCTTGTAGTAGTTCGATGTTTAGGAATGGGAGAATACTTCGATAGTATTGATAGTTGGACGATGATGTTTATGAGTTCAATAGTGTGACAGTTGGATGATGATGTTTATGACTGTGAGTAAACTTCGAGGACAAAGTTCCTTTTAAGGGTGGTAGAATGCAACATTCCGTTTGATGTTTATGAGTGTCTTGATATTGGATTTTCTAGTGGATAATGTAGTTGATACGATATTGTGAGCCGTGTTGTGGAGGTAGGTATAGTTGGTGAAGTTGGGTTAAGAGTTCATGTTTTATAGGTTGGGGTTTTGTTTTGAGTTCTTAGTTGCGTTGTTGTGTCTTGATCGAGTTAGTATGTTTGTTTTGAGTATGTGTTGAACTTCGGGGACGAAGTTCTTTTTAAGGGAGGAAGACTGTAATACTACGGTTTTCTATGTCTATGGGTACTCTATCAAGTGGGACTTACTCTGTTGAGTAAGTATGTTTTTATACGAAATAGTAGGATACCTGATGGGTACTCGATCGAGTAAGTGTGACACTCGATCGAGTAAGGGGCACTCGATCGAGTAAGTGTGTTTTACGGGTTTGATTAGCCGAGTTTTGTTAATAACACGAGATTAATATAAAAGCTTCCGTCACTTTTTCCTAAACATCTTTATCATCTAAAAACCTTTCAAGAAAATATTAGCAGTTACGTTGTTTGCATCTCTCGCGTTATTGGCAAATCCTAAGGGCTAGAGTCATCGGATCGTTATGTTCTTTACGCCGTTAAGACCACGTATTGTGGGTAAGCTTCTAGTGTGATTTTTATATCGTTTCGTTGATTTTAGTTGAAACCCTAATTGGGTAATTTTGGGGTTTTGGGGAGTATTGTTGATGTTAGATTGTGATTGTGTATGATTGTGTGTTTATAGGAGGTGATTTCATTGAAGAACGATTTTGATTAGCTGATTGTGACGATCTTGGTGGTTACTTTTCCAGGTAGGGTTTTCCCTACTCAGTATTGGTTACATAGTGTTGTTGGTGATTGTTGTTGTTTATTTATCGTATTGGAATTGCCTTCTGGTAATTGTTAATTATGTAAGGTGATTGTTGTGTAACTGTCTGTGATCTTCGGGGTGCGTCCCTGGGTGAGTGGAGTCACTTGTGGGAGTAGCTTCACGCCCTTGATTCGCCTTCTCTGGAACCCGCCACAGAAAGGATGTGCACATTAATGAACATGGGTTTATCGCTCGGATAAGATGAGCGGGGCTTAGGTGGGAACGGCTACGGTCCCCTACTAGCGGCGAGGATTACCTGTTGCGATTGGTAATCTGGCAGGGCTACACACTTTAGTGTGTAGTCAGGTGTGTGGTGATGTGATGGAGTTTGGGCTGATTAAATTGGTTGTGGTATTATTTTATTGCAGCTGTTTGTTTTGTGTAAACAGTACTGACCCCGTTTAAATATTTTAAAAACTGTGGTGATCCATTCGGGGGTGGTGAGCAGTTGTCTAGCAGGTATACTATGGATGCGCGCGAGACTAGCTAGGGATGTAACACTACGGATTTTCTTTGTTGACTACTCGACCGAGTAGAGCCTACTCGGCCGAGTAGTGCTGTTGTTGTGAGTTGTTTTGGTTCTGCCGATAAATACTCGGCCGAGTATAGTGAATACTCGACCGAGTAGCGGATACTCGGCCGAGTATAACTTTACTCGACCGAGTATTCGGTCTGGCGAGTATTATTTTGACGGTTTCATTAGGGAGTGTTTAAGATTATTTTATATCCCGCGTCAGTTTTCAAAAATATCATTTCAATTTCATCATTTCTACGTTAACCCTAATCTCTCCCTAATCACTCCCTAATCATTCCATAGCTTTGTTGTGTGTGAGATCTTTGGAGTTCTTGCGTATAATCCCTCATCCTACTGTTGGTAAGTTCTAATTATATGTTATTCGTATTCGTTGGGGTTACTGTATATTTGCGGAATTGGGAATATGGGGGTTGTGCATTTTGTAATTGTGTTATATGATTATGGTATAGGAGAAGACTTCGTAGAGGAGCCTTTCTAATTGTTTGGTTTTCGTACTGCTGTTGATTGCTAAGGTAGGGTTTCCCTACTCAGTTACTGTTAATTGATTTAAGACTGTGCTCGTGTTGTAATTGTTGTTATCTGCTGATCATCGGAGTATGGGTGTTGTGATGACGGTGTTGGTGTGGTTGTGTTGTGATGGTTGTGATGTTGTGACAACTGTGATGCCGTGTGTGTATGATTGTGGTGGAGTCACTTGCGGGAGTGGCTTCACACCCTAGTTCACCCTCTGTGGAACCCGTCACGAGAGGGTATGTGCACATTAAGGGACATGGATTGTTAGTCGCTCGTTGATGAGCTGGACTAGGTGGGGATGCGCTGCGGTCACCCACTAGCAGCGAGGATTACCTATTGCGATGGGTAATTTGGCAGGGCTACACACTTCGCTGTGTAGTCGGTTGTTGTGTGTGAAATCGATGATCAGCTGGTTGTATTGTTTGCTGTCTTATATTGATTGAGTAGTACTGACCCCGTTGTTGTTGTTTTGTAAAACCTGCGGTGATCCATTCGGGGATGGTGAGCAGACTTGACAGGTATTGCATTTGATGAGCTTGGGCGGTCATGGGAAGTCGTCATCACCAGTTGTAGTATCACAGTCACGAGTATTAGCTATGATTTTGTAGTTGTCCTCAGTTGTATTCACTTTACTGGTTTTGGTTTGGATTTGGATTGTTGTAAACATTAATACTTTACAGTACTTCTAATAAATGTGTTTAGGATGGACGCTTTTGGTATATACTAACCTAGGGCAACCGAGATGGTAACATCCTTTCATGCTTGGGTAGTCCTGGTAAGGTACCTTGGTATGAGGGGGTGTTACAAAGTGGTATCAGAGCCGAAGATTCTCGCACCTAAAACTAATGAACCCAATGAACTTAGGGAGTCTAAATAAAATGAACCCGGGGAGTGTTGTTTGGAGCTTCGGCAAAGACTTGGGAGACGTCCCGAAGTCGCATTATGGCCCTCACAATCTCAAGCCGGTCACCAGGGGGAATTTGTTGTGAGTCTTTTCGATGCGTGTGTGTGGTATGTGGAACTTGAATGGTTGAATCATATGAAAGGAAGTGAGATGTGTGGAAACATGTGTAAGACATGGTGAAACTTGTTGAAACGGATTTGGTATGAAATATGTTGGCATGTTAAGTGTTCATTATGTGGCTTTCAAAAGGGTAGTGGAACATGCGTACATAATCATGATGATGTTAATGTTTGGTTGTGGTAGTAGCATGTGATTAAGGTCATGCGTCTATGCATATGAATGTCGTGTTTAATTTCCATGTGGATATGATAAAAGTTCACCCATGCACTTGTTCTTAGAAGTAATGGATCGTTATTGTTTGTTTTATGCATGTTTAAGTTGTTTTGTTAAGAAATTTTGATTTGTATATAACCGATTTTGGAAGGGTTGTCTTAAAACTGTCATAAGTCGAGTTCTAGAAATGATATTGCTGTGATTCCAAGTTGAGGTGATAGCTTGTCCTCTTATGATTCTAACGATAGGTCACACGCCCATTATGACCAAGTAACAAGTGAGATATGACTATTTTACGAAAACTGGACGGTGCTGAGAACTGCGCCGATACTCGACCGAGTAGTCCCTACTCGACCGAGTATCTTTTATACTCGACCGAGTATTCCATATTCGGCCGAGTAATCTCTCTGTGATAATACTGTTTAGCGTCTGGAGTCGTGAACTCGGCCGAGTAGTCTCATACTCGACCGAGTAAGGTCTACTCGGCCGAGTATTCCCAATACTCGACCGAGTAATCCTTCTGCGACAATTGAGTTTGCTTCTGGAGTCGAAAACTCGACCGAGTAATATAGTTACTCGACCGAGTACCTTGTACTCGACCTAGTATGTTATGTACTCGAGCGAGTACCTCATTGGGCGGCCACTTTGAGTCGGTGGCTATGTTCTTACTTTTGTTTTGAGTCGGTGGCTATGCTCTTACTTTTGTTTTGAGCCGGTGGCTATGTTTTTACATTATTTTGAGTCGTAGGGTATATACACATGTATGTTTTGAGTCTTAACGCATTATTTTATATGTGAGACGGTCTTGATACATAAGTTACCGAAAGTTATGACATGGAGAATGATGGCTTATGAGGGACATGTGTTGGGTAAGGAAGACATGTGTTAATGTGGTTGTGAAGGATAGTGGAAAAAGAAAAGGCAATAATGATGAGCTAATCGAGGTAAAGAGCATGTTTTGTGAGATATGATGAGTGATATAGTCGTGTGTTGATTAGTATAAAAGTAAGTGTATATGGACAAAGGGTGATGTAAGTGTAAAGAAGCATGAGAATGAAAGATTGAGATAAGGGATACGAATAGTGGCATATTTGGATGTGTAAGGATTTATGGAGGAAGACAGCTAGGATTGAGTAGCTTAAGGATATATGTAATGGAAGGTTGTTGTAAGAAGATAAGAAAGAGAGGTATATAGCGAACTTAAAGGAAGTTATGTCGCGATGTGGATTTGTAGATAGTGGCTAAGTTTGGGAAGTTGGAATATCAAAGGGGTGAGCCTAGTGTGTAATTCTTTGGACAAACGGTATGAAGTGAATTTTGGTTTCTAAAGATGCGAAAGGGAGATATGACTAATTGAAGAGTAACTGTTAGTGTGTGGACTTGATGGTGACAAGGGTGAGTGTGAAGCAAGATGAGAGATGATAAATGATAAGAAGAATGATAAGATATTGATATGAATTAATGGAATTAGAGTTGTGGAGCTATGGAAAATAAACAAATGACTAAAGAGTTAGGTAGAAAGAGAAAGGAGATGAATTATTAATTGGTATTATTGAGTAAAAAGGGGGAAAAAGGGATGGAAGTAAGTTGAGAGAACGTTGACCGGAGTTAAGGAGCATGAAGGTAGGAAATTATGGAAATGTACGATAGCCTCACTAGAGGGTGTGAGTTGATGGTTATATAGGAGAGCAGGACGACATGTTAGCCGTGGGTTTCGAGGTATTAAGGGAATAAGGAGCTTGTAGAGTGTTTGCACGATCTGAGATTTTGGTGGAGAGTTAGGTAACGATATGATAAAGGATAGAATTGGGATTAATGTTGAGGGAAATCTTATTGATGGATTGGATGTTCGTTATTTGGGATGATAACCAAAGAGAGAAAACGGATTATGATATTAAGAATTGATAGTAAGAGAGTAGTCACATGAAGGATGTTGGTGCCATAGTATTGTCACTAGTGGTTGAGGATGATGTTACTTTAGGGAAGCTAGTTGTTCTAATGAGATTGATTTTGTAGAGACCAGATAGATATGTATGGTTGTGAGAGAGTATAAGATGTGGTTATACGAGGCGGTTGTTAGTAGTTGAGTATTAATGGTATGGTTACATTTGGCAGGGGGTGATGGTTATGCGAATGGGAGAATATGTTATGAGGGGTGTACGAGTTAAGCTCGGGTGAGAGGTAACTTTTAACAGGTGGTAACTTACGTGATCAGGATTGAATAGTTGGATGTGATTATGGGTCTATGATGTGTATAAATGTTTGTGTGAGGTTCTGACCTCACGAGAAGCGGTATGGTGTGATAGTCATAAAGTTGTTATATGAATGTTTGTGATATATGTTGAGTACGACAATCTAATGGAATAAGGTTCAAAAGGTAATAATTTGATTGATCTGGCATGGATAGTTAAAATCGTATGTGTATTGATGATACATGTTTATTCCGTGAAAAGGTATGGATGATATGCATGAGATTCTTGTATGTTTATTCCGTATAAAATGTTGTGTTATGGTCGAGTAAAGCAGTTTTGAGTAAGTTTTCTTGTCCGGAGAGTTATACTGAGTCAGTGTTTGTGGCAATTATATATGGGCGTGATGTTTATCGATGTGGTTGTTGTGCCTCGGGTGGTGATCCGGGCACGGTACTACGTGTTGTGATGCGGGCATTTTCGCGCTGCGGTGCGGCTGTTGGTGGCGGTGTTGCGATGCCGTCACCGGTTGTGGTGGAGTATACGGGGTGGTTACGATTTGAGTTTCGAAAGTCTGATCGATTATGCACGATTGTTGCTTTGTTCTTTTGTTGTTTCTTGTGAGTTTTGGTTAGACATGTAGACTTTTGTTTGTTTGTTGATGTTTCTTAGCGTTTCATTTGGGAATGAGGGTAGAGTATGATATAAAAGAGAGTTGTATATGTTTTCGTTGTTGTCATGGTATAGTGATATTTTGTTGATGGGACACATTGGGATATGTTGTTACAAAAGAATTTTGATCTTGTTCTAGATGAGGCTTTGGTAGACATGTTAATGGCAAGTGATTTGTAGAACATGTGTGGTAATGATCTGATATATGCAGGTGATTCATAATCCTTTGTTGAGACAGTGAGTGTAGGGTGTTGGGTAATTAGTGTCGTGTTAAGTTATGTATGAGTCTTGCGGTAATGAAAGAAAGGAACTTGAGGATCGAGTGTGAGTGTACGTAACAAGTGTGGATCGTGAGTTATGCTTTTGGCGATAAGAGTTTTATATAGTTTATATACAGAGGTATGTCATGTCGCGGTAATGTGGAAGAGTTAGAGTGTTTAATATGATCAGGATTATGTGGTTTTGGTTAGATGGAGTGCAGAATAAGTCGAGGTATGAAAACTGTTTAAGTAAGAGAGCCTTGGATATAGGAATAGTAAGTTTTTAGATTATAGGCGGGTATCTTTCACATGTGGTGGTGATGAAGATAATGAGAGGTATAGCTAAGGATCTAGTATTAGTGAGTTACGAGGACGTAACATGTGTCTTAAGAGGAGTAGGATGCGGCAAAGAGCGTTTGAGGGTTGTGCATGTCGTAATATTATTGGACGTAGAGTGTTGGTATAGCATAAGGAATGGATGGGTACATATAGTGGTTGATAGTGTTATTAAAAGGCCATGGTTGTGCTTGTAGTATTTCGATGTTTAGGAGTGTGAGAATTTTTTTCGATAGTGTTGATAAAAGTGGATGATGATATTTATGAGTTCGAGAGTTTTGGCAGCTAGATGATGATGTTGATGAGTGTGAGTAAACTTCGAGGACGAAGTTTCTTTTAAGGGTGGTAGAATGTAACATTCCGTTTTGATGGTTGATCTTCTTTTGTGGATTGTCTTGGTATTGAGTGCTATTGGGTATTATGGAAGTGAGACACGATTGGCAACATTATTTTGTGGTTATTCGATAATATTATGGAGTCAATATCGAGAGGATACGTTATCTAGTAAGCGTGGTTAGTGGAGCTGGTGTTAGGTGTCCATGTTTTATAGGTTGGGTTGGAACTTCGGGGACGAAGTTCTTTTTAAGGGATGAAGATTGTAACACTACGGATTTTCTTTGGTGACTACTCGACCGAGTAGAGCCTACTCGGCCGAGTAGTGCTGTTGTTGTGAGTTGTTTTGGTTCTGCCGATAAATACTCGGCCGAGTATAGTGAATACTCGACCGAGTAGCGGATACTCGGCCGAGTATAACTTTACTCGACCGAGTATTCGATCCGCGAGTATTATTTTGACGGTTTGATTAGGGAGTGTTTAAGATTATTTTATATCCCGCGTCAGTTTTCAAAAACATCATTTCAATTTCATCATTTCTACGTTAACCCTAATCTCTCCCTAATCACTCCCTAATCATTCCATAGCTTTGTTGTGTGTGAGATCTTCGGAGTTCTTGCGTATAATCCCTCATCCTACTGTTGGTAAGTTCTAATTATATGTTATTCGTATTCGTTGGGGTTACTGTATATTTGCGGAATTGGGAATATGGGGGTTGTGCATTGTGTAATTGTGTTATATGATTATGGTATAGGAGAAGACTTCGTAGAGGAGCCTTTCTGATTGTTCGGTTTCCGTACTGCTGTTGATTGCTAAGGTAGGGTTTCCCTACTCAGTTACTGTTAATTGATTTAAGAATGTGCTCGTGTTGTAATTGTTGTTATTTGCTGATCATCGGAGTATGGGTGTTGTGATGACGGTGTTGGTGTGGTTGTGTTGTGACGGTTGTGATGTTGTGACAGCTGTGATGCTGTGTGTGTATGATTGTGGTGAAGTCACTTGCAGGAGTGGCTTCAAACCCTAGTTCGCCCTCCGTGGAACCCGTCACGGGAGGGGATGTGCACATTAAGGGACAGGGATTGTTAGTCGCTCGTTGATGAGCTGGACTAGGTGGGGACGGGCTGCGGTCACCCACTGGCAGCGAGGATTACCTATTGCGATGTGTAATCTGGAAGGGCTACACACTTCGGTGTGTAGTCGGTTACTGTGTGTGAAATCGATGATCAGCTGGTTGTATTGTTTGCTGTCTTATATTGATTGAGTAGTACTGACCCCGTTGTTGTTGTTTTGTAAAACCTGCGGTGATCCATTCGGGGATGGTGAGCAGACTTGACAGGTATTGCATTTGATGAGCTTGGGCGGTCATGGGAAGTCGTCATCACCAGTTGTAGTATCACAGTCACGAGTCTTTGCTATGATTTTGTAGTTGTCCTTAGTTGTATTCACTTTACTGGTTTTGGTTTGGATTTGGATTGTTGTAAACATTAATACTTTACAGTACTTCTAATAAATGTGTTTAGGACGGACGCTTTTGGTATATAGTAACCTCGGGCAACCGAGATGGTAACATCCTTTCATGCTTGAGTAGTCCTGGTAAGATACCTTGGTATGAGGGGGTGTTACAAGGGATGTAGTTGCCACGAGTCTGATAGTAGTCTTCGACTGTGTTGTCTTTATACTTTTGGTACTTCAGCTGTAGTTTGGTTTAGATCAGTTGTACTTTACTTTAAAGTTGGTTTTGTTATGTAATCACTTAAACTTATTTTTTAACGTACGTTCTTTTACGTCTATTTGATATACATTGCCTCGGGTAACCGAGTTGGTAGTAGCATTTTCATGCTTTAAGTGGTCCTGGTAAGGCACTTGGAGTATGGTGGCGTTACATAAACATCGCACTACTACAAGCACGGCCATGACCTGTTAACAATATCTACCACAATACAATCCGTCCTTTATTCTCCACCAATACTTAAACTTCCAAACATACTACAACATGTGCAACCGTCAAACTCTCTTTGTCGCATCCTACTCCTCTTAAGATAAATGCTACGTCCTTGTAACTCACTAACACTAGATCCTGAGTTATATCTTCTCATTATCCTCATCACTACCGCATGTCAAAGGTAACCGCCTATAACCTCAACACCTATAACCATTCCTATTTTCAAGGCTCTCTTACTCTAACAATTCTCCTACCTCAAGTTATTCCACACTCCATCTAACCAATACCACAAAATCCTCAGCGAAATCACCACACCAACTCTTCAACATTATCGCAAAACGACATACTCCTCTATTCATGCGCTTATATCCATAATCATAACTCACGATCCACACTTGTTACACACACTCACACTAGATCTTCAAGTTCTTTTCTTTCATTACCGCAAAACTCATCCATAACTTAACATGATTCTAATTTCCAACGTCCTATACTCACTGTCCCAATAAAAGATTATGAACCACATGCAGCTTCCGGATCTGTACAACACATGTTCCACAAATCACTCGCCATTACTAATATGTCAACCAATGTCTCCTCTAAAAGAAGATCACAAGTACTCCAACAACCTCTCGCAACTGTGTCCCATCAACAGGATATCACTATACCATGACAACAACGGAACATACACAACTCTCTTCCATATCATACTCTACCCTCACTCCCAAGCTGAAACTGGTAAGAAACATCAATAAATAAAACAACCATCTATCTGTCCAAACCGAAACTCGCAGGAAACAGCAGTAAATGATACGTACATTTTGTATAGTCTTTCTAGCCTATTTTAGCACGTATTTCTATGTACTTTCATACTATTTATATTGCATGTTGCCCCGAACTAGCTACTTTGATTTGTTTTGTCCGTTTTGTAGGAATGAACGTGGAAGTAGTAGAATCGTACCATTTTCGCCCCTTTTTGCATGCATTTTGAGGAGACAGGATTGTTCAGAGTGAGATCTTGCATTGGGATGCATGAAGGAATGGTCTACGGAGCAGTCGTTCACGAGTTTGAGCTGGTTTGGAGGAAGAACACTCGATCGAGCTATTTTATTGGTCAATCGAGTGGTTTCTATGGCTGAGTTGGTCGATCGAGTGCTTTGTCTTACTCGATCGATAGAGCTGGAATTAGGAGTTACTTGATCGAGTAACAATTTTGGTCGATCGAGTAGATATTTTGGAGAAGTACTCGATCGAGTTGTTTCTGACTACTCGATCGAGTGGTTTTGTCTGTCATTGGCTTTAATTAGTCCGTGAACGTGTTTTAGCTTATGGACTTAGTAATTTTTCTATTTAAGCGCATAATAACTAGGACATTAGCATTCAGTTTTTACCTATCATTTTGACATTACGCTTGAATGCTTTTTTTTCCCTTTCACTGTAACTTTGCTTTCGGGGTTATTTAGCTCGGAATTAGTCATTCTTTACGCCGGATTCTTGCGATTGTAATCTCTTACTCTCTTTTAATCTTAATCTTTCATTTATTCATCTTAATTACTCATCTTGTTCCTTTAATTTTCTGCCCTAATTTTTGTTTATGCATTTTCATTATTATTTCATCATGTTTAATGTTAGTTATTTCATTGTTATTATTTTTTTTTCGGTAAAATGTAAGTGTATTAAGAAAAAACCGTCACCATACAAGAGAAAGACGGGGGGAAATGACCCAACCCGACCCTCTTAAGACTTATCAAAAAGACATAAAATGCAGCCCAACAAATTAAGCAAACACTACCGACATGCCTAAGAACCTTATCAACAAAATCAGATGAGTTCTGGACAGTTCTCATCATCGTCCCAAACTCCTCAACTGCTCATCTACCATCTTCATCCACTGTAAGCATGCAATCTCTCTACCAGGTCTCTATCTCTACTGCCCATATGCTCCTGAAAACTTAAGGTACGATTCATAACCTCTTTAATAATCCCATTTGTGACTTTTTCCGGCTTAAGTAGCACAAGATCATGCTTGCACTGGTTCCGCTGTCTCCATATGGCATAGATTGAGGCATTTAACAGAGCATTTATGATCCCTCTTCGTATCCCTGAGCCGGTTAATCTCGTACGCCATTCCTTATGGTTGTTCGCAGGTATGGTCTCCCTGATCTGATTGGCAATGAGGCCAAGTATCCTGGAGCTTTATTCGTATTCAAATAATAAATGGGATTCCGTCTCTGAGCCTATCCCACAAATCGTACAGGTATCATCATCACCAATCCCAAATTTATGCATTTTGAAATTGGTTTTTAATGCATTGTGAAAATAGATCCAAGCTATGAAGCCATGTTTAGTGGTCGTGTATTTGGTCCAGATTAGACTGTGCCATTAAACCCTTCCCCCTTTGTTTCTGATGAAGTCATAAACTTTGGCAATCGAATATTCTTTCCCTATATCCAAATTCCATATATTCTGCTGATATGATTCCTGGTATACGGATTTGATCTGGCATATCAGGCATATTTCATTGTTATTAGTTTTCACAATATTAATAGCATGAGTAGCTAATCTGTTTCATGTTAGGATTAGGGGATCTACGTTAGAAATGTGACGATATAGTAAATAGGTTAGATGAATTAATTGTGAGACTATATCCCCATAGCAATATAACTGTATTTACCGACTTAGTTGAGTGCACGCTTCTGAGCCACCCTTTTAATCTGGTTAAATTTAATCCTGAATCGGAAGATTGGACTAAATAGGCCTACTATGAACAGTAGACTACCCTGACGAGGACGGAAGTTAAGTTAGTGGTAATTTAGGATAGAACGTGGACCGGAAGGACCTTTCCATATCCGTCTCGCAGTAATTTATCTAAGTTGTTTATAGTTGAGTCACTGGACTACCGTAGTGAACCGAAATCCTGACATGTCCCCTCTCTATTGATAGTTTATTCTCATTTTCTATCTTTACTGCTCTCTCCTTGCTTCTCTTCCTTTAAATCTTTTAGTTAGGAAACCAATTACAAACCCCCCATTTGTGACCAAATAGACGGACTCTTACAAATATCTTGCCTCCCTGAGGATATCGACCTGACTTTCCTAGCTATATAGTTAGTTTAGTTAGTTATTTTTGATAGGTATACGACAACCCTGTCAAATTTTGGCGCCGTTTCCGGGGAGGCAATTGCCCTATCTGTCTTTGTTTCGTTTATTTTATCCGTCTCATGGAATTTTTTATTCCTTGAGGCAGTTCTTATTCATTTTCTTTCAGTATTGTGTATGCGCAGGTCACATAGGTTGGAGTTAGTTTTAGCTGATTCTGAACCAGAGAGACTGTTCAGGCATACACTCCGTCTGCAAAGAGAATCATGAAAGGAAGCCTTGAGTACTTTCGAACCCGAACTTCAGCATTTCCTATTTACAGAAAATCCATCTTTTGAAGAAGACACTTTCAGTTCTGCAAACCAACCAGTAAAGATGCCGAATATTGCAAGTTATTCGGAGCCTAAAGAATCATCTATTCCTAAAGTTTTCAATCTCCAGACTGAGGATGGGAATACTTTTGACATCCGTCCGTCCTATATCAATCTGGTGGAGAGAAATCTCTTTAGAGGTTTGGCAGGTGAAGACCCGAGGAAGCATATAGAGGTCTTTACGGACTACTGTTCTACTATCCCCGCCACAAAGGGGGTAACTCAAGACAAGATTAAGGAGGTGCTGTTTCCTTTTTCTTTGACTGACTCAGCCAGGGAGTGGCTGACTGATTTGGACCGCACGACCGCAGGGGTCACAGACTGGGAGACCCTTGCTCTTGCTTTTTATAAGAGATATTTCCCTCCGCAGCGCACTAATAAGCTGAGGGCAAAAATCACTAGTTTCAAGCAGGCACCTGATGAAACTTTCTATGAAGCGTGGTGCCGTTTCAAGAGGTTGGTGAGGTCTCTTCCTCACCATGGTTTTGATCCGTGGTTTTTATCCAATTAGTTCTACAATGGGCTATACGATGATCACAGAGCCATACTTGATGCATCATCCAACGGAAGATTCCAAATGAACACTGACGATGAAAAGGGATGGGCCTTTATTTAAGAGATGGCGACCCACTGTGCTGAGTATGGAAACCCGAGGGATGGTATTAGAACAGTTCATGCAGTCGATAAGCAAGTTATGGCTCACCTGGAAGCCATGAATGCTATATTTGATAAGTTGGAGTTGCATTCTGCTGGGGAGCCTCAGACGGTTCATTTGCTTACTAGAGGGGAGACTGTCACATGTCAGAGGTGTGGGAGCAACGACGGTCACACTGCTGTTGGCTGTCTTACAGAGAAGGAACATGTCCTTGCTTATCAACAATACAGGCAAGGAGGGGGTTCCTATTATAATAACCAAGGGGCAGTCCATCCCAATTTGAGGTGGACAAGTCAAAATGTGCTCAATCCTACCCCTCCTCCGCAGCAGCTGCAACCATATGTCCCTCCTCATAAGGCTCAACAAGGCTTTCAGAAGCCTCCTTTCGTTCCTACACCTAGTTAAGGTGCATCATCTTCTGGTGGGGTAAGTGAGATAGGTGAGTTGAAGACGATGTTGCAGTCTTTGGCAAAGCAGTGGCAACTAAGTGATCAACAAAAAGATGCATCTATCAAGGCACTTGAAACTCAAGTTGCCCTGTTAGCCGCGAACCAGTCCACAAGGAAACCAGGACATTTACTGTCACAGGCCGATAAGAATCCACATGAGACGGTGAATTTAATTAATTTGAGGAGCGGTTATTCATATGAAGGACAGAAATCTGACCCGGGGAAGGAAATTACTGCTGATGAATAGTGTTCTGTTGATGAAAAAGAGCTGACGACAAAGAAAGTACTCCATCGACTAATTTCTGGGGGTCGATCGAGTAAAAATGCTGAAGAAAGTGTTCGATCGAGTGGAATTTCTACTCGATCGAGTGAACAGGAAAAAGAAGAGCTCGATCGAGTAAATAAAACTGTTCGATCGAGTGAATTTTCTGAAGAATCTGCTCGATCGAATAATATTTTTGGTCGATCGAGTAATGCTGATAAAGAACAACTCGATCGAGAGCCTGCTAGTGCTCGATCGAGTGAAAAATCACCTGAAAGACCACGTTCGAGAGGAAAGAAGTCTCGATCGAAGGATTTAGAGCTTGATCCGGACGATACATTAGAAGAGAGGAACAAAGGGCTCGATATACCCATCACGGTGCCTTTCCCGAGGCGTTTGCAGAATACTAAGGCTAATCAACAATTCGGCAAATTTGCCGAACTCCTAAAAAGCTTGCAAGTCACTGTGCCATTCGCCGAATTACTGACACAGGTACCCTCTTACCTTAAATTTATAAAAGAAATTTTACCGCGTAAGAGGCACATTAATGATCATGAGACGGTAGCTTTGACCGAGGTAGGGATGGCCTTAGTTCAGAATAAGTTAACTCCCAAACAGTCAGACCCGGGTAGTTTTTCGATTCCGTATCATATTCGTACCCACTTGATTGATAACGCGTTATGCGATCTTGGCGCTAGTGTGAGTGTCTTACCACTGTCTCTGGCTAAGAGACTTGGTTTGACCTAGTTTAATTGCACAAATATGACTGTTCATATGGCCGACCGTAGTATATCACGACCACTTGGTGTAATAGAAGACATACCTGTTAAGGTCGGGAGGTTCTTTATTCTCGTTGACTTCGTTGTACTTGACATCCCCGAAGATGCCCATACCCTTATTATCTTAGGGAGACCATTTTTATTTACTACCCGTGCAGTGATAGACGTCGGGGGCAAGACATTGGCTTTTCTGGTTGGGGACGAGGAATTGATATTCCATCAGTCTAAGTCCCGAAGGGCTCCCATGCAAGCTCAGCCTTGCAATACCCTCTCTTCTACTGACCCTCTTATTGACACTCCAAATGAAGATTTGGAATATTGTGCTGCTATCGTGACCCCTCCGCCTCAGGTTGAGAGCAAAAAGGAGGAAAGTCCGTCTATTTTTCTTGCTGCAGGTATAGATGAAAATAATGAAGAGCTGTCAATGGTTATTGTGCAATTAATGTCAGTCAAAGTGGGAGCGATGATGTTAAAACTGGAGAGATCAGGAGGTGGACCCGGACTACACCGTTACGGTGGAGGACATGACGGAGGAGGCTGACGAGTAGCTGCTGGTCTACTCACTTCCCCAGTTTTCTGGCTGGTTTGGGGAAGTTTGTGTTTTGTATGTCTATTCTCGCTCTTTTATTTATTTTGTCTCCTTTTTATTTTATTGTTTTTCATTCTTTATTGGTTGTATTTTCCCGTTCCCTTGTATATATCTGCTGGTGTATGCTGGAGGACAACGAGGGCGTTGTCCGTTTTGGTTTGGGGAGGGTATTGCATCCTTTTGAGTCTTCATTTGCATTTGTTTTGCATTCACGTTTATATTCCAGCTTGCATTTGTATTTATTTCATTTAAATTTAAAAAACCAAAAAATATTCAAAAATTCAAAAAATATTCACGTTTATTTTTGCATATAGGTTGAGTCGGAACGGTTGATTTCCGTGATGAAATTGCACTATAACTTGTCATTTTACTTGAGCCTTGCACTTCTATTGATAGTTATTAGCTTTGTCATACGCATAGTCTACGAGTTTTTGTTCAAATCTAGCTGACTGTTTAGACTTGACCTGATAAATTGGCAACCTACTTTACAATTTCTGAGATTTAGAGCCATAACTGGTGACATTCATGACCAGTTCATTAGGAATTGAGAGTAATACTCCTTGCATAGCATGTTCATCATTTTTGCCCTTTTATGACATTCGATTTCTTGTCAAATGCACACATTCGGGTTTGTGGTCGGTGTCATATGCAGGGAGGTGCTTGCAAATTTTCCCCTTTTCTTATATTTTTCACCCATTTAGCTTCACTTAAGCCAAAACTTGCCTTTTTGACCCATTAGCTACATCCCAAACTGAGTCTGCCTAGTCAAGCTAGTTTAGTATGTCTTTTGTGGTATGATTTTCCGTCAGCAGTTTGGCCCGTATCATTTTGATTGGAGTTGGTGTAAATAAAGGAAGGAGGAAAGGAAAAAAAAAAAGAAAAAAACATGAAGAAAAAGCAACAAAAAAAGGAAAGAAAAATGAAAATTATCAGAAAAGAAAAAAAAAAGTTGAAAAAATATTTGATTTGTATCAGTTGATTCATTTAGACGGTATTAAAAAAGGGAAGTTTGTGGCCGTCTAATTCCTCCGTTTTTATTCCATATTTTTGAGGAGATTGTGTATGTGATTAGTGAGCTGTGTACCAAATCAAGGGCACTTGTACTTAATTTTTCAGTCAGTAGAGATTTGGACGGTCTTATATGGTCCTGTTTAGGAACTAGTTTGGCGCTTTTACCTCCACATTACCATAACTTGTTTTGCCTTTTCTCACCTGAACCTCACTATTCCCATATCATTTGTAAGCCCTCGGCTGTGACGGACATTATTGGTTGAAGTGTGTGCATTAGTACTTGAATTGTCTTTCATTTTTGTTGCATACATGCTATGTAGGTCGCAGTTAGGTGAGTGACTGTTTCTCTTTCTCTCTTTTACATATTTTATTCACCCTTTGCTTCATGAGAGAAGAGTGACCACGTGAGAGTCCGATTTTGTTGGTCTTGCAAGGTCGATAGGTCGGCTATACTTCTAAACAACTTATAACTCGTTTGCGTATCGACTACTTAGCTGTAACTGTTAATTTTTGTTGCATTAAACTGGTTCAAGTAGACAAGTTAAGCTAGCTCTGAGTTTTCATTTCCGTTCCATTAGTTGTATTTTAGTTTACTCGAGGACGAGTAAAGGTTCGGTTTGGGGAGATTTGATACGTGCATTTTGTATAGTCTTTCTAGCCTATTTTAGCACGTATTTCTATGTACTTTCATACTGTTTATATTGCATTTTGCCCCGAATTGGCTACTTTGGTTCGTTTTGTCCGTTTTGTAGGAATGAACGTGGAAGTAGTAGAATCGTACCATTTTCGTCCCTTTTTGCATGCATTTTGAGGAGACGGGATTGTTCAGAGTGAGATCTTGCATTGGGATGCGTGAAGGAATGGTCTACGGAGCAGTCGGTCACGTGTTTGAGCTGTTTTGGAGGAAGAACACTCGATCGAGCTGTTTTATTGGTCGATCTAGTGGTTTCTATGGCTGAGTTGGTCGATCGAGTGCTTTGTCTTACTCGATCGATAGAGCTGGAATTAGGAGTTACTCGATCGAGTAACAATTTTGGTCGATCGAGTAGATATTTTGGAGAAGTACTCGATCGAGTTGTTTCAGACTACTCGATCGAGTTATTTTGGCTGTCATGGGCTTTAATTAGTCCGTGAACGTGTTTTAGCTTATGGACTTGATAATTTTTCAATTTAAGCGCATAATAACTAGGTCATTAGCATTCAGTTTTTACCTATCATTTTGACATTACGCTTGAACGTTTTTTTTTCATTTCACTGTAACTTTGCTTTCGAGGTTATTTAGCTCGGAATTAGTCGTTCTTTACGCCGGATTCTTGCGATTGTAATATCTTACTCTCTTTTAATCTTAATCTTTCATTTTTTCATCTTAATTACTCATCTTGTTCCTTTAATTTTCTGCCCTAATCTTTGTTTATGCATTTTCATTATTATTTCATCATGTTTAATGTTAGTTATTTCATTGTTATTAGTTTTGACAATAATAGCATGAGTAGCTAATCTGTTTCATGTTAGGATTAGGGGATCTACGGTAGAAATGTGACGATATAGTAAATAGGTTAGATGAATTAATTGTGAGACTCTATCCCCATAGCAATATAACTGTATTTACCGATTTAGTTGAGTGCACGCTTCTGAGTCACCCTTTTAATCTGGTTAAATTTAATCCTGGATCGGAAGATTGGACTAAATAGGCCTGCTATGAACAATAGACTATTCTGACGAGGACGAAAGTTAAGTTAGTGGTAATTTAGGATAAAAAGTGGACCGGAAGGACCTTTCCATATTCGTCTCGCAGTTATTTATCTAAGTTGTTTACAGTTGAGTCACTGGACTATCGTAGTGAACCGAAATCGTGACATGTCCCCTCTCTATTGATAGTTTATTCTCATTTTCTGTCTTTATTGCTCTCTCCTTGCTTCTCTTCCTTTAAATCTTTTAGTTAGGGAACCAATTACAAACCCCCCAATTTGTGACCAAATAGACGGACTCTTACAGATATCTTGCCTCCCTGAGGATATCAACCTGACTTCCCTAGCTATATAGTTAGTTTAGTTAGTTATTTTTGATAGGTATACGACAGCACTGTCAGTAAACAAAACAACAATCCATGTATAACTGGTATGTACTTTCGAGAACTCGTATCGTAAACATCCCTCCTACTCCACCACAACCGATGACGGCATCGGAACACCGCCACCAACAGCCCACCACAGCGCGAAAATATCCGCATCACAACACAAGCACCATTCCTGGATCACCACCCGAGGGAGAACAACCACATCGATAGTCATCGCAATACATACAATCCCATAAACACTGACTCAGTATAACTTCCTGTACAAGAAAACTTACTCAAAACCGCTTTAGTAGATCACAATGCAACATATTACACAGGATAAACAAATAAGAACCTCATGAATATCATCCATACCATTTCACGGAATAAACATATATTATGAATACACATACAAGTATAATTAGCCATGCCAGATTACCGAAACTATCACTTTTGAATATCATTCCATTAGGCTACCGTACCCAACATATATTACAGAACATTCAGATAACAACTTTATAATTATGACGCTATACCACTTCTCGTGAGGTAAGAACCTCACACAAACATTTATACACATCATAGACCCGTAATCACATCCTACTAGTTAAACATGATCACATCCTAATAATCATCACCTTTAACCACTAGTGACACACCATAACACCACCACTGTTCGTATAACAAATCTCTTACACTCACCTCTAAATATAACAGTTCATTGTTAGGTTTTTTTACCTCTTATTAGACTCCTCTAATAATGAACTAATTAACTTCTTAATTATTTGTTCTTTAGATCTAGTGAATGCATAACAAAATAAGAGATTTATAAGAAAAATAATGTCCCTTACATTGTAAATTTTGGATTTATGGGCACAAGTAAGGTTTCCTACCTTCACTTGTTCTTGAGCTATAATGAATATTAGGATGATCCTCCAAAATCCCAATGTAGATATTCTCCTCTTGATTGTACCCAAGATTAGCCATTATCTCTACTAAATAATATTTGCTAGATATTTAATTAGTAGTCTACCTAAAAATTGATTACTAATACTCATATATTATACTTATAATATTAGTAATTTCTTTGAATAATTTGAATCAAAACTTCTCATGTTTTGATGAAGAAGTAATGAATATGTGAGAGGTTTTTGCATGTTATCAACATGAGCATCTTTTGAGAGAATAAAATGAAAAAAAAGAACAACAAAGTCTTGTGTGCTCTAGTGTGGTCCGGCCACTATGCTCCCTTTTTAGCATTTTTTTCTCTTCTCAATTTGTCTTATGCAAATAGTGTAGGTAGTAGGCTTTAGTAAAGTGTTGTCATAAGTTGTTGGAGCATCTTTCCAACAACTAAATGACAAAAACAAAAAACTCCACCATCTTATGTTTTGGACAGTACATATGTACCTATATGGGTCCATTTTTGTCTTATAATATTTGTTCACAAATGCTTATAAGACTTATGTTTAATTATCTTACATAATTAAATATTAATTTGATCATACAACAATTATGTGACAAATTAATAAACATATATTCACTAAACTTATTGAGTAATATTTTATCATTATATCAACAAAAAATGGGTCCCATAATAGCTAGTTATTTAAACTTACAACCTTTTGTAAATGTAAATAACTAATTACCTCTACCTCGAAATATTTATAAACCTCAACATAATTTAGTGAATTAACATATTATTTTACTAAATCGAATCTTATTTAATGACATTACAATAAGATACATATTTCCTCTCATAAATATAAATTGTTCATATTTAAGGAATTAATCAACTTGTATCGACATACAATTAATTAACTTTACTGATAAGGGCATCATCCATTAGGTGTGACCTTAAGGGATCAACTGACCACCACCGTCCTACGATAGTAACGTCAAACTCTAGCAAGCCAATCGTTACCGATTAATGTTGATCAGTTGACTATAAAATGAATCATCCATTTTGTATTCATATTATGAGATTTAATTATGATATTTAAATAATGTGATCGCACTATTGTTGAGGACACATAATCCAACAATCTCCCACTTGTCCGAGACAAGTGTGCGTCACCAATTCTCTTGTCCTATTACAATCTCCCACTCAATGCAAGGTCTCTTGCAGGTCGTACTTGTACTTGATCATATCTTGAGTGGTTTCCTCGATCTGAAGTGTAACTGTTTGACCGGAATTATCTACCATAGATAACTTCCGAGTGTGGCCACAATTTTCCAGTTAAATACTCCTCGAGTGGCCTTGAGATTTCAAACAACCCTGACAAAGGGTGGACAATTCTTATCGCACTATTCCCTTCGTTCAGCCACAGTTCATCATAACCCAAAATATACCCATTTGACCTCATTTACGACAGTCGTAGAGCATAAATCAAAGCTAATTAGAAATTTGTGCCAACTTGGGCGAACAGTCTCTAGTCAAAAGAGTTAACTCACAAGAATACTATAATAGCTCTTGCCACGACCAGGCTTTATGCATTACCAGAACTCTATAAGCGGTCACTGCCCGATAGAGTGTCCCATACAGTCTGCCTATGTGATCGACTAGTCATCCCATATGACTCTATGGCACTTGAACTTGCCATCAATCGCATCACACTCTAGTCACTTCAAGACGTCACCTCATATAAGTAACTAGGGGCGAATACCATGTCAATCCAGTTCACTTTAATGGGGTTTAATTTGTCTCTACAACCTATTTGGATATAACAAGGTAACGGGTGAGTTTAATAAAACTCAAACGATAAATGCGATTATCACATATGAATAGTCAATACACTATTACTATTTCATATCTTATAATTTTTAGTGTATCTTTTACACTAGTTAAAATGCAATAAAAGCTTGGCAAATGGATATAACCTATATCCAAACATTCCAACTTTATCAATTGCTATTTCCTTCTTTTCAATGTTATTTCTAATAACTTGAATTTATCTCTAAGTATTTGTCTAGTCTTCTTGCTAGACTTGGGCTCTTTAACTTGAAAGATGCTCCCATTGTTATCACATAACTTGTGATAAAGTCATTTGTAGAGGGATTCACCCTTAATCCCTACGTTGACCATTTTATCACAATTTACATAGATTCCTTTTGTAGAATTTGCAATGTACGAAACTAAAACACTTTTCTAGTCTTTTACTCCCAAGTCAATAAGACATCCTAGGATTTCAACAAATCCCTTTTGGTTTGGAAATTAAAGTTTGTGCACCCCTTCAACACATAACTTAGTTTATCATCCAAACATATGAACGAATCCTTAATTCTCAGAATCTCAAGGATGTTGTTTAAGGCTTTCACAAACTATATCATGGGAATTATCTTGTTATTGACTTATTATGCTCTTAGCATATGATACATCATGGCATGTGCATCTGTTGACATACACCATCATTCTAATGGCGGAAACATTAGAGATTAATTTCATATAATCAACAACCTAATAGGTTCAGTGAATGACTATGACTCCATCATAGTAATTCCACTTCCATCAACATGAATAACCCATTCAACCTTGTTGATGTTAAACGGATACGAAAGATCTGATCCTCATAATACTCTCAACTCTATGCCAATATTCTCTCACATACATTCAAAAATCTAGAATACTTTTCATCCCCTTCCAAGTCTCCAATCACTCTTTCACATAAGAGAGCATCGGTACGTTATTCTCAATAACTAATATGTCATCAACATATAAGACATGGAGAAACAATTCTAGGTCCTACTTAACTTCATGTATAATCATGATTCTTCAATCAAGTGAATGAAACCATTCACTATTGTCACATGAACAAAAAGTATAATCCCTTTAATGCTTGCTTAAGACCATGCTAGGATCACTTAATAAAGCTACGCATAAGGTGTTAAGATTTTTAGATCTTTATCTAAGGTTTGTGTTCCAAACACATCCTTCTCAAAATTCCCATTTTAGAAAAGCGTATTTTTAATATCATTTTCCGTCCTTCATCAAAATGAAATGTGGAAATTCCTAACATAATTTATCTTGATCAACATCATCATGTCAATATTATGCATTTGAGTACTCTAAAGCTCTATTTACTTTTAAAGAGACCCTCGCTTTAAAGTAAATCTACTCTTGAGTAACAATTTTTGGATTGTAATGCTATGGCTCATATGTTACAAGGTCGATTTGGGACAAGGTCATAATACCATTACTTTCACAAAGCAACATTTTAACAACAAGACATGTGTGCTAAACTCCCACTGAGCTTTACTCCTATTCTATCTTTATAGATTATAGTTCCATTACTTTCACAAAGTAACTCATTAACTATAAGACATGTTTGTGACGATCTAATCTACTCCCACTCTATCTCATAGAAATACCTTTATCTTCTTAAGAGATAGCTTTGTGAGTTACAAAGATATATTGTGGAGTAATTGGAAGTTCGTCTAGACTGAAGTGTCAGCACATAAAAATACCATCTCTATCATGGCAGTTTGATTCATGTCATATGCGTTTCTGATCCATGTGATTTTTTAAATAGACTCTCTATTTCAAGTATCACCTGGTTGACCATCCGTTTAGAATTACTTGTTCGTTTTGGAATGCAAATTCCCAAAATTGAGTTCAATAACTCAAACTGACTCATTTTAGTTTGATCTTATGGGTAGTGACACTTGGTCATAATCTATATTTTAATAAATCAAATTCATTACTTAGATCTTTCCCACTACGATCGAATCGTAATGCTTTATTACTTTGTTCAATTGGTTCTCTACGTCATTTAGAAATTTCTCAAATTCTTCAAATGCTTCACTTTATATTTGATTAAGTAAATATACCCATATCTACTTAAATCATTGGTAAAAGTGACAAAGTAGTCATAAATGCCCCTTGCGGTGATTCTCATTAGAACACATACATCGGCATGTATTAGTCACAACAAATTTCTTGCTCGTGTCCCTTTACCACTAAAGGGAGTGCAAATAATTTTGCGAAGGAGATAAGATTCGCATATTCAATATGATTGAAAATCAAATGGTCTAATAAATCTAGTCTACACTAGCCTTTTAATGCGTTTCTTATGTATGTGACCTAATCGAAAAAGCCAAATGTACAAATCATTTGGATTAATAGTTTGAGTCTTTTGGATCGTATAATGAAGATTTCTTTGCTTGAGTTGGAAGTGTCTAAAACTTGTATATCATAAAGATAAGTGACATGGCTCACAGCCATGTCTATTTTCAACAAAATAAATCCTTTCATGTCTAACGTAGAAATGGAAATAATGTTTTAGACAAGGTGGGTACATAATAACTATTATGTAGATTACAACTCAAAGCTATTAGCAAAAACAAGTACATAAGTCCCTCTCTAAGTGGCGGCTACCCTAGCTCCATTTCCTTGTCGGGGATTTATCTCACTCTTGTTTAGCTTTTCCACATTTCCAAATCCCACTTGGAGTAATAAGTCCAACTTTGATATCTCCCAAATACTTGGGGCAATTTCGCTTCCAATGGCCCCATGACATTACAATAATGACATTCTTCATAAGATTGGGCACCCTTTTTGGTCTTGGTTGTGGTAGTCTCACTATCCATTTCCAAGTCATTATCAGGTTTGGGTTCCTTACCCATCTTTGCCTTCCCTTTAATAATACCAATACTCCTTTCAGTTGCAAGGACACTCTTGCTAGAACTCCCACTCAATTTAATATTTCTCCTTGTTTCTTCAAACAAGGATGCCCTTGGTTTACTGAGATTTTCTTCACAAGATTTTCTTACCAAAGTGGTGGGCATTAATATTAGAGTGGGTGGTGTGGAGGTGGTAAAGAAGCAAAAATTTCCATCCTGACCAATGCCAACGCGTAATTCTCTAATCGTATCATTGTCATACTCGGAGAATTTTTCATCGAATGATTGGAGCCATGAATCGATGGTGATTGGTGTAGGAGTATTAGATGAATTCATTGCATATAATTAACTACAAAAATGGAAATGAAGGAAATAATTAACATCTATCGTTTTAAAATTACTTGTAAACAAGTATTGCATTTATATAGTGACCTCTACCCAACTATTATAAATGATTCCGAGATCCAAATTCATATTAATACGGGTACGGTGAGTCGAGTCATCCCTTATTAATATAACTCGGTGGATTAACCTCTTAATCGATTCTACTTCTACAACTCTCGGTCGATAAAAAATACTTTAATGTTTATCTCTAGCCTGGAACACATGCGACTACGGTCACGAATACTTCTGTTGAGCTCAATCCAAATTTTGATGTAATAACATTTTATTACCCACTTACCCAACGTAACAAGTTTAGTACCCCGGTGAGCCGAATCTACTTCATTATAAAATTGGGATTCGTGGTTTCTACTATTTGGTAAGGCTAATTCTCAATTATTAAAAGTGAGAGGTCTTGTCAATTTATTATCTATCACATTTTAAGTGAACTAAAGCGGTGAACTACGATAATTTTAATTGACACGGTCGATGACTCGATATGATGTGCATGTGTAGTTATGGCGATTTGGCAATGCATGCAACATATTAAAAGAAATGCAAAGCAATAATAGTAAATTCCTAGTATGGCCTTCCTAAAAATAGAAAATCAAATAATCTATTACATATTCAGAAACCAACTCCTTTGGTCCCTTGAATCTTCAAGTGGCACGCCTCCCAAGAACACCGTCTTTGTCGGAACGCCTTTCCGAATGGCATCGTCTTGAAGAAACTCCATGATTACAGATAATAATAAAAATACAAAGCTATTCCTATTATACATTTGTAATATGAAAAACTAGTAAAAATAAAAGTGATACGAGATCACATTAAATTACAACCGAATCAATATTCCCTTTCATTACGGGTAATATCGATTAAAACTAACGCCATACTAAGATAAAATTACATAATTCAAAATTATATAAATAAAATACATTCAACAATTGAAATATGCAGCATTATAATATGTATCTATCATGCCAAATTATGTGCCAAATCGCCCTATTTAACTTATATCGTATATATAACCCGGTTTTATGGAAATGCGTGATAATAACTTCTTAAAATCACAAATTAACATTTAAATCAAATCTAAGCTCAAGTTAATTATCCTAACACTCTTAGGACTCAAAAATTAGTAATCACTCAATTTTTGACAATAATTCAACTTGATTTAATTATTTTGCTCATTCTTTACCTTAAAAACATAACATTTATGAAATAAATCCAAATTAAATTACAATAATTTCAAAATTTGAATTTTAAATTTTTGAACATTCTGGAATAATTCCATGATACTCAGAATGTCAAAAATCATGGTTAAAAGTTTCGAATTAATTTGGAGAAAATATAGTTGCCATTTATCGGTTTTATCTCATAAAACATCTAAAGTATAGAAAAATCAATCCAGTCAATTTTGCAACTTTAGATCTGATTAGTGGGATATTTATGCAACCTAAAATAATTTCTTATGCCATGCAATTCGTTTTAGCTATTTATGCTAAAATAATCACTATTTATGCCATTTTACTCTAAAATTTCATAAATCATGCTAAATGCGATCATTTGATCTCAAAATTTACATACACTCTGTAAATCATGCATGTGACAACATATTAAAGTTTCATGGCCTGATTCGAAATTTAACTATTTTTAACCATTTTACCTCCTTTAATCCATTTTTATCTCATAAAAATCATAAATCATGCAATATTAATCCAATTAATACGAGATTTTACAAACTACTTGTAAAGTATACATGTGAGGTCATATAAAATTTTTAAAGTCCGAGAAAATTTGTAGCCATTTTTAGTCATTTTAACCTCTATTTATGCCATTTTTACACTAAAAATTCATAAATCATGAAATATTAATCATATTAATATGATATTTTACATGCAATACATAAAATATTCATGTGAGGTCATATTAAAATAACACATTCAGTAGTGAAGGTTAACTTATTTTACTGAATAAAAGTTCATTTTACTCATAAAAATGTAATAAAATCACTAAAAATCATTAAAATGAGCAATAAATTTCCATAAATCATAAAAACGACCTAAAAAACATTTTAGGACCAGAATACATAACATGAAAAATTTTTCGTGGCTTTAGCTTCATAAAACTCAAATTTTTAGTTTTATATGTTAACATTTTAACTCGGAAAAAAAATAACCGATTATGCATGCAACATCCTATGCTCTGATACCACTTGTTAGGTTTATTTACCTCTTATTAGACTCCTCTAATAATGAACTAATTAACTTCTTAATTATTTGTTCTTTAGATCTAGTGCATGCATAACAGAATAAGAGATTTATAAGAAAAACAATATCCCTTACATTGTAAATTTCGGATTTATGGGTACAAATAAGGTCTCCTACCTTCACTTGTTCTTGAGCTATAATGAATATTAGGATGATCCTCCAAAATCCCAATGTAGAGATTCTCCTCTTGATTGCACCCAAAATTAGCCCTTATTTCCACTAAATAATATTTGGTAAATATTTAATTAGTAGTCTACCATAAAATTGATTACTAATACTCGTATATTACACTAATAATATTAGTAATTTTTTAAAATAATTTGAATCAAAACTTCTCATGTTTTGATGAAGAAGGAATGAATATGTGAGAGGTTTTTGCATGTTATCAACATGAGCATCTTTTGAGAGAATAAAATGAGAAAAAAAAGAAAAACAAAGTCTTGTGTGCTCTAGTGTGGTCCGGCCACTATGCTCCCTTTTTTAGCATTTTTTTTTCTTCTCAATTTGTCTTATGCAAATAGTGTAGGTTGTAGGCTTTACTAAGGTGTTGTCATAAGTTGTTGGAGCATCTTTCCAACAACTAAATGACAAAAACAAAAAACTCAACCATCTTATGTTTTGGACGGTACATATGTACCTATATGGGTCCATTTTTGTCTTATAATAGTTGTCCCACAAATGATTATAAGTCTTATGTTTAATTATCTTTCATAATTAAATATTAATTTGATCATACAAAAATTATGTGACAAATTAATAAACATATATTCACTCAACTTATTGAGTAATATTTTATCATTATATCAACAAAAAATGGGTCACATAATAGCTAGTTAGTTAAATTTACAACCTCTTGTAAATGTAAATAACTAATTACCTCTACCTCGAAATATTTATAAAACCTCAACATAATTTAGTATATTAACATATTAATTTACTAAATCGAATCTTATTTAACCACATTACAATAAGATACATATTTCCTCTCATAAATATAAATTGTTCATATTTAAGGAATTAATCAACTTTTATCGACATATAATTAATTAACTTTACTGATAAGGGCATCATCCTTTAGGTGTGACCTTAAGGGATCAACTGACCACCACCGTCCTACGACAGTAACGTCAAACTCTAGCAAGCCAATCGTTACCGATTAATGTTGATCAGTTGACTATAAAATGAATCATCCCTTTTGTATTCTTATTATGAGATTTAATTATGATATTTAAATCATGTGATCACACTATTGTTGAGGACACATATTACAACATTCCTTTCCTATCTTTGGTTAGCATTCCAAATAACGAACTTCAAATCCATCAACAAAATTTACCTCAACATTCTTCCCAATTCTATTCTTAATTGTATTGTCACCAAATTCTCCACCAAAATCTCATATCGTGCATATACTCTACCAACTTCTTACTCCCTTAATTCTCGAAACTCATGACTAACATGTTGTCCTGAAACTCCTATATAACCATTAACTCGCATCCTCATGATAGTGTCATACATCTCGACGATTCCTTACTTCTATATCACATACTTCGGTCAACATTCTCCTAGTTTACTCCCCTCATTCTTTTCCTTTTTACACACGACCAAATCAATTAACGATTCAACTCCTTATTCCTTCTGCCTAACTCTTTAGGGCTCCAGTTACTTTCTCATTGCTCCAAAACTCAAATGCCTTTATTTCATATCAATATCATCTCACTCTTTCTTACCATGGATCTTCTCTCATCATGCTATCACTCACACTTGTCACCAATCCGTCCACACAAGCAAAGTTCACTCTTCGCCTTTTTTTTTCCGCCTCTTGAAACCAAAACTCACTTCATGCTGTTAATTGCCCAAGGAAATCACACATTATTTTCACCTCTTGATAATCCAAATTCCAAAAATCAAACTCTATTTTCACATCGCGACGTAACTCAATCTAAGCTGTTTATACACCATTCGTTTCCATCTATCTACAACGACCTTTCCATTACATATATTCTTAACTAACCCAGTTATAACTATCTCCCTTCATAATCGTTAAACATCCCAAGTTATCACCATTCGCATCCCTCATTTCACTTTTTTCATTCTCACGTTTCATAAACTTACATCACCACCTTACCCATATTCACTTATTTTTACATTACTTAACACGCGACTATATCACTCACCACATCTCACAAAACATGCTCCCTACCTCGATAAGCTCATCAATCTTCCTTTTACACTATCCATCACAACCACATGTAACTCATGTCTCCCCACCAAACTCATACCCATTATAAGGTGTCACTCCCCTCATCATAAGATTGGGTAACTTACGCATCAGGGCCAACACATATATAAAACAATGCATAAAGAAGCAAAAGAACAACTTTCAATTAAACATGATATGCGAGAACTCAAAAGATAAGCATATGACCCAAAACAGGGGTCACTAGATCGAGTGCAGCCTACTCGATCGAGTAGGTGAAGGTCAGGAGCAGGTATAACAAATTACCAGGGCTACTCGATCGAGTAAGGGGTACTCGATCGAGTAACAAGAGGTGCACTCGATCGAGTAAGGGCTAATCGATCGAGTACCCTACGCATTTCTTAGCACTGTCCAATTTTTCGTAAAACGTTCATATCTTACTCGTTTATTGGTCATTTTGGGCGTGTGGCCTATCGTTAGAATCGTAAAATAACACGTTGTCACCTCCAAGTGGAATCACATCAAAAGCATATATACATATGAAGTTATAACAGTTAAAAGATAACTTCTTTGTATTCGGACAACATAACTACTTGATTCTTTCTTCCAAACAACTTAAACAACAACAAAGTAAACAAAAACAACTCAATACACATAAAATCAGTATCTCTAACCACATGTTACTATCTACAAAAGCCAAACAATAATATCCATCATGATTATATGATATTCAACTTACCACTCATGTAATGCCTGCATGCTTTAACTTTATAACTTTCCGTAAAACAAAACATACTTATACATTACAACCCCTATTCCCATGTTACTAATACAACAATATTACAACTCCACTTCGTCACCTAAACATATTCTTAATCACGAAATTCATATTCTCATGCAATTGCCACTCCATCTTTTCCAATCAATTCATCCATTTCAACCACATTCTTCATCCAACATGTGCATATGAAACAACAGTAAACAAGTATATAACTTTATTATATAACTTTACTCAAACAAAATCATGTATAATCATATCACATCCCCTAATCACATGTTACTAGTATAGCCACATTATAAATTCTCCCTTTCATCGTATAACATGCTCTTAATCATAAATCATATTCTTATGCAGTAATTACTTCATCTTTTCCGCCAAATCATCCATCATACACTTTATCCATCATATGCATATAAAATAACCGTAAACAAGTAGCTTAACCACTAATCATATTACCATATACGATTATTTTCATCCTTTCCACCACACCCTCCATTCAACCACATACCATTCATCCAAGAAATTCATATATATACATATTCATCCAACATATGCAATAGAATATTAGTAAACACATAGCGATCCCCATGACACCCCATAGTGACCGGTTTAAAGTAGTAGGGCGAGTTCGCGACTTTAGGACGTCTCCTAAGTCTTTGCATTAGCTCCTAACAACTCCTACCCTGGTTCATTTTATTTTGACTCCCTACATTCATTGGGTTCATTAGTTATAGGTCCCAAAATCGTCGCTCTGATACCACTTTGTAACACCCCCATACACCAAGGTGCCTTACCAGGACCACCTAATGCATGGAAGTGCATGGAAGTGCTACCATCTCAGTTACCCAAGACAATGTATATCAAATTTATCATAAAGAAACATACTTTAGATAAATAAGTTAAACTGATTACATATCCAAAACCCAAAATGGTAAGTAAAAATACAACGGTTCTCAAAACTGTAAACCAACTAAGTAAAATTGCCTTAACAAACACAGCGGAAGACTAAAGACTCTGATATGTGATTACTCCATCCCCAGCTAGATCCCGCGCATATCCAAGATATACCTGCTAAACAACTGTTCACCACCCCCGAATGGATAACCACAGTTTTTAAAACATTTAAACGGGGTCAGTTACTACATAAACAATATAAGATAAACAACAACAGATACACAGTCACAAAACTCTAACACTGTCACATCACCAATCATCTGACTACACACTGAAGTGTGTAGCCCTGTCAGAATATCCATCGCAACAGATATTCCTCACCGCCAGTGGGGGACCGCAGCCGTTCCCACCTAAGCCCCGCTCATCTCCATCGAGCGAATAACCCATGTTCCTTAATTTGCACATCCCCTTGTGACGGGAATCACAAGAGGGGAATCAAGGGTGTGAAGCCACTCCTGCAAGCAACTCCACTCAGCCGAGGGTGCACCTCGAGAACCACAGACAATCAACAACTACCAATCACAATATCAATATAAAAGAATACCAATACTAATTACGATATAATCATCATGCCAATCAACCAAACAACCATCTTATAATCATTTATACCATAACTGAGTGGGAAAACCCTACCTGAGATGAAATCACCGATCAACAATCACAAGAAGCGGATCAAAAGCGTTCTTCTACGAATTCACCTCCTATCAAACATATAATCATACAATCACCATCTAATAAGCACAGTACTCCCAAAACCTCCAATTTACCCAATTAGGGTTTCAACCAAAATCAATGAAACAACATAAAAACTATACCAGGATCTTACCCACAATACGACGGTCTCAACGGCATAAAGAACACAACGATCCGATGACTCTAGCCCTTAGGATTTGATAGCAATGAGAGAGAGAGAGAGAAGCAACGTAACTTTGCTTTATCTTTGTGAAGTTTAGAAAAGTGTGAAAAGGAAAAGAAACTGACGGATTAAGTTTATATATCTTCCTCACGTTGCTATCAAAACCCATAAAAAACAACCCGTAAATCCAACTTACTCGATCGAGTAAGTAACTTACTCGATCGAGTAAGTAACTTACTCGATCGAGTGACCCTTACTCGATCGAGTCTCCAACTTACTCGATCGTGTACCCTACAACAGAACACTGTTTCGTAAACCAAACATTCTTACTCGACAGAGTAAGCCCCACTCGATAGAGTACCCAAAGACATAGAAAACCATAGTATTACACTTGTTCCATCTCATTTAATTGCCGTGTTTAAATATAAATCTTGATGTTCATGTCATTTGTAAGTATCTTACATGATTTACTTAATTGAGGTCTTTGTTATGTTCATTTTGACAATTTGTGGCTGGGAGAACCTTGAGTTACTCCCCACTGACTGCGGCTTTCATGTTTACATGATTGACAGGTTTGTGAAGATCCATTTGCGGGGTTAGACGTGTGAGCTAGCGAACACCTTGGACTAGTAGTCGGTTTATTAGGATTGCTTAGACTCACTTTTTATCGTATTGTCATTCGAGGGATATATTTTCCCTCATCTTTGACTATCACGTTTGTATAAACATAACTTTATTTCCGAATTCTTTATCTATGTTGTAGGTTTTAATGAACCCGCACTTTAAACTTTAAAAAGTTTTAAAAATTTCCTAAAATTCCGCGTTTTCTTATTGTATTTTCTTAGCTTTATTACGAGGGGTTCACAGGTGATGGAAAACGGGCATGTTTTAGCCGAAAAACATATAGTTGATACATAAGATGATTCCAGTAATTAGGATGTCCTGAAGAACATGTCAGAAGCTCAAGGTTTTCAAGGGGAGATGCACTTCTGCTTGTGCTTCGGCTATTGCTCCTGCTCCGTCCTTTGAAGGTCCTGCAACATATCCGAATTCATCAGTTGTATTGGAAAATTGCAATTCCGGAAAACTGAAAATCAATTTGTACATATATTGCAAACACCTCACAACAGGTCCTTTAATTAGTTACCTTGAAAGTTGCTACTACAATTTCCTCTATTATCCAAAGTCTAAACATCAGTATAGTAGGAATCGATACGCGTTTGATTAGCTTACAACTGATATCTAGATTTTCAGACTCAAATTAAGGATACATAAACCTTCAAAACAAGGGCACAAGTAACCCAAGATTAAAATTTCAGTGAAAACTTGAAATTACGGAGAAGACAATCAAACAAGCAATAAAACTACTTAAGCCAAACAAAGGATCAAACTACTTAACGTAGGTGGCAGTTCTAACAACGGCCACTGTCACAGTAACTCATAAGACGCCAATCAATCCCATAGGCTAGCTAATGTATCATAAGAGAATACAGAGGCTAATCCACAATATATATATATATATATATATATATATATATATATATATATATATATATATATATATATATATATATATATAAAAATTTTGTCCAACAAGGTATTCTGTCTGGTTGAAAGAGAATTAAGACGATATCATTACAGCACGGGCAATGGTAGAGTGTCATCAGGTGGTTCAATCTCGCAGCCATATGGAAGAGATAAGACCAAATATACACAATTGGTGTTGTTTAGGACCTTGTACGACTGTGTATGACAGATATATTTTTAGATTGTTGTATATCTTACATGACATATAACTACCTAAGAGATTTGTTATATTCCGGAATTAGGATGGTACGCATCATTTCGAGTAAATAAAGACAGCAAATTAGCTAAAATTTTAGAACTCAAAACCATTTGTTAGATTTCATATTAGTTGCTTCAAATTACAGGATACTTTCATTATAAAAGCAGAACACCCAACTATCTAATTCATTCACACAAAACAAAAACATAGTTAACATTTCTAATACAAGTATCAACAACGAACAAAGATGTAACACCCCCATCTACCAAGGAGCCTTAACAAGACCTTCCCCAACAGATAATGGTGTTACTACCTTGGTTGCCCGAGGAACAGTAATAATCAAATGTCGATAAAAGAATAATTATATTAAATTACAAGTGATGCAAACCAAAATAAAAGATACTACTCGTGACTACTATCAACTATGTGAAACTATCTCTACCATGACTCGTGGTAAACTCGCCCCTCCAAGCACCCAGCTATGATCTTGACATCCACCTGCTAAGACCGACTACTTACCATAGTAGATCACGGTAGACACAACACAAGAAAACAACACAACAACACCACATAAGGTTAGTAACTAAAGGAACATACAAGAACGGACACAATAACATACACACACCACCACCTCCAATCACCCACACACCCCTGAATGCCTGAAGGTCCAGTTCTGCCAGATTACCAATCGCAACCAGTAATCCACACCGCTAGTGGGGGACCGCAGCCGTTCCCACCTAAGACGCGCTTATCCAATCCGAGCGATAACCCATGTTCCTTAATGTGCACATCCCCTTCTATGGCGGGTTCCACATAGGGCGAATCAAGGGCGTGAAGCCACTCCCGCGAGTGACTCCACTCAGCCGAGGACGAACCTCGAGAACCACAGACAAACAAACAGCAATGACCAGCAACAACCAATCCACACCACTAACAATGATACTAAAACCAATCATACCACACAATCGACACACTAGACAACAACCAGTACTGAGTAGGAAAACCTACCTTTAGCAGACCGCAGCGATTCCGCGCACGACCAGAGAACAACAATCAATCACCATAACCACCTATAACAACCAGCATAACCAATTATTACTACTACCATAATCATAATTGAAACCAAGGAAGACGATGATGATGATGATGACATATACCTATACATAGCACTCCGGCGACAAGACTGTTACCTGACTCAAGCATCCCATCCCTATGGTGTAACCACTCGCAAAGGCCTCAAGGAGATGAACCATGGTGAAGGAGAAATGATATGACGGCATCTAGGTTTAGGTGAGAAGGCGAAGAAATGATTTGGGTTTCACGATATCACGATTTATATTTCCCCGCTGGACTCACGTTAGTCGATCGAGTGTCTAACTTACTCGATCGAGTGACCTCTACTCAATCGAGTGACTAAGCTACTCGATCGAGTAGCCTCCGCTAGATTGAGTAACACGAACTTAAAGGCTCACAACATCACAAGGTTAACACGTAAGGTTTCCGAAGGTCTGGATAGGTGTCTAAGGTCAGTCAACGGGCCTCTAAAAGGATGGTTATTACATTATTTCCCCCTTAAAAAGAACTTCGTCCCCGAAGTTCAACTTATCCTCCCCCACGACACAAGGCAGAAAGGAAAAAAGGCAACCTACAACCATCCATTCCGACAAGGACAAGTACAACCGTTCATGAATACCACCCCGATATGAACCCTCACCACCCATCATCATCATCTACCCTAGCACATAACATCCAACATAGCTTCCTATCGAGTCGTCAAGCATGCATTACACACAAGAACAACCAACTCAACCATCACTTCCACTTATTTCTATCATTACACAAGTATAAATCAACACAACTATTCGTTTACTCCTTCATCAATTATTTATCAACAACAATTAGTTATTAATCATCAAAATGCAGTAACTTATCAATCACTTATATCACAAACAAATAAGCATTCCGTTTCCAATTAATTCTACCGCAATTATATCACTCAACAATGCAACAACAATTCAATTACTTAACAACTTTGCGAACAACACTCGAAAACAAAATACCATAACACGATGAATTTGTCCACAATTGCCAACAATTATTCAACACTCACTAACAATTACTCAAAAGAACTACTCCAAATACTACAAGATTTATCATAATTTGTCATTTTCCCATGCGACATTACTCTTCCCCTCTTAAAAGGAACTTTGTCCCCGAAGTTCACCTTCAAGACGAACCACAATCATTACACAAAGATGATAACTTTTATTCAATATTGACAATACAAAAAATTGTAATATGCGTTGAGTCTAACAACTAATATGGTACTTCATTGATATTGCATAGATAGAACTTTTGTATGTTAAGACTATACGAAAAGTGGACAACACAAATACACATTCCGTCATCCCATTATTATACACGACATCGATTAAGTTCTTATGTGACATTACAAAACATGTAACAAGAATCATAACCACCATTCAACATGTTACTTGAGGCAATTCAGTTTAGCATGCAAAAGTGTATAAACCATACTTATATTGTGTAAACCATATATATATTTTTTCATTACTCATACTTGAGACACGACGATGCTATTACCAAGGATGAAAAAATACCATATTATCAACAAGGTACACAATCATGAAGACTAAAACAATTTTAGAATGAAACAACCGGCATACAGAGGCACTCGATCGAGCTAAGAAGCTACTCGATCGAGTTGACGCTACTCGATCGAGTTCATCAGTAACTCGATCGAGTACGTCGAGTCCAGTAAGCATTTCTAAATCATACATGCAGTTACTCGATCGAGTGAAGGGCACTTGATCGAGTAGACACTGGTTAAATTCCTCCCAATAGGTACGTTGCAACACCGAGGAAACATAATTAAGTCGGAGTTTCATTTCCGACACTATCCACTTGCATAACAAGTTTTAAAATCATCCAAACTACGGTCTTATGGCCAAATACAAACCAAGGTGTAACCAAGTGCCAACAAAGCAAGTACCAACTACGACAAATCCATGGAGACGAGTATATATAATACAAAAGAAACAACATCACTCCACGTCCGACTCCTCCATATCCTCATCTCCGCCTCCTCCTCCGGATGTGTCACCTCCAGCTGTATCCTCACTTGTGGTAGTTCCTGTACCCGCATATGCTCCCACGCGCCATGGTGCCAAACAACCGAAGGGATAGCTCCTCGGCTCTCCCCACATAGTCGGATCCACGCCAAAGGAATGGAAGACCCCGCTATCATCCCCAACACCCCTCCACCACAGTGGTTGGGCCGCATCGGTCCCAATGCCCTCTACATATGTCATCTCGTGTAGGTTCCGGAGCGTCAAAGTGGCAGATACCCTCTCTATGAGCTAAGTCACCCGCATCTCAAGACTAAAGAACGAAGGGTAGCTGGGATACTGGTACTGTGGAGGCACGGGATGCTCTGGATGGGTATCCGCGACTCTCTCCCTGACCCGTCTCGGACCCCTCCTCACTCTTGGTTGCCGATCCTCAGGTCTAGCCTGATCCTTCATGGTCGGCTCCTGCATCACTAATAAAAGGGCATCATCAATGAGGTAGGTCTGTCGGGCAGGTGCCTCCTCATCGTCATCAGAGTCCGCTGCAACCACAGTCGCCGTCAAAGGCTCAGTCGCTGGAAGATGCTCAGGATCAGGTATCCTCATCCAACTCATACCCCATACTCTCCAAGCCAACCCACCATCCTCCAAACATCTCAACCATTTCTGGTCGAGGAAGTAGTCTCGGTCCAAGGTAGGCACAGATGGGGCCATATGTGTAAGGGCCGAGGAGGCCTCAAAGGTGGTCAACCGCTCAGCCAACCGTATAGCAATGGCACCACAACTCAAGTACCGGGTAGCAGAGGTGGCCATCAAAGCTAGGCTAGGACAGACTATGGCTGGGGCACTATAAGAAACTCTCGGGGCACGAGTGTGGTTGAGATAGGCAACTAGTAAAATCACCTCATGTGATTTTAACTTACTCACATCCTTCCTATCATAGAGTAGGCAAGTCAAGGCACGAAGTAAGACCATCAAAGTGATATGTTGAACGTCGTTTATCAACATGTTACTCGAAGTGGGGGCGTTCTTGCCTGTAAAACAGGGCATATAACTACTAGCCCCACACTCAGTCGGGATATCCCTAAGGGATCCCTTCTCCGGTCGAGCAAGACCAAGGTGGGAGGCAAACTGATCCATAGACAAGAGGAAAGTGGTGTTTATAAGATGAAACTACACACTCTTAGCTGCCACATCATAGGTAAAAGAGCTCATGAACTCCAAGGTCAAGAAAGAGTATGAGTGCTTCCTAAGACGGTACGAACCCGTCAAACCCAAGGTTTTAAAGATATGCCTCACATCCGTCTCTACCTTAAGGTCCTCAAAAATAGTGGTGTCGATACATCGGGTAGGTTTCATACGGCGTTTTTGCAACTCGACAAAGGCATCTCTTTTCTTAAAGTCAGCAAAGATAACGGTAGGGTACTCGGCCACGGGTGGTACTGTGGGTCCCTGACTTCCTTCCTCAAACTTGGGCTTAGAAGCCCTCCTCCCTCTTACTCTGACGGGTGGCAGCTGTAGGTCGGCATCTGTTTCAACAAATAACTTAGGCAGATAACCGGACACTCACTTAAACAAAAGAAGTTTTCAAACTAGACTCATGGATAAAGAGATAACAATTCAAAATAGTTGTTCACAATACAACCAACAATTTCCGAAACATGCTAATCCCACAACTCATAAAAGATGATCTTATAGCTTTCAAAATATGAAAATTGCAACAGTAATTAACAAATTGGGGTATTAACCCTTCAAAATAGTTTCAGAAAAAGGTAATTATCATAAGGATTTGGGGCGAATTTCAGTTTGGGGCACTTTTAAGACGGAGTTTTAAGATAAACTTTTGGGTAAAATTAGCAAAAACCAACACCAAATATGATTCCCACAATATACATTACTCAATTTTCCCTTTTTCATACTCAAAACACAAACAAAATTTCAATTTGTAGCCCAAACTCTAGAAATTTATGTCCATATATACTCCCATATTGGTTCAATTTTTCTAATTCTAGCTTCAACAATCAACAAACTAGAGCAATTTTACCAAAATACAACAATTATAAACAATATTCCATGAGTATAAATCGAGTTTTTCAGAAAAACCATTACTTTTATATGTTTCTAATTGATTAATAACAAAGATAAAGAGTAGCATTCTTACCTTGAATGATATGCAAATGAGTAGAACGGATTAACAAAGAGAAAACAAAGAAATCAAGCACAAACTTCACCAATGTTTTGAGAGAAAGAGATGATTATAGAAATTTAGGGTTTAAGGTATGAAGAAATAAGAGAAGAAGGAGTTTGGGAAAGTATAAGAATCCCGTGTTAGCCCGGGTACTGTAGCACTTACTCGATCTAGTAAGTTGGGTACTCGATCAAGCGGTCTCTACTCGATCGAGTTTTTGCTGGCAGTTCCAATGTTTTCGATCTAATAACCCCAGAACTAGATCGAGTAAGGTCTACTCGGTCGTGTAGGCACTCGTACTCGGTCGAGTAAGGTTAGGAACGAAATTAAAAGTTACGAATTCGGTTAACGGTTCCTGCAAAACAACAACTCGTGTCGATTCCAAGGTATATTTGGAACTCGTCACTGATTATTTCATCCAATTACGATACATTAACACTAACTCAAATGTACACAACTATTTCATCCGAACATCACACATATCATTCCGTCCTATATCAAACATTATGCAAGACAATTCAACTATGACATCAATTTATTCATATGATTACACTACACCAAACATCCATTTAGCAATATAGTTACCACTTACTACTCAAATTTGCTCAAAGTTTCAAATATATCACAACAATTCATCAACCAATTATCTAACATGACTATGCCATGTCACAAGAGTACACAACAACATTCGTCCATTGCATTTCCCAATATTACTTGACAACCTTTTATTAACCAGAACGCATATAAAGACTCACAACTCATTATCATCATCACATTATCCAATACTCGTGTGCAACTCCTAGCACATATACCATATTTATCACATCCTCACACACACTTCCAACAATTCACAGCCCTTCACGGTTCATCGTTACTATTCGCACGCATTAGAAATTACCATAGATTCTATCACATCTATTTCTAACCTATTTATCATACACATCTATGCACACAATTCCCGACTCTTTATCCCTATACTCGGTGGCTAGATTAAGCATATTGGGGCCATGATTTTGAAATGCGGGCGCCTTCTCACCCAAAATCAGGCAACTGCCGGGGCTCCCAACATGCATACACCAGGTTCATTTTATTAGACTCACTACGTTCATTGGGCTCATTAGTTACAGGTTCCAAAATCGCCTCTCTGATACCACTTTGTAACACCCCCATCTACCAAGGAGCCTTAACAAGACCTTACCCAGCAGATAAGGGTGTTACTACCTCGGTTACCCGTGGAACAATAATAATCAAATGATGTCGATAAAAGAACAGTTATATTAAATTACAAGTGATGCAAATCAAAATAAAAGATACTACTCGTGACTACTATCAACTATGTGAAACTATCTCTGCCATGACTCGTAGTAAACTCGCCCCTCTAAGTACCCAGCTATGATCCTGACATCCACCTGCTAAGACCGACTGCTCACCATAGTGGATCACGGTAGACACAACACAAGAAAACAACACAACAACACCACACAAGGTCAGTAAATGAAGGAACATACAAGAACGGACACAACAAGACATAATAACATACACACGCCACCACCTCCAATCACCCACACACCCCTGACTGTTCGAAGGTCCAGTCCTGCCAGATTACCAATTGCAAACATGAATCCATACCGTCAGTGGGGGACCGCAGCCATTCCCACCTATGCCCCGCTCTTCCAATCCGAGCGATAACCCATGTTCCTTAATGTGCACATCCTCTTCTGTGGCGGATTCCATAGAGGGCGAATCAAGTGCGTGAAGCCACCCCCGCAAGTTACTTCACTCAGCCGAGGACGCACCTCGAGAACCACAGATAAACAAACAGCAACGACCAGCAACAACCAATCCACACCACTAACAATGATACTAAAACTAATCATACAATACAATCGACACACTAGACAACACACAGTATTGGGTAGGAAAACCTACCTTTAGCAAACCGCAGCATTCCGCGCACAACCATAGAACAACAATCAATCACCATAACCACCTATAACAACCAGCATAACCATCTATTACTACTACCATAATCATAACTGAAACAAAGGAAGACGATGATGATGATGACACATATCTATACATAGCACTCCGGCGACAAGACCGCTAACCGACTCAAGCATCCTGATGTGATCAATATTTGATCATATTTAGTCCCCGAATTAGCCTCGTTCCTGTGCTTTTCAGTGCATATTTAGGTCATTTATTATCTTTAGTCCTTTGTTTTGCATATTCTTTGAGGTTTTGTTTCCTTGGTAGGAGAGGAGTGCAAACCTTGCATTTTTATGGCAAAATAAAGCTAAATTGATCGAATCTAATGACCAAGTATCAAAGAGAAGACAAGACTAGAAGGCCTTTGTACATAATGTAGTAGATGGGCAATGATGAAGAAGAAAAGAAGAAAAGAAGAAAAGGAAGCTGAGCCAAGATCCGAGGGTCTCAACCATCGGGACGCCCGTCCAGCAGCTCCCCAGAACGCTCGTCCTTACCACCAGGCCGCCCGTCCAGCAGCTCCCCAGCACGCTCGTCCTTACCACCAGGCCGCCCGTCCAAAAGCTCCCCAATCCGCCCGTCCTGACCCTTGGACGCTCGGATTGTACTCCAGAGGGACACGTCCTCTTCTTTCATCATTTGAGCTGCGCATATTTTTGGAAGACTGGCTAAAAGGAGACCCGCATCTTTTCTTGAGAGGAGCGATTCCTCAAGGACGTAATCGTCATTTAACCCCTTAGTAACCCTAATTTGTGCACCTAATCCCCACTATAAATACCCCATTAGTCTAATTAGATTATCATGTTCTTCTTATCAATCTTTAGTGTAGCTTATATTATTCTAATCTCTCTTTAATCTTGTAATCAACTTCTAATCAAGTATTAATACAAATCTCATTTCCTTAATTTCTCTATTGTTCATCTTTTATTTTGGGTAATTGAAGATTATTTGGGTTTATTGGGAGATTGACAACCTTCCATCAATCATCAAGTACTTATATTATTCTTTGCATTATTATTTTGGAATCATGATTAGGTATAATTCTCTTAATCCCTTTTTAATTATTGTTAATCATCTTCATTTATTCATCATGTTTTACTTTGTTAATATGATTGACAACCTTGTTAACATGTTAAATTTGATAATGAGTGAGTAGTTTCCTTAACTAGGGTTAATGGGTAATTAGGGGAAACCAACATGGGTAGTGTTTCATGCTTAATTTAATATGTTTTCATAATTTATTTGTTTGCTTGTTGTGATCTCAACTTATGCACATGTTATGTTTGATGAAATGCGAGCCTATGAATCCTTGCATTTTTTACCCATAACTTACGTTTTCAATGAGACTTCTAAGACATAAACCAACTCGAGTCTCATTAGACCATGCATATAGTTGAGTAGGGAGGATTAAGTCTACTTGTAGGTGTTGTACAATCTAATCGATTCGGCTCCGGAACCCAAACCTTCCTAGGATTGTAAGATATAAACCAACTCGATCCTATCACAACAATAATTGCTTGCTTAAAATTTGAGAATATGTTTGTATGATCAATTCCCATGAATCCCCTATGAACCCATGACACCCTAGTGCTTTTAATCAATTGTTTACATCTCATTTTAGTCATCTTGCTTGTTAACTTTAATTTTTATTTAGTTTAGTGATCTTCTAATCTCAACCTAAATTGTGACACCCCTAGACACCACTACTTGCAATCGAAAATCCTACATCAATACCCGTCCCTTGGGATCCGACTTTTACTTGCCTCTTTACTAGTAGTAGAGTTGTTTGTGAAGTTATAAATATTGTTTTGGTCTAGGTGCTCCTATCGACAAGTAACCAAAATCTAAGCTCAAAGCGGACCGACCAAAAATGGCGCCGTTGCTGGGGACAGTGTTAACTTGATTTGATTTTCTTTGATTGTTATTAGTTGTGTCTTTCTTTGCCTTGGGGAATTAAAACTCCTCAAGGTCTGTTCTAATTGTTTTCTAGTTGTTTGATATTTTGCATGTCTAGAAGATCACAAGGTAACTTGTTACCCATTGATCACGAAATTGAAAGGACTTTGACAACCAATAGAAGACTTACTAGAAATACTTTGAGAGGTATTGGTGAGGTTGTAGATATTTAACCAAACACTATTGAGTTCATCAACCCTTTTGAAAGAGAAGGTGAGGAGAACCCAACACAAAATCAATCACACAATCAACCCACAATGCCCAAGTTTTCATCACATTCCGTACCAACCGAGGAGAACCTACCCAATAGAACTCCCACACCACAACACTTAACCGGAAATTTCATTGCAAAATCCGCATTTATCCAATTAGTCGAAAGAAGCCAATTTGGAGGGATGCCTAGTGAAGACCCTAATTCCCACATGGAAACTTTTTGTGACTATTGTGATGCGATTTCACAAACCGGAGTGACTCGAGACCAAATTCGATGGGTCTTATTTCCTTTTTCTCTAATTGGCACCGCGACACAATAATTGAAAAGCCTTGACAAGGCTACTCTTGGAATTGGCTCTTGGAAGAAGCTGGCTCTAGTTTTCTACAAAAAATTCTACCCTCCGGAAAAGACTAACATGCTAAGAGCTCAAATACGGGTTTTAAGCAAAGGGACGAAGAATCTTTGTATGGAGCTTGGGAGCGATTTAAAGGAATTTGTCGCTCATGTCCTCATCATGGACTTATCGAGTGGTTCTTGGTACAACAATTTTGGAATGGTCTTTATGAAACTCAAGAAACATTCTCAACATGGGATCAAATGGTATGTTCACCGAAGTTGACGATAATCAAAATTGGAACAAGATTGAGAAAATGGCGGTCCATAATTCACAATATATTAGACCTCGCAAGGCTACTAGAGGAGGAAAGCATGAAGTGGACTCTATTACTCAATTGGGTGCTCATCGTAGTGCTCATATTTATACTATCAACTAGAAGTTTGAGAAGGCTATGGCTAAGCTTGAAGAAGCCTCAAAATCACCAAAGCATCATGTTAATGCCATAGTGGCATCTTCATCAATCCCAAGTGGGATATTTGAGAATTGTAGAACTTTGAGACATGACCAAAGTGAATGTAGCGGAACGAATGAGCAAGTGAACGCTTTTCAAGCATACAACAATGGTACCCCTTATTCCAACTATTACAATGAAAACACCAAATTCCACCCAAATATCTCATACAAAAGCCAAAATGTTCAAAACCCTCAACCAAAATACACCCCACCTCCCATGAGAAACCAAAAAAAAAGACCCTTTTTCAACCAAAACCAAGGTTATCAAAATCAAACTCCATACAATCAACAAAATGATCAAGGTTTTGATGTTCAAAAAGCGGTCATCCAAATGCAAAAGAATCAACAAGAATTTTTCACTCAAATGCAAAAAGATAGCCAAGCAAAAGACATCACCATCAACAACATCCTAGCCCACACAAAAATGTTGGAAACTCAAATGACCCAACTAGCATCTTCAAAATCTCAAAGACAAAAGGGGCAATTACCACCTCAAAGTAATCCCCGAAGATAGGAAACGGTTAATGCCATTCACTTGAGGAGTGGTAAGAGATATGAAGGACCAAAGAAGCAAGTTGAGGATGAAGTTGTGGAAGCTAGTGACAAGGAAAGAGTTGTGCAAAACTCTAGGGAAGAAGAACCCACCAATCAAGAAGTTTCAAAGAAAAGTGAAGAAAAGGCCAAAGAGAAGGAGCCCATTATGATTATACTTCCATTCCCGAGTCGTCAAGCTAAGCCTAAGTTTGATGACCAACTTGGAAAATTCATGGAAATTGTGAAGAATTTAGAAGTCTAGATTCCCACGGAATTGATCAATCACGTTCCGGCCTATGCAAAGTACATGAAGGATATCCTTACGAAGAAGAAATCAATCCAGAAGCTTGAGACTATTCCCTTCACTAAGGTGAGTAGTGCCATCCTTCAAGGGAGTTCACCTCCAAAACTCAAGGATCCGGGAAGTTTCTCCATTCCATGCACTATTGGTGACACTACAATCAACAAAGCTCTATGTTACCTTGGGGCAATTGTTAGTGTCATGCCGTATTCGGTTAGCAATAAGCTAGGAATTGGAGAACTCAAATGTAACAACATCACGCTTCAAATGGCGGATAGATCAACAAAGACACCTTTAGGGGTATGGGAAGATGTTCCCGTGAGAATTGGAAAATTCTTCATCCCGGTGGATTTTGTTATTGTTGACATGGAAGAAGACTCCAACATTCCTATTATCTTAGGAAGACCTTCCTTGTACACCACGGGAGCGGTGATCGATGTGAAGCATTGAGAACTCACTCTTGAAGTGGGAGATGAAACTATCACTTTCAATCTTGACAAGACCATGAGAGCTCCCCGATTGCATGAGCCATGTTTTATGGTTGATCACTATAGCCGGAAGGATGATAGGAAGAAGTTGGAATTTCAATGGAAAAAGAAAGTGGATGATGCTCTATCAAAAGAGCAAGGAAATAGCAACAATGAGAGATTGAAAAGCTCACCCATGACAAGTGAAGAAGATGGTCTCATTGGCCAAGACAAGAAAGAAGGAGAATTGTTTCTATCAACTCAATAAGTTTTTAATGATCAAGTAGACGAAGTTTGCGATCTTTGGGATGATGAGTTTGAAGGGATATTCAATCCCTATATTGGCAATGCTATGAACCAAGACAATCATGGAGAACAACAAGTGCAAAAATCTATTGAGGACCTTTATTATGATAATGAGCAAGCTTTCGACTACTTATTCAAGGTGTTGAGTAACATCAACAACACCTTGAACATGCCCCCTTGACATCTCACATTGAATGAGAGTTTGTTGGAGTCCTCCCTATACCACCATTTGTAAATAGTCTAACTCTCTAACTTGTATTTCAATTATTACATTGCATTTTTGTCATTTTTGGATTTATTTTTGTGCCTTGATCAAGATATTCATCATCTTGAGAGAAGTGAGGGAGGGACTTATGATTTTATTGATGTGTAGTGCTTTACCTTAGTGCGGGGATAGCAATTGCCTAGGCTATTCATGCCTTTGTAGTGCCCCTACAAGGAAGAACACGAGAATTGAAGAATGAAAATGACACGGGTTACGAAGTACCCACGGATGGACCTGAATCCGTGTGGTCAAGGAGGAATCTGAGCGGCCAAACGGACAATCCGCTCATCCTGAAGAACCCGAGCGTCCAAAGTCACCAGACGCTCGTCTGGTAGAGCTGTAGAATACAAAAAAACTGGTCTGTAAAAGAATCCGAGCATCTCAGCTGAGAATCCGCTCGTCTCATTTTGGACGACCGTCCTTCACAAAAGACGATCGTCTTTTCAATAGCAAAAATCTGGGATCTTCTCTGTAAGAGAATCCGAGCGTCCACCCAGATAGACGCTCGTCCCTCCACAAAGAATTTGCTCGGCTTAGAAGCAAGACGCTCGTCCTGTGGCGTCTTTTCCTGAGCCAAACATTGAAGAATCCGCCCGTCCCGATGCCTGGTCCGCTCGTCCTCCGCTGCACTTTCAAATATAACAGTTGATTTAAACCCTTTTTGTCCCATTCATTCTCATTTCTTCAACATACAAACACTACCCAAACCCCAAAAACCCAAAAAACCGTCATCCTCTCCATCAACAAAATCAAATTTCCTCAATCAAATTCAACCAAATCAAATCCAAACTTCCTCACAACAAAAATTAATGACTCCTTTTGCAACAACAAGTGATTCAAACACCAAAATCTTTAACCTTTGAGTCGATTTTTAGGATACAAAGCAACATTCATTCATCCTAAATCGATTTGGGTATAACTAAAAATTGAAGATTTCAATCTTTTATTGGTGTAATCAAGCAAAGGAGAATGACAAGAACTAAAGGAGGTAACAAGGCACCCCCAAAGAAGACACTTTCCAAAAGGCAACTAGCTCTTCAAGCAAAACAATTGTCAAAGGCATTGGTAGTCCATGAGGCAAGGTTGGAGGTTCAACAACAAGATCCCCCTATGGAAGCTACAACATCAACAACTCCCGTCATTGAACAATTATCTAATTATCCGGAGGTAACTTTCACTTCCGACTCTCATAGGGAGAAATTCATTCTCTTTGCTAAGAAAACCATCATGCCTACTAAGCTTATTTGTGAAGATGCATCGTTAAAATTAGGTGTTCTTGAACAAACCAAAACCTTATTTGACTCTATGTGATTGGGTAAGTTGTTTACAATGAAAGAATAGACATACCCCTCCCTCACCTTGGAATTTTTAAGTTCTTTGAAAGTCACAAGGGTGGAGACTCGAACCAACATCGAGTTTCGTCTTGAAAATGTTGATAGACGCATAACTTATGGCGAATTGGGTAAGATATTAGGCCTTAGTGATAACCCGAAATATACAAAGACTCCTATCAAGTATGATCCCGCTCCTCTTTGGATGGAAATTTCCGGAAAGAAATTCATACGCTTTCATGATTGTCGTGCTCTCTTAGTCCACCATCCGGGCATTAGAGTATGGCATAAGGTCATTGGGAATACTTTGATAGCTAGAAATGGCACAAATCATCTTACCAAGCTCGATTGTATTCTGCTCGAGCCGGCCTTGAATAATAGGAGGGAATTTACCAAGCGATACAATGCTCTAAGACTTTTGGCTGAACGATGGCTTAATGTCGATTATGGCAAAGAAGGAACCACCTTTATTGTCAATGGAGGACTAGTTACCCATTTGGCTAAGTATTTTAACCGGGATTTCAACAAAAACAACACCTATGTGCCGGTTAAAGGAGGCCATCTTGTTGATATGGACACCATGATTCACAATTTCAAGTGGGTCAAGCATGACACTCTTGACGACAAATATGGGTGGTTAACAAATGAAGCTAGATCCTTCACCTTGCCTTCCAAAATTTGACGATTGAATCTTCACCGACCGAACTACCTTCTCCCACTCTCTGAAGAGACCGAGTATATCATTCAACAACAAAGGGCCGAAATTGCCGAGCCCTCCTCCTCCATTATCACCCCACCTTACCCATTTGAATACCAAGAGTTCAAACCCAAGGATGTCGAAGTGGGAAATGATTACTTGACATTACTCATGAGGAAAATGCACAAGCAAGCTTACAATGATAGAGTGGATGCTTACAAGGCCCAATATCCGCCCCTCCTACATCTAGCTAGGCAAGGACTTCTTGATCCGTCTTGTCCTTTACCTAGTTGGGCGGATAGGGAATTATTCATTCCTAGCATTCCTAGTGGTGGAAGACTGGGTGGAGAGGAGATGGTTGTTGAAGAGGGTGGTGACCAAGAAGGAGGAGAAGAAGAAGAGGTTCAAGAAGAAGAAGCTCAAGAAGAGGAATAGGAAAGTGAGGAAGAACAAGCAAGTGAAAGTGAGAGTGGACATGATTCCACATCTATGGAGGTTGATGATGCCTCAAGAGATGATGATGATGATGATACGATGGGTGAGGATTAGCAAACTTTGGAAGCTCCTACATTCTTACACCTCCCTTATGGTTTGTCTACTTCTCTTGTTTTTATTTTATCTTGATCATTTATTTTGTGGAGTCCTAGAAACATTGGAGGAGTAACACCTTGGCTTCATTAAGGTGTTCTTTATCTTTGTTCCCAACTTGTAAAATCCAAAATGACAATCTTTAGTTTCATGCATTGCATTCCATGTGCATAAACTCCCCCGAAATTCAAGACATTAGAAATAATGTCTATTTTGATTTGGGGAAGTCCATGCATATGCATTGGGAGCTAATTTAAATTATGCTCTCCGCCATAACAAAAACACATGCATCATGTAGTGTAGCTTAGTATAGTTTGCATTTAGTTTAGAAGTCATGCATATTCATTGTATAATTTCTTATCGTATTGGCCATTAAGGACAATGCCCATACAAGTGTGGGGATGGGAAATCTAACTTGACTTTTATTCAAAATCCAAAAAAAAAAAATCAAAAATTTCAAAAAATCCAAAAAAATTGAAAAATTAAAAATCCAAAAACAAGTTCATTTCATTTGTAGTATAGATTTGTATATATTGTTTTGTATATATTGTATTTGTTCATCCTTGTTCACATTGATTGACTACACCACATCCGAGACATAAGGATATTGAAGATCGCATGGTATGATCTTTTCAATCTCCTTTTTCCTCTTTAAGTTAATGACTATGTGGCGTTATTTTGATTGATGCGGTATAAACAATGTGAATTTAGGATTTCATTTAGATTATTTGTCATGTTATTTGGTAGAAGCATATGCATTAGGTTGTATAAATGTTAGTTGCATCATGGCATGTAGTTGCATTTAGAAAAAAATTTGTGAAACCGTCTAATTGGGAAGCTTGACAAGTGTATATAGGCCCTAGTAGATGCTTTTTCTTCTTAAAACTTTGCTTGTTAGAATACTTGTGAAACACCCTAGGATGTGTCATGCTAGTATCCTTTGACCCATGGATTAAGGCCTAGTCAAGAGTACCTTGTGGTGTGATAACTCCTTGGCTACCGTTTATTCCAAGGTGACCCTTGAAACCATGCAACCATCATTCATCCATGTTCTACCATACATTTTGTCATCAAAGGGAATGGGCACAAAAATTGTTCAAAATTTGAGTTCAAGAAATGAATGAAAAGTCAAAAAGTTTGCAAATTGCATCAAAAGAAAAGAGGAGTAATAACAAAAATGGAAACTCCTATGCTTCAAATATAAGGCACCCTCGTTACTAATTGAGGTGACTTTGAAAATGTTCAAAAGAAAATCCAAAAGTTGAAAAGTTGTCATGTATTGAAAAGCCAAACATCATAAGAAATGGCAAAAAGAAAGTGTTCTCAAATGTTATATGCCACAAGAAATTGGGGAGGGGGGGGGGGGGGAACAACAATAAAAGCAAACTCCCAAATGAAACTCAATTACTATTGATCCCTTTATCCATCGTATTCATTTTTGTGCATGGTAGAGAGGGGACGACCCTTCTTCTTGTCTAGGCAAGAAGGGGAATTCCGCGATCCTCCAGTGTTTCTAACATCATAGGGAGCCTATTCTTGACAAAGCATTTAACGATTGAGGACAAAGGTACCCTAGCTTGACACAACTTGGAGGTGATTTATTGGCATCCTTCTAGGCTTAGTAGTTTGAAGAAACCATATCTATGAAGGAGTGTGTACCCTTGAATTGCTTCCCCTTTAGATAATTTCCGCCACTTAGATGAGGAAAGTGGCTATTCTTTTTGTAGATGCATCCGTTACTCGATTTTGTGTGCTTTAATGATTGGATGTGTCGCCATTTTGGCAAGACCCACCTTGCCTTGCAAGAAAGCATCCTACCTCATGGTTGTCTTGTTGTGAGTTGAAGGGGCGGAGTGAGACCCGCTAATTGTCTCATATCGGCTATATTAGTAGGATAGTTTAAATAAAGGTCCTAGTTTTGTCACCTCTTTACTCGGGACGAGCAAAGTTTCGGTTTGGGATATTTGATGTGATCAATATTTGAGCATATTTAGTCCCCGAATTAGCCTCGTTCCAATGCTTTTCAGTGCATAATTGGGCCATTTACTATCTTTAGTCCTTTGTTTTGCATATTCTTTGAGGTTTTGTTTCCTTGGTAGGAGAGGAGTGAAAACCTTGCATTTTCATGGCAAAATAGAGCTAAATTGATCGAATCTAATGACCAAGCATCAAAGAGAAGAAAAGACTAGAAGGCATTTCTAAATAATGAAGTAGATGGGCAATGATGAAGAAGAAAAGAAGAAAAGGAAGCTGAGCCAAGATCCGAGCGTCTCAACCATCGGGGCGCCCGTCCAGCAGCTCCCCAGGACGCTCGTCCTTACCACCAGGCCGCCTGTCCATCAGCTCCCGAGGACGCTCGTCCTTACCACCAGGCCATCCGTCCAAAAGCTCCGCAATCCGCCCGTCTCGACCCTTGGACGCTCGGATTGTACTCCAGAGGGACATGTCCTCTTCTTTCTTCATTTGAGATGCGCATATTTTTGGAAGACTAGCTAAAAGGAGACCTGTATCTTTTATTGAGAGGAGCTATTCCTCAAGGACTTAATTGTCATTTAAGCCCTTATTAACCCTAATTTGTGCACCTAATCCCCACTATAAATACCCCATTAGTCTAGTTAGATTATCATGTTCTTCTTGTCAATCTTTAGTGTAGCTTATATTATTCTAATCTCTCTTTAATCTTGTAATCAACTTCTAATCAAGTATTAATACAAATCTCATTTCCTTAATTTCTCTATTGTTCATCTTTTATTTTGGGTAATTGAAGATTATTTGGGGTTATTGGGAGATTGACAACCTTCCATCAATAATCAAGTACTTCTATTATTCTTTGCATTATTATTTTGGAAGCATCCTTAGGTATAATTCTCTTAATCCCTTTTTAATTATTGTTAATCATCTTTATTTATTCATCATGTTTTGCTTTGTTAATATGATTGACAACCTTGTTAACATGTTAAACTTGATAATGAGTGACTAGTTTCCTTAACTAGGGTTAATGGGTAATCAGGGGAAACCAACATGGGGGATGATTCATGCTTAATTTAATATGTTTTCATAATTTATTTGCTTGCTTGTTGTGATCTCAACTTATGCACATGTTATGTTTGATGAAATGTGAGCCTATGAATCTTTGCATTTTTTACCCATCACTTACCTTTTCAATGAGACTTGTAAGACATAAACCAACTCGAGTCTCATTAGACCATGCATATAGTTGAGTAGGGAGGATTAAGAAGACTTGTAGGTGTTGTACAATCTAATCGATTCGGCTCCGGGACCCAAACCTTCCTAGGATTGTAAGATATAAACCAACTCGATCCTATCATAACAATAATTGCTTGCTTATAATTTGAGAATATGTTTGTATGATCAATTCCCATGAATCCCCTATGAACCCATGACACCCTAGTGCTTTTAATCAATTGTTTACATCTCATTTTAGTCATCTTGCTTGTTTACTTTAATTGTTATTTATTTTAGTGATCTTCTCATCTCAACCCAAATTGTGACACCCCTAGACACTACTACTTGCAATCGAAAATCCTACATCAATACCCGTCCCTTGGGATCCGACCTTTACTTGCCTCTTTACTAGTAGTAGAGTTGTTTGTGAAATTATAAATATTGTTTTGGTCTAGGTGCTCCTAACGACAAGTAACCGAAATCTAAGCTCAAAGCGGACCGACCACATCCCATCCCTATAGTGTAACCACTCTTAAAGGCCTCAAGGAGATGAACCATGGTGAAGGGGAAATGATATGACGGCATCTAGGTTTAGGAGAGAAGGAGAAGAAATGATTTGGGTTTCACGATATCCCGATTTATATTTCCCCTCTGGACTCACGTTACTCGATCGAGTGTCTAACTTACTCGATCGAGTGACCTCTACTCGATCGAGTGACTAAGCTACTCAATCGAGTAGCCTCCGATAGATCGAGTAACGCAAACATAAAGGCTCACAAAGTCACAAAGTTAACTCGTAAGGTTTTCGAAGGTCTGGATAGGTGTCTAAGGTCAGTCAACGGGTCTCTAAAAGGACGGGTATTACAAAAAAATTTATGCTTAGTCCAATCCATTCTCGTTCTCATCCTAACTTGGACTCGTCCGAGCTAGAGCCGCTGCAGCTCGGGAATCCTAAGGCCGTATGCAGGGTTTTCAGGCATGTTTGTGTTTGGAAACTCTCTGTTCGACAATGGTAATAACACTTTCTAATCTCCTAATCACATATTGCAGGAGGAAACCAAGGTAGAAAATTTCTTCACAATAGCCAGTTTACGTGCGCGATACGATATAACACTAGAATTCAGTCATAAAACCAGAATTCGACAACCATAACAGGACGACGATGAATTATCGTCATCTAAATTAATGAATATAAAAGCTAATTATCATCAATGAAAAATAATACAAATTAAGTTGATTAATATAAACCCTAATTCGACTAAATTAATTGATGCATCGTAAAATTAAAAAGACATAAAAATATAAACCGTAATTTCACTAAAATAAAATTTAATTTCAAGTCTTTACCTCGACGAATCCAAATACAGCTTCCATTGATGAAGAAAGCATGATGAAGTTGAATCCACAAAGTCTGGAATGTGATCGAAGAGAGAAAGGGAAAGATTCATAACTACGCGAAGTCGGAAATTGATGTTCGAGCATAGAATAAATTATATACTGTGAGGTTTGAAGAGAGAGAGAGAGAGACAGAGAGAGAGAGAGAGAGAGAGAGAGAGAGAGAGAGAGAGAGAGAGAGAGAGAGAGAGAGAAAGAGAGAGAGAGAGAGAGAGAGAGAGAGAGAGAGAGAGAGAGAAAGAAAGAGAGAGAGAGAGAGAGAGAGAGAGAGAGAGAGAGAGAGAGAGAGAGAAATGGTGGGAATGAAAAATATAAAATGACGGGGTTTGGGTTTGCTGTGGGAATTGGCTGATCTATCGATTGTAAATTAAGTGGTTCTCATGGTTCTTATTATGTTAGTGGTTTTCACCGGATTGTGACCATATATATATATATATATATATATATATATATAAATATATATATATATATATATATATATATATATAGCAAAGTTCTCCTAAGTCCCTTATATATTTTGAGTCCATAAGTCCCTCCCACAACCTTTGGATCATGAATGGTGGAAGGTTGAGATTGAAAGCAAGAAACACACTTAACACTAATTAATTTACTTCTCTCTCTAGTTTTAGTAATACTTTCACTAATTCATTATCATACACAATTAACACCACCTTTTGTCTTATACTTCAAAGTTTGTGAAAATTTTGTTAACATTTTTCCTGGTTCGGTTTTTTCAATTTTTTTTTCGAGACAAGTTTTCGACATTTTAGGATTTTACGAGTGTAATTCTAACAGCAAAAAGTGTAATTTTAAGGAATATTTTCGAGAATTTAGTGTTTTACAAGTTTAACTTCAATCTTTTCCGAGTAATTTTAACGAATAATATGTTGAATTTTTGTAATTTTATAACAAGTTATTGTAATTTAGCATTTTACGAGTGTTATTTTAATGACAAAAAGTGTTATTTTAGTCCAGATAAGTGTAATTTCAGTTCAATGAGATTGTTATTTTTAGTCATTTTAGTCCAGAAAAGTGTAATTTTAGTCCAGAAAATTATAATTTCAGTCCACTGAGAATGTAATTTTAGTCCGTTGAGAGTGTAACATTAGTCCAATGAGAATATGAGAATATGACCGAGTCCATGGAGAGTGTAACATTAGTCCAATAGTAGTAAGTCTAATTTTAGCAGAAAAAGTGTAATTTTAGCGGAGAAAAGTGTAATTTTAACAGAAAAAAGTGTAATTCTAACAACAACAAAAAGTGTAATTTTAGCAGAAAAAGTGTTATTCTAGCAGAAAAAAGTATAATTTTAACAGAAAATTGGGTAATTTTAATGAAGAAAAGTGTAATTTTAACAGAAAAAAATGTAATTCTAACAGATAAAAGTGTAATTCTAACAACAAAAAGTGTAATTTTAGCCGAAAAAAGTGTTATTCTAGCAAAAAAAAAGTATAATTTTAACAGAAAAAAGTGTAATTTTAATGAAGAAAAGTGTAATTTTAACAAAAAAAAGTGTAATTCTAACAACAAAAAGTGTAATTTTAGCCGAAAAAAGTGTTATTCTAGCAAAAAAAAGTATAATTTTAACAGAAAAAAGTGTAATTTTAATGAAGAAAAGTGTAATTTTAAGAGAAAAAAGTGTAATTCTAACAGAAAAAAGTGTAATTCTAACAACAAAAAGTGTAATTTTAGTTAAAAAAGTGTTATTTTAAAAATAACCACCAAATCTAAAGAAAATGAAAAACATAAAAATGAAATCTGAAATTTATTGTAAAAAAAGAAACGAAATAATCTTAAAAAACGAGCCAAAAAAGAAAAAAAAAGTTAAATGAATCAAAACCGACTTCACCACAACCACCATATAAATAACAACGAAAACAAAAAAATACAAAAAAAAAAAAAAAAGAAGAAAAAAGCGGCGAGAAAAAAAAAAAGACAAGGTGTGTGGGTGGAAAAAAACAACTTCCAGATCTGGAAAAAAGAAAAAAACAGAGAAGTGGAAAAAGGAGATGGTGGCAGTGAGCGTGGAGGGAGGAGGAAGGCGGCGAGAAATCGAGGTCGGGGTGGAGGTGGTTGTTGGGCTGTTGTGGTGGCGTAAATGTGCGGTGGGGGATGCGGCAGTGGTGTGTGGTGATGCGCGTATTTTACATAAGGTTTTTACCTCATTTTTACACGCATTTCTGTACTATTTATGTAGCATCTAGCTACAAATGCCCCCGAATATCCTACTTTGGTTCTTTTTATGTAATTTGCAGGAATTAATCAAAGAGGAGCTAAATCGAGCCTTAATTCGTCCCATTTGCATGCATTTATGGAGAACGAGGAGCCGGAGCCTGGAGATCTAACACTTGGGAGACGCGTGAGCTGGTTTCGGGAAGTAATTCAAGGTCTAACGTGCTTAAACAGCTCGATCGAGTGATTCATTACTCGATCAAATGCTTTATAAACTCCAAGTTGCTCGATCGAGCAGTTCAAGGAGCCAATCGAGAAGACCTTGCAAGGAATGCTCGATCAAGTGGTTTATTTCCACTCGATCGAGTAGTTTGTCCTGCTTTAGTTTTTTTCCGCCTAATTTTCGTATGGGCTTTTGTAATTAGTCCATAGATTAGGTTTAGTTGGATTTTTCGTATAAGACTGAGAGTGAACAACGTAACTCGTCTCTTCTCTTCGTCCCTCACACACTGGCTTTACTCTATATTTTTCTACTGTTTATTGGTTTTGGTTATCTTTCTACACTTTTGCTACTCGTATTCAGATTGTATTGGTACTATCATTCTTCTTTAATCTCTTAATCTTATTTATTGCTTTAATTTCTCCTCTCCTTATTTTTATCATAATTGCTTTAATTCGATCTTTATCAGTTTTGTCATTATGATTAGTTTCGATTGTTTATTTGTTATTATTGTTAATTCAATGATGATGCGTAGCTAATTCCCCTCTGCTAAGACTATAGGGGATCCATAATTATGAAGGGAAAGTAATTGATTTATTGGGTTAATGCTGGTATAATCTTTGTTGTTAACTGCTGCAATTAATTGTATCTGTTTAATTGAGTCGACACAATTAGGCATTTATATCTTAGTTACCCTTGACCTGGACCGAAAGGTTGGAATAGGCGAGACTAGTGGCGAACAAAAGATCATTATAGTTAGGGCGAAAGCTAAGCTATTTGTGCTTTAGGGCGAATTGAGACCGAAAGGAGATATTCACTGCCCCTCAGACCGTATCTGCACTGACCTGAGACCTAGGTTACTTGACCGAATGATTATGGTGAACCGTCTGTCTTAGCTGTTTTCTCTACTTGATTTGTCCTTATTCTCTTATTCTCTCTTCCTTATCCTTGTCCTTAGTTAGAATCAATCATTTAAAAACCCCCCAATTTGGTTACCTTGACAGACTTAGATAAAGCTGACAATTTTCCATCTCTCTGTGGATTCGACCCGACTTCCCTAGCTATATTAGTTAGAGCCAGTTGGTTATTTTTGATAGCTATACGACTGCCCTGTCAAATTTTGGCGCCGTTGCCGGGGAGGTGGTGCAATTTTGTTGTTTTATTTAAGTTTCTTTCTCGTCTCAAGGAATTTATTCCTTGAGACTGATCTCATTTTTTTTTTAAGGTTTTTGATTAGCTTTGTAGGTTAGTAGTTGCTTTGTGAAATCTATTTGTCAGAATGCCCAAGCTAGCAAGCCATTCAGAGCCTACTGTGGATTCACTTCCAAAAGGTTTCCTATTACCCATTACTGATCAGGGAAACTTTGGAATCCACCCATCTTACATACAGCTGGTAGAGAGAAATCTCTTTAGGGGGGTACTGAGGAAGATCCATGCGGGCATATAGAGTCATTTCTGAGTATTGCTCTGCCATTCCCCTTTCTGCTCGGGTGACACAGGATAAAGTAAAGGGAGCTCTCTTTCCCTTTTCTTTAGCTGATGATGCCCGGGAGTGGTTGAGAGATCTTGATAGGGAGGCAGCCGGTGTAACCGACTAGAATTCCCTTGCTTTAGCCTTTTACAAAGCGATATTTTCCTTGCAGCGCACCAATACCTTGAGAGCTCAGATTAGTTCTTTTGAGCAGCTACCTACTGAAGATTTGAATGGGGCTTGGACTAGATTCAAGAAACTTGTCCGCTCTATACCTCATCACGGGTTCAAGAAATGGTTCCTTTGTACCCAATTCTACAATGGGTTATATCGGAGCGAGAGAGCTATTCTTGACAGTGTAGCTAAAGGGAGATTCACAAAGAATGTTGAAGATGACCAAGGGTGACGTCTCATTGAGGAGATGGCTATTCATGTCTCTGAATATGGAAATCCCCGAGGTAGTGAGCAGGTTATTGAGTCAGCAGCAGCTGCAGTGGAAGGTCCTAGCAAAAGTCTAGGTAATGTGGAGCTTGCAGAAGTTTCAGGCGAGATTGCTCAGGTTTGTTCGATTAGTGAGTATGTTGAGCTATGTGGTAGATGTGGTATGGAAGGGCATGACCCTATTGGATGCCTGGCGAGTACAGAACGTGTCCTTGCTTATCAGAAATATAAGCAAGGAGTTCCTTTTTTCTCAGCTGTACGAAGAAATAAGGAATGCTCCTACTCTTTATACGCCAGCGCCGCAACCCGTTCCTCCTCCTGGAAATCAAGAAATTGCCGAACTGAAATCATTTATGTTTAGCATAACACAACAATTTGAGGAGAAGTGCAATAGGAAAGAAAATGTCATAGCAGAGTTGAGAGAACAAGTCGCGCAGTTAACACTCGCGAAAGACCAAGCCAAGCTTTTACCGACATGCAATTCAGCCAATGCAATGAATCTCCAAGTTGGCCTCACTCATGAAGGGCCAAAAGCACCAGTAGACGGGGTTTTGATAGCTGAAGATACCCCGGAGGATGATATAGACAAGTTTTTGGACGAAATTGTTGCTGCGTGTGTTCCAGACACTCGATCGAGAGAAAAATCTAGTCGATCGAGTGAATTAATTCATCCCATCACTCGATCGAGTGAAAATAGTAGTCGATCGAGAAGTGCAGAAATTGAAGATAGTCGATCGAGTGATATTCTTACTCGATCGACCAAGTTTGCTGAGGGAATCACTGGATCGAGTGATAAAAATGCTCGATCGAGTAAAGCAGAAAAAGACAATGGTCGATCGAGTAAGGGAAGTGGTCGATCGAGTATTTCTCAACCTGAAATCACTCGATCGAGTGATAAAAGTACTCGATCGAGTACCAGAAGCGGCGGAGTTCCTACTTTACTATCTAATTCCGCTACCGTGTCATCTTCGCCTGCTGTGGAGACGTCACGCACTGATAAAGGTAAAGAGAAAATTGCGGGTTCACTCGTTGCTACCAGAGTGCCCTTCCCAGGTCGTCTGAAGGACGCAAAGATCGAGCGACGGTACGGTAAGTTTGTGGACGTTGTGAAGAATCTCCAGGTAACTGTCCCTTTTACCAAACTTGTTACTCAGGTACCTACTTACGCTAAGTTTATGAAAGATATTGTGACGCGTAAGAGAGATTTAAGCGAATATGAGACGGTTTCAATTATGGAGGAGTCTAAAAATTTACTTTTAAATAAGGCTCCACCAAAAATGAAAGACCCGGGCAGCTTTTCTATTACCTGTATTATAGGCAATGTGGTTATTGATAAGGCTCTTTGTGACTTAGGAGCCAGTGTTAGTGTCATGCCTCTATCTGTCTGCAAGAAACTGAACATGAGTCATCTTAAAATGACCAACATTACCCTACAGATGGCTGATAGATCTGTTAGGAAGCCTTTAGGTGTCTTAGAGGACGTGCCTGTGAAAATAGGCAAGCTCTTTATACCAGTTGATTTCATTGTTTTAGACATAGCTAAGGACACCCGGACCTCAATTATCTTAGGAAGACCCTTACTTTGCACAGCTGGGGCCGTTATTGATGTCAAACAAGGGCGTTTGACTCTTGCAGTAGGGGATGACGCGGTCACTTTCAGTCTGCCTAGTACTTTGGCTTGGCCAATGATAGAGGATACTTGTTATTCGGTTGATATTATTGACGAGTCTATTTATGACTTCTGGTCGGGTTCTTTTATGAAGGACCCACTAGAAGCTCTTATGCTTTTTGATGAGTGTGCAGATAGCCCAGATGACGATGACGCTGTGTTGGATTTGCTTGTTGATGATTTAGATGAGCCTGAACTTACTGAAGCTGAGGGAGAGCAAGTGGAACAGATGATTAGCACTCTTTGCTCCATTGAGGTAAAGGTACCGGAGCGTAAGCCTCTCCCTTCTCATCTTAAATATGTTTTCTTAGACGATACAGAGCAATATCCAGTCATTGTTAGTGCTAAGCTTAATGATGATCAGCTGACTTCTTTGTTAGCTGTACTTAAGAAAAACAGGAAAGCACTGGGTTATTCATTGGACGATATCAAGGGGATTAGTCCCGATATTTGTATGCAAAGGATAGAGCTAGAGGAAGATCACAAACCTTGCAGACAGGGTCAGACCAGACTGAACCAGAAGATGCAGGATGTTGTGATGGCTGAGCTGCTCGACGCAGGTATTATTTATTCTGTTGGTCACTCTAAATGGGTGAGTCCAGTACAGGTGGTCCCGAAGAAAGGAGGGACAACTGTATTTAAGAATGATAAGGATGAGTTAATACCTACTCGAGTAGTGACTGGTTGGCGGATGTGTATAGATTACAGACAGCTTAATGCCGCCACCAAGAAAGATCACTTTCCCCTTCCTTTTATTGATCAAATGGTAGAAAGGTTAGCTTCTCATAAATTTTTCTGCTATTTAGACGGGTATTCCGGGTTCTTTCAGATCCCTATTCACCCTGACGATCAAGATAAGACTACATTTACTTGTCCTCAGGGCATTTTTTCTTATCGCAGGATGCCCTTTGGTTTGTGTAATGCCCCTGGTACCTTTCAAAGGTGCATGATGGGGATATTTTCAGAGTATATTAAGTCTATTATGGAAGTTTTCATGGACGATTTCAGTGTTTATGGAAGTGATTTTTCTAACTGTCTGTCTAACCTTGAGAAAGTGTTGCAGCTCTGTATTGAGGTTAATCTTGTGCTGAACTGGGAGAAGTGCCACTTTATGGTCAACGAGGGAGTTGTCTTAGGGCACTTAGTTTCCGATAGGGGAATAGAGGTTGATAAAGCAAAGGTGGAAGTGATTCAAAGAATTACCACCTCCCGTTAATGTTAAGGGGGTGAGGAGTTTCCTTGGCCACGCCGGCTTTTATCGCCGGTTTATCAAGGACTTCTCAAAAATTGTTAAACCACTTACACAGTTGCTACTTAAGGATGCCCCTTTTGTGTTTACTGATGAGTGTCTTTCTGCTTTTAACAGGTTAAAGCAGGCTCTAGTCTCTGCGCCGATCATCCAGCCTCCCGACTGGGACTTGCCGTTTGAGATAATGTGTGATACCAGTGACTATGCACTAGGAGCGGTGCTAGGATAAAGGAAAGACAAAGCTCTGAACGCTATCTACTATGCGTACCGAACTCTGGATGAGGCTCAAGTGAATTACACTACCTCTGAGAAAGAGCTTCTAGCTGTAGTTTATGCCTTAGAGAAGTTTCGTTCTTATTTAGTTGGGTCAGAAGTTACTGTTTTTACTGACCATTCAGCTTTGAGGCATCTTCTTGCTAAGAAGGAGGCTAAACCACGGCTATTGAGATGGATACTCCTTCTTCAGAAGTTTGATTTGCAGATTAAGGATAAGAAAGGAGCTGAGAACGTTGTAGCTGATCACTTGTCGCGACTGATGCGACAAGAAGGGGAAGATTCTCTACCTATTGATGGTTCTTTTCCTGACGATACTTTAATTGCTGTTATATCGTCTATTGTTAACCAAGAGCCTTGGTATGCAGATATAGCTAACTTCGTTGTCAGTGGCAAAGTCGCCGCCCGACCTTTCTCATCGCCAGAGGAAGCGTTTTCTGTATAACGCTAAGCAGTATTTCTGGGATAATCCTTATTTGTTTAAGGAATGTGCAGACGGTCTCTACAGACGGTGTATTCCACAGTGGGAGGCCAAAGTAGTCCTGGAAGGCTATCACTCCTCTTCATATGGTGGTCACCACGGTCCATCGCGCACCATGGCTAAGGTACTTCAGTCTGGTTTTTACTGGCCTTCTTTGTTTGCCGATGCTAAGTCTTTTATTTCAGCCTGTGACGCTTGCCAATGATCAGGAAACATTTCGAAGAGGCATGAGATGCCACAAAACGGCATCCTAGAGGTTGAGGTTTTCGATGTCTGGGGCATTGATTTCCAAGGACCGTTCCCGTCTAGTAAAGGTAACATGTATATCTTAGTGGCTGTTGATTATGTGTCGAAATGGGTTGAGACAATTGCTTCACCTTATTGTGACGCCAAGACCGTGATAAAAATGTTTAAAAAGGTCATATTTCTCCGATTTGGTTCCCTAGGGTCGTCATTAGTGATGGGGGAATGCACTTTAAGGAAAAGAAACTAACTGCTATTATGTCTAAAGTTGGTGTCCAACACCGGCGTGGTTTGGGGTACCATCCCCAAACTAGTGGTCAGGTTGAGGTCTCTAACCGCGAGTTGAAAGAGATCTTGTCTAAGGTAGTTTCTAAATCACGGAAGGACTGGAGTCTTAAGTTAGAGGACACATTATGGGCTTACAGAACTGCTTTTAAGACACCAATTGGTGCATCACCTTATAGGTTAGTTTATGGGAAATCGTGTCACTTACCTATTGAATTGAAATGTAAAGCTTGGTGGGCAATTCGTGAGCATTACTTTGATCCTAAGTTGTGTGGTCCGAATCGTCTTTTGCAGCTAGATGAGTTGGAAGAGTTTAGGCTTAATGCCTATGATAGCTCGCGCATTTACAAAGAAAAGACGAAGAGATGGCATGACAAGAGAATTCTACCTCGGGAGTTTCATGCTGGGCAAAAGGTGCTGCTGTTTAATGCCCGATTGAGATTAAAACCTGGCAAGCTGAAGTCCAGGTGGAGTGGTCCTTATACGGTGACAGCTGTTACCAATTTTGGATCCGTGGAGCTCGAAAACTCTGAAGGTAGTAGGTTCAAGGTGAATGGGCAATATGTGAATGAAGCATTACTACGAGGCAAATGAAGGAGACAATCGAGTTGAAGTCTTGTACTTCGACGATCTAGATGTGCCAGTTAATTGATGCCAGAAAGGTCGTGCGGGACCTCATAAACCAGCGCTCTCCGGGAGGCAGCCCAGACTGTTTTATTATACTTTTGATTGAACATTTTATTTTCCTTTAGCTTTTTGTTGAACTTTAGACGCTGTTTTACGAACTTTTTGTACTTTCCTTGCCTTTAACGCGTATTTTGCAGGTCCAGTTACTCGATCGAGTAGTTTTTCTACTCGATCGAGCATTTTTGGGGTTTTATTCACTCGATCGAGTGATATTTTTACTCGATCGACCAAAGCAAAAAACGCGTTTAATCGATCGAGTGGTTTTCTACTCGATTGAGCCCTTCCATTTACCAGTTTACTCGATCGAGCTGTTCTAGGTTGCTCGATCGAGCAGTCATGTTTTCCAGTCGCTATTTTACGTCTATGGAGCTACTGCTTGACTTTCTTTGACCTCCCATGTTCATGGTCAGTTTGGGGAGGTCCCTCCTTATGACGTTTTGTAAGTTTTCCGACTCCACTTCTCCTTTTCTCTTCAGTTTGCATTTCTTTCCCTATTTTTAGTACAATGAGGGCATTGTACGGTTTGGTTTGGGGAGGTATGCATCCATATCTGTGTCTGTCTGCATGTTTTCTTGCATTTTTGCTTGCACGTTTAATTACTATCGCATGTATTGTTGTTTTAATTAATTCAAAAAAATCATAAAATTCAAAAATTTTCAAAATTTTCATGTTTAATTTGAGTCGGAACGTTTGAACATTGACGCTACATTGAATCTTTACTTAAGCCTTGCATATCCTTGACATTTAGTTGGCATGATTGTGTGCATGTTCTACGAGTTTTTGTTTCTTTCTTATCTGAACGAATAGACTTGACTCTTTTATCGGCAAGCTACATTACATTCTGAGGTTAGAGCTTATAAACTGGTGACATTCACGACCGGTTTCATTTAGGATGTGAGTAGTACTCTCTTTAAGGCATGTAACATCAATTTGCATAAGCATGAGTCTAGTCTTCTTAATACCTGTATGCATTCGGTCTGTGGATGGTGACACATGTTAGGAGAGGCAGTTCCCTTTATTTCATTCTACCCATGAGCCCCACATAGCCAAATTGCCTTTTTGCCCTTTTAACTACTTTCTATAATACTTCCTACCCTAGCCGAGCTAGTGACGAGTAGTTGTTGGAATGTTTTATTGCAATATGGTTATTTTATCTGATTTCAGAAGTTGGTGGAAGAACTGAAGGGAATGAAAAACAATGATGGATGAAAAATGAAAAAATGGAAAAAAAGAGAACGAAAAAAAAAGAAAATAAAAAGAAGAAAAAAAAAGAAAGAGAAATCATGTGTGGAAAAAACGAGAAATTGTATAATGATTTTTACTCCCATGTTTTATTTATATCTTATGGGGAGTTGTCGAGTCTGTTTTGGTGTTTCGTGAGTAGAGTGCATGATTTTTGCACCGTTTCATCTTGTTATATTGAGTACGAAGTTGGGATGCAGTTCAAATTTGGATTTCCTTGTTGCTAGCCTGGCTATTAACCCTACATATCCAAATTCATTTTAGCCCCTTCTTACCCATTACCTCACTTACCCAAGTGTAAGTCCTCGGCATGTGTCTTGGTCATTAGTATGGTTGGAATGCATATGTACGGTTGTAGAGACTTTATTCATGTTCACTGCATGCATGTTCTTATAGGTCGAGTTAGGTGAGTGTCTTTACTCCTTTCTATCTTTCACACATGTACTCACCTTGTGCCTGATTCTTAGTGAAGAGCGACCCGTGAGAGTCCGATATCTTTTGAGTCTTGCAAGGTCGACGGTTCAGTAAGTTTGAAACATTGATTTAACTCGTTTGCACTTCTCTTTCGCCACTTTGTCAATTGTTGCATTAAATTGGTTTAAGTGGGTGATTTGTAGCTGATGCGTTGGTCCCCTTCCACTGTTTATTCTTAGTTGAATTCATATTTTGCTTGGGGATAAGCAAAGGTTTGGTTTGGGGAGATTTGATGCGTGTATTTTACATAAGGTTTTTACCTCATTTTTACACGCATTTCTGTACTATTTATGTAGCATCTAGCTACAAATGCCCCCGAATATCCTACTTTGGTTCTTTTTATGTAATTTGCAGGAATTAATCAAAGAGGAGCTAAATCGAGCCTTAATTCGTCCCATTTGCATGCATTTATGGAGAACGAGGAGCCGGAGCTTGGAGATCTAACACTTGGGAGACGCGTGAGCTGGTTTCGGGAAGTAATTCAAGGTCTAACGTGCTTAAACAGCTCGATCGAGTGATTCATTACTCGATCGAATTCTTTATATACTCCAAGTTGCTCGATCGAGCAGTTCAAGGAGCCAATCGAGAAGACCTTGCAAGGAATGCTAGATCGAGTGGTTTATTTCCACTCGATCGAGTGGTTTGGTGCTAGTTTGCTCGATCGAGTGGTTTATTTCCACTCGATCGAGTAGTTTGTCCTGCTTTAGTTTTTTTTCCGCCTAATTTTCGTATGGGCTTTTGTAATTAGTCCATAGATTAGGATTAGTTGGATTTTTCGAATAAGACTGAGAGTGAACAACGTAACTCGTCTCTTCTCTTCGTCCCTCACACACTGGCTTTACTCTATATTTTTCTACTGTTTATTAGTTTTGGTTATCTTTCTACACTTTTGCTACTCGGATTCAGATTGTATTGGTACTATCATTCTTCTTTAATCTCTTAATCTCATTTATTGCTTTAATTTCTCCTCTCCTTATTGTTATCATAATTGCTTTAATTCGATCATTATCAGTTTTGTCATTATGTTTAGGTTCGATTGTTTATTTGTTATTATTGTTAATTCAATGATGATGCGTAGCTAATTCCCCTCTGCTAAGACTATAAGGGATCCATAATTATGAAGGGAAAGTAATTGATTTATTGCGTTAATGCTGGTATAATCTTTGTTGTTAACTGCTGCAATTAATTGTATCTGTTTAATTGAGTCGACGCAATTAGACATTTATATCTTAGTGACCCTTGACCTGGACCGAAAGGTTGGAATAGGCGAGACTAGTGGCGAACAATAGAGCATTATAGTTAGGGCGAAAGCTAAGCTATTTGTGCTTTAGGGCGAATTGAGACCGAAAGGAGATATTCACTGCCCCTCAGACCGTATCTGCACTGACCTGAGACCTAGGTTACTTGACCGAATGATTATGGTGAACCGTCTGTCTTAGCTGTTTTTTTTACTTGATTTATCCTTATTCTCTTATTCTCTCTTCCTTATCCTTGTCCTTAGTTAGAATCAATCATTTAAAAACCCCCCAATTTGGTTACCTTGACGGACTTAGATAAAGCTGACAATTTTCCATATCTCTGTGGATTCGACCCGACTTCCCTAGCTATATTAGTTAGAGCCAGTTGGTTATTTTTGATAGGTATACGACTGCCTTGTTATGCGGGGTGTCGTGTGGGTGTCGAGGAGTTGATGTTGGCGCTGCTGCCGGCCGGAGGGCTCGATCTGAAACAAAAAAAAATCGAAAAAGGAGAATGTGGATGTGGTGGGGTTCGTCGTGGGGAGAGCCGGTGGGGTGGTGGGTGGTGATTCCAGGAGTGGTGGTGGTAAGGGTAAGCGGTGGTGACAGTGGTGGTGAATGGGATTTTTTTTTTTGGGTTTTTTTTTGTGGGTGGTGGTGGTGGCGTCAGATGGTGGTGGTGTCGTGTATGGTGGTGTCGGGTGAGGAGGTGGGTTGGTGAGGAAAAGAGGGAGAATTTTTTTTTTGAATTTTTAGGTTTTGAATTTATTGGGTTTTTGATTTTATTGGGTTTTTTATAGAGAAGGTGAATGAATTGTGTAAGATGAGAGATAAATGGGTGTGATGATAAATTATATATAGTGAAATTAGTGATAATTAGGGTGGATTAGTTAAGGTAGTGAGAGAGAGTGTTTTTTTTGGCTAATTAATCACCATTTTGTGTTTTGATCTCCACCACCCATCTTCCTCATCCAATGGCTTGGATGAGGACTCATGGACTCACATGTAAGACATGGACTTACTTGATCTTTACACTATATATATATATATATATATATATATATATATATATATATATATATATATATATATATATATATATATATATATATATATATATAGTGAGCATCCCATGAGTCTAGCATCTTAGATGAGTCTAGCATATCAATAAGAACCGTTGGATCAACAAGATCCAAGGGCTCTCGTTCAGCCACGTCGCCTCAAATATTAAACGCGTCTAATAAAAGCTACAAACTGATTGTTATGTGTCATTATAATCGGATCTTTTTCTCTCTACAAACCCCTCATCTCTCTCTAGTCGGTTAAAACATTAATTCTTCAACAAGAAAAAAAAAAACGCGCATCAATTATTTTGACAAGAGATATTCAAAGTTTCTTCAATCGCCATTCTTTTCAAAAAAATCTTCCCTAATCTAGTTAATTTTCTCTAAAATCGAGCATAGATCTACAAAAAATTAATCAAGATCTTCAAAAACATTCAGAAAACAACCGTTTCTCATCTAATGAAGAGGTATAGATCGCTCTCTAATTCGTTATTTCTTATAAAAAATTGTCGCGATTTATATGTTGCTGCATGTTGTTGTTGTTGTTGTTGTTGTTGTTGTTGTTGTTGTTGATGATGATGATTATATTAATTGATTTAGGGCTAATGTTTTGTTCGAACTGAGTAATTGATTTTTGGCAAAATATTAGGTTTAGTTTGCATCCTGGTGTTGTTGATCTTGAATTATATAACTAAATTGTCAATTAATTGTATGTTTTCCTTCTCGATTTCAAAAATTGAGAAATTAATTCTCGTTTTTGTTTTCGTAGCTATTAAATTTTGTGTTATTTCATATATATTCTACTTTTCGCCTAAAAATTAGGGTTAATAATTTGTAGAAACTTAATAATTAATGTTCGTTTTTGTTTTGCATAGTATTGATTCTATGTATTCATAGTGTTTGTTAAAAAGTTAGAGTCGTGACAGTGTGAAATTCATAATTGGATTTGTTTTCATGAAAATTGGGGAAAAATTGTGACGATTAAATTAACTTTCGGAAAATACTGACATCTTTTTATCGTAACATTGTTATTCTGTAACACAAAAAACTATTACTTTGTAACATTGTTATTGTAACACTCAAAAACTATTATCGTAACATTGTTACTTGTTACATTAATATTGCATGCTATAATGTAGTTATTATTGAGGAATCGTCGATTCTTTGTTGAACCAACTTGAAATATTATTACAACATTTTATATTTGATATTGTGTGATTTCACCCAATTAATTAAATTTGTTCGTATAACATTGTTATTAACTCACAAGAGATGTTGATCATTAATCATGGACCATCAGTTTTCACATATATTTTAATTATTAATGCTACAATGTTTTGTTATCTAGTTACCTTAAGATTGTATTGTTATTATGCTACACTGTTACAGTAATATTGATCCACATTAGACTATATGGCCTGTTTGAAAAAATTAGGGTTACTGATTTGTTGAAACCGAGTAACTCTGAGGATTAAATTAGCTTTCGTAAAATACTCGACACCCGTTACTGTAATATCGTTACAGTAACATTATTACTACATGATAGAACTGAACTTGATATACTGTTACAACATCGTATATTTGATGTTGTGTAGTTTTTCCAATTAAATTTGATGGTTTTAACATTTTCAAAAACTCACAAATGATTATACTGTAAAATTGTTACTGTAAATTATAACCAATGATTGACCACTGCCTTTCGCATATGTTTTAGTTAGTAATGGTTGAATGTTTTGTCTTGAATGTTAGAATATTTGAAGAAGAAGGTTTGGGAAATCAAGTAAGACAAAAAAGGCGCGCAAGGAGATAGTACATACAAAAACAAGGAGACACTTTGCCTAATCAGTCATGAAGATAGGCGTGAAGAAGGCAAAATGTTATTGAAGTTGAAATGCTACTTGAGACTGTTAATAACATTGTAGTCAGATTTTGATGTGTGAATATGATGTATACATCTAGTAAACATTTCACATTGCTACTGTGTGGTATTACAAATCATTTAAGCATATGACTGGTCTGCATTCACTTGATTTTTATTGTTGAAATAATTAAAGTTGGAACTTTTAACATTGTTTTCGTGCTACTTTGATGAATCAATGTTGTTACAGTAACATCATTACAATATCATTGTTACTTTTTGAGTAATGACGTTACAGTAATACCGTTACTTTAAAATTAAAAATCGAAATAATCCCTACATTTACATTTTAGAACTACTTTATACACCGTCTTATATTGTAAACAAACTAAATTAATACTGTAACATTGTTGTCAGGTTATTTTAATGAATCACTTGTTAAAGTAACATTGTTACATTAATATTGATCCGCCTTTGATAAATCAATTAATGAAACGATGATGTTACAGTAACTTTATATTACAGTAACACTGTATTACTCTGATGAATGACTGATGTTACAGTAACACTATTACTATAACGCGAAAGAACAAGGATTGGTTGTATCAAAAATATGAGGAACGCATACAATAAACAACATTAGACTTTATGCATGGTCTGTTTGAAAAGTTGACAATACATTCTTAAAATAACTTAATAGGCTATATGGGATTCGAACCCATACCTTTGTACAAGCTTTGCACATTGCTCTCCCATTTGAGCTAATAGCCTTTAAACTAACGACTCAAACTTTCAAATGAAATGAATAACAATAAAGGTATCCTCTTCCTACAAGCTTAAACTTTATTACTGCATGCTATACAATTATAAAGATATTAGAATACAGTTACAATAACATTGTTACTGTAAGATTGTTATAGTAAGGTTGTTACAGTAACTATTAGTGTAACATTGTTAGTGTTACATTATTACTGCATGCTATACTGGAGTTATTATTGAGGAATCGCAGTTACTGTTGAACTGAACTTGAAATATTATTACAATAACATTATTACTGTAACATTGTTACTTTGCACATTGCTCTCTCATTTGAGCGAATAGCCTTTAAACTAACAATTGGGTTATAAGGGAACTGAAACAAGAATATAATACATACAAAACAAGAATACTTGAAGAAAACACGATAAACATTGACACAATGCCAACTACATTATGTCATGTAGTAACAATAATACAAGAATAATAATACAAAGAATAATGTTACAAGAATTATTCTTATCAGTAACAATACATTGTTACAGTAACATGTGCCGAGAATTTTACAAAAGCTAATTTAATCGTCTCAGTTTATCCCCAATTTTCATGAAAACAAATCAAGTTATGAATTTCACAATATCATAACCCTAAATTTTTGACAAATAATATAAATACATAAGATCGACAACAAACAAAAGATAAAAATGATATTATAACACGATTCAACAACTCATAAAATTGCACTATGAACACAAGCGACATGCAAATTAAACATAATTTTTTGACGAAAAATCAATTACTCAGTTTGAGCAAAACATTAACCTTATTTTTTTTTGTTGAAAACGAAAACCTAAATTAAACAGAAATTAATTAACAAGAACAACAACAAGAACATGCGATAACATCAATCACAACTAAAATTAAAAGATTAACATGAATACAAAAACTAATTAGGCGCATCAAATCTGAGAATCTCGCATAACAACAGCAGACAAAAGAAATACCTCAAAAGTATGCGTTAGAAATTGTAAATTAATATCATTTGAGTAAGAAATTCGATTGAAGGTATGTCATTGAAATATGCGATTTTCATTGAAAGATCTAAGATTGGAGATTGATTAAGTTGTTTAAATTATTGAAGTGATTCAATCTTGTGTTGATAGAATCATGAATTGCTTAAATTGATTATATCGACATTCAAAGTTGAACATCAATTTAAAAAACAAAATTCAATAATAAAATCGATTTGTTGCAATTAAATAAGAATTTGGAAAGTAAAAAGAACTAACCTTGAGATCGATTGAAGATGACCGATCGAAATATGCGAACGCAGAGTCTAATTAAAGTGTTTTGAGTGATTGAATCTTAAATTGCAAAAAATTGTGGATGAATTGCAAAACGCATTTGATTTATTTGGAAATCGCCAGAATTGGGGATAAATTTAGGGTTTAAAAAGAACGTGGTTATAGTGAGAGGCAAGAGAGAGAAAGTGATATTCAGTTATGACGGCTGAACATTGAAAATATGAGGTTTTTATATGTCAATCAATGATTAATCCCAGCCCTTGATTTGTGTTAGATCTAATGGTTGAGATTAAAATGCTAGACTCACCTAAGATACCTAGACTCACTTGATGCAATTTCTATATATATATATATATATATATATATATAGATTTAGGATCCGGTGAGAACGAACACTCGGTGAGAACGGTGAGAACGACCTACAACCATTGGATTTAAAAACAATCCAACGACTTGAGACTACAGCACCCAACCCACGTATCATTTGCGTATAACCAAGTCATTCTTATTCTTCCTTAACCCCACCCACCACCAGTAAAAATTCCGATCAGCCACAATCACGACCTGACGCCAGCAACAACCACCATTACCAGACGCCGGCAACCTCCATCACCACCAGGCGAACGTCTCCTTTGCGACACAACTCAGAGGTTGTTCAGGAATTCAGTAGTCGTTCTTTATTTACTGATGCCGACATCGAAGCTCCGGTAGCCACCATCAACATCCACTCTCACAACCCCTCGCATGCTTTACCCACCAGTCCATCTTCCTTAAATTTACACCACATCACCGTCATATCTCAGGTAAATAATTACCGTCTCGAAGCGAAATTGAAGCGCGCGAGAACGATCACTCACCCTATACTTAAAACAGAATAACTGCATTATTAATAGAAAACCCCATACATCCCTGATTCACTCAGATATCAATGACCCTCACATTTCAATCTAATAACCCAACATCTCCCTCATCCTTATCCACCCAACCCGTTGTCGGTCACCTTGCCGGAGCACACACAACCACCGTCGACATCTCTTGTAACTGTACTCTCCTGCTGTTGGAGCTCTGAGGACGTCACAAATAGTGCACCTCCAGCTTCCATTCTCTTCTTCTGACCCTTATTTAGTTTCTCCAGACTTTCCGATTACATCGCCGACGAGTTGTTCCCCATCTATTTCAATGTATCTACTCTAATATTTGATGTATCTAGCCACTATTTTAATGTATCTAACATAGATACACAATTTTTTGTATTAGGTACATCAAAATTGGTTTCAGATACATTAAAATAGAAATCAGATGCACAACCTTCGTTTGAATCAAATTGAGCTATACTGAAGTTTAAAGAAGGGGAAAAGCGTTCGATGACAAATAAGGAGTTAAGAATCAGAATTAATTTCTTGGATTCCATAACTGAATTGTTGATAATAATGTCGCACTACATGTGCGTGGTGTCGGGCCTCATCGCCGGTGAAGGAGAATCGGAATCTAGAACTCGAGAATCAGGTATTTTGGGATTTATGGTGCTCCGGCGACTTCGTATTGCCATCGCCATCACCGTCATTTTCCGACGGCCACAAGAAGTGGAACATGCGAGAAGCAGAGGGAAAGTGATAACGGCGACGCTGGTGGTAAGAGAGAGCGGCGTTTAGGGTTCCGACGAGAGAAGTCGATGAAGCAAAGGACCAACGGTGGAGAGAGAGTGTTGGCGGTGGTTTTCGTGGTGGTTGGTGGTGGGAGGCAGGTTATATGTGGTGATGGAATGTTTTAGGAGTGCGTAAATGTTTGAGGAGTGAGTGAATGTGTGGTATATAATTGGAGTTAAGTTAATGATAGATTTGTGTTCTCACCGTTTGCACCGAGTGTTCGTTTGCACCAGATCCCACCTCTATATATATATATATATATATATATATATATATATATATATATATATATATATATATATATATATATATATATATATATATATATATATATATATATATATACCCAAAATGGTCAGTCCTAAACGCAGAACAAGAATGGGCAGCAATCGGGCCTCCTCAGGAGGAGTCTATCCATACCAAATGGGGCCCAAGCATCTCCATATCACCATCGTCAGCATCATCCCTCACCTAAACCCGGTGGGAAATCTTAGCCTTGTAGTCCAGGTCGATCCTTTGACCTGTTTATCTATCGTTATTCACCCTGGGCTTTTGATCGGTCAAGTATAGCTCAGTTGATACCAAGTGCCTTTGTAAAGGGTTTATTGTAATGAGAGGTGAAGCTTCGGTAAGTAGAATGTGTAATTTATGAAACCTCAAATGTTAAATTATTCAAGTTCGGAAATATGATGTTTCCATCCATCCTTTGATATTTCCCTTGCCACATCACCTTAAATTAGCTGCTTATTTTAATATATCATTTAGGTTACTAGTATTGTTTTATAGGCTTTGGTCGGCACTCAGATGTACCGTGTATGTAGTAGTGATTATAGAATTATTTTCATGAAGTCGGTAAGGTCTGGGTCAGTTCAACACCTGTGTGTTGGTGTTGCTGTGTTGGCCTTCAGTAAAGTTTGCGCAATTCTATTGCTGGCTCAAGGGCTTGCTTTGATTAATGATAATTAGCATAGAAAAATAGTGGTCGAAGCGTAGAGGAAAGGGAGTTATTAATCACGGTGAGTAGCTAAAAGACCAACTTTGACATAGAAGGTCTGGAATATACGAGCTCATTTGTCCTGGTTAATTATTGTCCTTTAGTTTTGGCACACAAAAGACAAAAGAAAGAAGAGGTGACCAATTACCAAATGACAAGTGGAACAAATTGAGTGTTAATGATCAAATTGATCATCAAATTCATTCTTAAAATAGAAATGATAACAATTAACTTAGACACTCTAAAATGGAATAGGATAACAAATGACCGTGACAGATGAAGTAATCCTTCAGAAATTCACCATTTCTTGCTTTAAGACAGTCTAAACTTAAGACAACAATCATAACCAACTGAAATATAAGTGAAAATAAAAGGAGATTGTGAGGGGCTTTTTAAGTTAGGCAATCTTATGCAAGACCAACTAATTCAATAATTTTGACCCTCAAACTTAAAAATAAGAAATATAATTGAGATACAACGAGTAATATTTTCGACAGAACTGTATAAAGTGGATTGGGTAGTCATTTTTCACAAATAAAAATATGAAAAAGAAATAAAACAATTCCCAACATTGAACAAATGTGAAAGAAAAGTAAACAGGACGGAGCCAAAAGTGATTACAGGGAGGAGCCATAGTTATTCAGAAAGCATAATTAGCAACGGAGGAGAATTAATTCAAGAAACTGTTGGATATTACTGCAGAAAGGCAACACACAAACTGGTTAACACATGAATGCATTCCCAAGAAAAAAGTCTACTAAAGTTGTTACCTACTTATTTCTCCCCTGAAAAAGGGTTAAGAACCACCGTGAAATCAAAACCACTCATCATATCATTGTCGACCTTCAAGGCTTCAAAGCGATAGCCAACCCAAGCTTTCCACTCTTCTCAATGGCTCGAGTGTCCACTTCTCCAGAGAGTGTGATAAGTGATTTAGGGCGCCATTAATGTTGGATGAGGGCATTTGCTTTCCCAAAGTTATTAACACGGGCCTTGACAAACGTTAGTGGGTCCAATGCATGGTGCGTCCCAATATTCAGGGTGTTCTCGTTGTTCGAGATGCTGTGATTCAGCTCTGCCCTAATCGCTGTGTTTGTATGCGTGCTCACAATGTGATAATATGATGCATTCAAAGTGTGACCCTTGTCATTCCTGCATTGAAGGCAAAATTCAAATCCCTATTTTACTGAAAAATAGGATGCTAGCGATTTCATACTAAGACAAGGTAAAAGATTCCATCTCAGATATCATATGGCAATACCCCGATATGTTCATCCACCTTACATAAGTCCTAGCAGTCAACATATTAGCAAATAAAGCAACAACAATTTGATGTGCACTTGAATCTAAGCACCTTCTATCACTTGATAGGCTAGGCCTGAAAGATCATAGATTCTAATTAACCACTCTAATTAAATGTCAATTTATCTCATAATTTGCGTTTATGTGATCTATGTAACATACATGCAATATTAAAGCATATTAATATAAAAGATGAGGAAAATAATTTTCCTTACATTGAGAAATGGTAGTATTTGGGCACAACCAAGATCACCATCTTGGTTGTTTTTGATCTTAAAATAAATGGCAAGATCCTCCATCTTCAAGTGTCCAAGGTAGAACACCTCCTCTCCTAAGTACCCAAGAACTAACCCCAAAATCTTACTAATATTAACTAGATATTATGTAAGATTACCCTTGAAAATATGTACAAGTCTATTACGAACACTGTTAGTAATTTTGTTTTGAATTATTAACACTTAATAGTTTTTCTTTTGATTTTAGAGAGAAGAACAATGATGATTTTTCCACATGCAAGACAATAGTGGAAAAATGAACAACACAAGTGTTGTCATAAAGAAGGGAGGATGGTTGGTATAGGAGAAAGTGGAGTGTTTTTATTTCTTATTTTATTCCACCTAATGCTCATGTGAATTGGTTAGAATAAAAGTAAATATGGGGAAACCAAATGTTTAAGAGAAATGATGGTGTTTAAAGCAACACACAAACACTGCCACATGCACTTACACGGTCCAAAATGACCTATTTACGGGTCCATTTGGGTTCTTAGATTTATCGCACAAATACGTGTAAATTTTATTTAAACATCATTTTATGTTTAAATGCTTCCCGATTAATATCGTCTAAAACACTCCGTAAATATACATGTACAGCTACACATATATTTTACGTACCAATACTAATCACATTAGTCAATTAGTACTAATGTAACAATTAACTACTTAAGCATTAATTCCCGTCTCAAATAATTTATTATTTAATTATCGCATAATTAAATAATAATTTCCGTGCCTCGAGTTCACAACTCGATATCTCTCTAAATTAATTAATCGACTAACTCTTAGTCAATTTATCAAGGGACTAATTAAATTGTATCTCATACAATTAATTAGTTTTCGTGTTGGGGCTCGTTCCTTTAGGTGTGACTGAAAGGGATAAGCTGAACACCGCCGTCTCACGACAGTAACGTCAAACCCTAGTTGGCCAACCGTTACCGATATACGTTGATCAGCTGACTAGTATTGCCAATGAATATCACATGCATATTCCTTAATGAGATTTAATAATATTATCATGCACTATTGTGGAGGACAAATACTCTTACAAGGCCTACCAAGCCCATCAGTAGTGGAATTTCTAATCTCATGCAGGTCTTGTTTAAGTAGGCCGTCCTCACCATACTAAGAAAAGGCGAAGGAAGACACAACATTACCCGAATGTCATAGGCAAAGTAAGGTGATAAGATTTATGGAGCCTTACTCTGTGTTGATAACAACATTGACTCATTCAAAATGAATACACCTTTAAATAATATCTCTCTCTAAAACATCTCTTGTAAGCTTTCCTTGTAAAAATATACTCTATCTTGTCCATAACACATCAAATGCTCTTGATACACAATACGCTCCTCGTAGTGTCTCATAAGTACATTTCAAGTAAAGACCATAAAAGAATATGCTCAATATGATTTGCGAGTCTCTAAGGGGTCGAGATAATCCAAGTTGAGTAGGCAGAGAAGATATTTCCAGTAATCCACAATGAAAACCAAAAACAACGTCTAAGTTTCTCTTTTTTAATTTCTAGTATCCTCTTACTCTTCTTTTTAAAAAGAAAAAGCATAAAATAAATAAAATAGTTACTAATATATATGGAGCACAGGGTACTCACACATTCAAAGATGCAAAGAGATTAGCATTGGTGTAGTTCAGCCCTGCATTGCATTTGGTGAAATTTCCAGATGTAGTGTCAAAAGATAAATCAGTACCCAAAGCAAAAGTATCATTTCCAATCACCCCAGAGAAGTTAACTATTGGGTTAGCTGTCAATCCAATGCTCATGCTGATCCTAGCATACTCATGCAGGTACTGGAGTTCAACCTATCAATAATCCAATTTCACATGTTTGCTATTAGGACATCCATAACACTGTAAAACTCTACACTAAGGAAAAAAGACATTAAAATGTAACCCTATGTACCTTGCCAGATCTTTGATCAGGGACTCAGAAGCTAAAAATAGTCTTCACTCCAGGAGCAGGTTCGTCAACTGTGATCGTGGTGAGAAGCTAAAGGAAAGAGATGAGAAGACAGGAATGTTAGATTGATCACATCAAAAGAGCCTAATATTAAAGAAAGTCATATAAGTCATTTAAAACGCAGTGTTATGGTAGTAAACTGTAGTATATCTCGCTTTCAGATGTGGATAAACAATTATTTCAGCCTTATCTAGCCTCTTCAGTTTGCACTATGAATGAGACTAATACCACCTCAAAATGAAATCTCAATAGCGTAGAGTGCTGCGGTGTAATGGCCACCAATATTAAATATCATGAATAGAGCGACACTCCCAAAGGTCAATTAAAATACGTATTGCTCACATTGGAGTTGGTATCGACTTTGAAATCAGTAGTAATATTTTTGTTTATCAGCTTGGCACCAACCTCTACAAAAAGCCACTCTCCCTTTTTCGTCCCAGTAGAAGTTATACCCTACATAAACACAATAAAGTATGTAAAAATTGCGTACCTAAAATAAGCAATAAGCAAAATATTATAGAAAACACAGGATATCAGAATATATAGTCTTGTACAATGCGAACTGTACTAAAAACAAAGATTATAAACCACATATTCAAACACAAAGTAAGAAACTCAACTGCAATTTGCGGACACAGAACAACATTTGACCTAGTTCATTAACCAAGCCAGGAGGAGCACTAAATACATCCCCTTCAGAATCAACATTGTATCTGATGGAGCTTAAATAATTTTGAACATATTACGCATAATTTCTCAAAATATATGAGGGTAAAAAACTAAGGAATTAAATCCCCAAAACTTAGTAACACTAACCAGAATGGAGCTATACATATTTATCAATAAAAACGGGATGCAAGAGTTTTTCATGAGAGTTTGAAAGCGCCAAGGAATGCAAAACAAGTTAAAATATAATAATTTTTTTCCCGTAAAATTGAGAATTCAAACAGATTTAAAGATTAATTCGAATTTTTTTTCTAAAATTAGGTTGAAAACCAAACAAATTATCAAAATAGGGTTAGTTTCAAAGTAATTACCCAAAATGGATCCACGTCAGCGCGAAGCTAGCCTCGGGTTGAAGTCGCTCTCCCCCTAAGCGACTACATCATAGATGCATGAAAATAAAGTTGCTTTTAAGAGCCACTGATTTTAGCCCAAGTCGCTCACGGAGAGAGCAATTATAAGTCAAATCGCTATGTGAGCCAGCGACTTCAGGCGAGCTGCTAGTATTTTCATAAAAAAATAAATTTGCATAACAAAATGCCCTTGTACAGAATTGAACCCGGGGCACATCAACATTATCCCTGAACTCCTCCCACTACACCAAGATAACAGTTATGTGTAAGATTTGCACTCAATTTTATATATTGTTTCCAAAATTGTTTCCAAAAACATAGCTGCTTCTTAATTTGATATAAACTATCAAGCACATAAATAAACAATATAGTACGCATGCTATAGTGTTTAGATAGTTAATATATTGGCGGCAGCGGGGTTCGAACCTTTTTAACATACATTTTGGCTTTTTTTTTCATAAATATTGTAATCGCTCAATGGGCGGGCGACTTTATCTCTAGTCGCCTGCCGTCACAATGACTTGCGTCACAATCTCCAACCCTTAAAATTACTAATATTAAGTTGTTGCCCGAAATGTAGTTGCTTAGGAGGCGAGCGACTTGAATCCGAAGCTAGCAAGCTAGCTTCGGTGCTGACGTGGACCCATTTTTGGTAATTACTTTGAAACTTGCCCCATTTTGTTTATTTCTTTGATTTTCAACCCCATTTTAGAAAAAAATTTGATTAATTCGTGAATCATGTAAATAAACAATATAATAAATGTAATCAACATAATTACATGAAATCAAATGTAAAAATGTTAAAAAGATAAAACATACAACGTCAGTGGAAGTAAGAGCAGTAAGGGTGAATTTGTGGTCACTTTGGTAATCCTTGTATAGAAGATCTAATAACATAACAAATAAATACGAAATCAGCAATACTAATTAAGTAATATAAAACAATCATCAGTAAAAAATTTTACAAGAGAATTCAGAGAAAGAGAGGGGACCTCTGGCCTTTTTACCAATGTCGGAGTAAAGACCTGGACCCTTCACCATGTTTGATTTTTCTTAGTTTTTGAGGAGAGAGAGGGGGAGACGGAGATAATAATTTTTTTTGTGCAAGGTAAAACTAAGTAGGAGAAATGTGGTGTGGTGTGGTGTGGTGTGGTGTGGTGTGGTGACTAATGTACGTGTCTTGGTGATTGTTGAATGTTCCTAATCTAATTTAAAACCCTAATTTCTCTATCTATCATCTCAACCGTTCAATCTATTTACTTCCTCCATTTTATTTAATTCTTTACGTTTTCTTTATACACATATGCCTACTTACGTTTTCTTTTATTCATATCTTCACCTACATGTTACGGAAAGTTATAAAAGTTTGATTTTCATAATCCATTTGGTGAGACGATTTAAACAAGATCTCACATGACTATCTTTTATATTATATATTAGAAGTTGTAATGAAGATTCTCCTTACTAATGAATAGTGCCGAAAAAAATAAACGTAAAAAAACAAATGGAATGTATGAAGTATTTTCGAATACACCACTGTATTGTTGCGCAAGAAATTATTTTTATTCATTTATTTATTTTTGAGAGAATATGCTCATGAGTTGTCAACCTGTAATCATCAACACACCTCCGAAGCTGAGGCTTCCACCCTCAAACCTAGCATATTCTTTAGCACAAAGAAAATTATTTTGATGGAGAATGATAATATCTACCATTACTTCCTTCAAAAGATAATCAATACGCCTTATTTAAGACCATCTTAACTTAGACGCCTCACAATCTTTTTTCATTTCTATCTCTATTTTATTTTGTTATGAGACTCATTTTAAGTTAAGACAGTCTTAAACAAGAATTGATGAAAGACAATATAGAAGATTATGGTGTTCACGTAGTGTCATTTCTTACGCATGCTTGGAATGCATGGAATAATTTGGGGGTAAATTTTAACTTTGAGATAATTATTAGGGAAGTTAATTACTTGGTAAAGAATTCATAAGTTTGACATTTTTTTATTTTTTTATTAGATGGGAAAACTAGATTGATTTTCTAAGGTAGAACCAATTTATCTCATCCTTTCGAAAGAGGGAGGTAAGTTGAAACTATCGACTTTCAAACAACCTCGAAAGAGTTGGACAAGAATGTCCAATAGAGGCTATAAAGTCAGCAACTTTATTGGCCTCTTGAAAATAATGTTTAATAATCACTCTCTCGAAAAAATGAAGGTCTAACATCACATTTTCTATAATACTTGAAATTTTTTACAGAATTTGTCATGTACTACGGTTAATAACACATAAATTATCACATTAAACAATCAGCTTTGAAATTCCTAAATATTTAGCTGCTAAAATGACTTCTTTTAACACAAGAGTTTCAGCAACAAGAATGCTATTAGATCCACAATTCTTTGCTCCTAACAAAACAACTTACCATTATGATACTAAGGTAATCTTTTACCCTATTAATCATTACTTGAGAGGTGAGTGGATAATGTATTACCCCTTCAAAAGGGTAATAGATTCCCAATGTGAATAATTACTCTCATAGCAAACATAGAAAAAGTACCTTGCATGTTACTCTCTTCTTCATTCCTCTTCCTTCCACTCTCAATCCAAGCAAGCCAAGGGCTTGCCTAAATCCTTGTAATATTCTACGGGATGTTAGATGTAATCATCCGATTAATAGCCATAAACTTCATACTAAATTATTCGCTAAACAGAAGATGTAGAAGCGTACCTAATTACACGACTAAAGGTTTGGATGAACCGCCTGAAAGGACGATCTTCGGGATTAGGTCTTCTAGTAGACACACATACCAACAGGATCACTCTACTGATGGGAGGCAGGGAGATTAGGTTTAATTTTTTGTGTACTACCATGAACCATAACCCAAGGTGACTATATATAGTCTCCGAACTCTAATGCGTCCATCATGAATGTGTGACGCCTTATAATTGTAGTTACAAGATAAACTTATAAGCTCATAAATGCTATCAAACATCCAACCATCTTAAGCAATTCATTCCATCAATCATACCAACATATGATCAAAGCGGCCCTTGCTAAAGTTTGTCGTAGCAGGACCTCAATGATCACATATGTCAATATAACCAACGACATGAATCGAGCATGAGAGTGCAGCATAAAAATAGCATCCAAATGTGATCCCTATATGCATATTTTAAACTGCTCACCTTAGTGAGATCAACTAAAATAACACAGAGTGAAACCGTAAATCGAAAACCTTATTTCTTCAAAACTTAATAACCGAAATGACAACTCTCACTTAAACTCAATTTCCTTAAAAGTGAAACACCCATTTGAGCATAGAGCTCAAGAAAGACCGTGGGTGGTAATTCCTTAGTAAGCGGATCCACAAAATGGAGTTTGTATCAACATGTATAATTGATACCTTTTTCACTCCGAATTGTTTCTGGACAACTCACTTGTATTGTTATTAGAAACTATAACAACTGTCACATTTGTCATAAATTACTTAAGTTATATTTCAATATTGAAACACCCTATGAGGTTATGAGAGTAAAGTTATCCCACATCGACAAATTGAGGAGCTTGCGATCCCTTTATAAGTGTAACACCCCCATTTATCCAAGAGCCTTAACTAGGCCTTCCTAGATAAATGAGAGCATTACCATCTCGGTTTTCCGAGGTAGTTAATAACAAGGTCCAACTCACCAAAGTACTTTATATAAAAACTTAATGATTTCATGTTTATTACAAATTAACCAACTAAAACTTAATTCAAAATATTTACAACTCGCAGCGGAAATAAATAAAGTGATATAGTTGTTCTATGTGATCTAGACTTCAACTATGGTCCAAGTCGAGCTCTCATCCCAATGCTCCCGAGTCGGCTAATCTTTAGTACCTGTCAAATCTGCTCCCCATAAAATTGTTCACCGCAGGTGTTCACGAATACAGAGTCAACCACGAGGTTGAGTAGGAATAACCAACAAGAAGTCAAAGTGAAATGATATGATATATAATGCAAACACAATTGTGCTCATCACCCGAAACATGCTCATCACCCGAAACACCCGTTCATCCCGCCAATCCCTGGCCCGGGGTATTCATCATTCCAACCGAATTTGAAGTATTCACCATCCCAACCGAAGTTGAGGTATTCATCATCCCAACCGAAGTTAAGGTATTCACCATCCCAACCGAAGTTGAGGTATCCAATTATACACCATGCCAGTTATAAAAACCATCTCAGACATGAGCTGAGGTATCTAATGCAAACGAAATTCCAATATAAATAATCAATAATAAACAATCCAATGATATATAATCCACATCCATTCATCCATCCAATTTCACAATACTTTTATAAATTCCACAAACCAACAAAGACAAGACGAATTGAGTAGTTATCCTACCTTTTTGCAAATCTTCGAGTCACGCGTGTAACACCCCCATATCCAGAGGAGCCTTAACTAGGCTTTCCTTAGCATATAAATGCGTTACCATCTCGGTTACCTGAGGACAGTAATAATCAAATGTCGATAAAAGAACGATTATGTTATATTACAAGTGATTTAAAACCAACTGACGATATAAAAGATACAACTCAAAGGCTACTCGCTATTACTATCAAATCTCGTGAAGACTCATCCCTGCCCGGACTCTAGCTATCAACGACATCAACACCTGCTAAGACAGACTGCTCACCATAAAGGATCACGGCAGACACATAAAACAACAAAACAACCACACAAGGTCAGTACTGAGATAAGACATGACAATACCAACAATAACTATCAACACAACACAACACAACACAATCAATCACACACACAAACACACCCACTCCAATCAATCTCCGTCACCGACTGTCCACTGGACCAGCCCTGCCAGTGGAGGACCGCAGCCGTACCCACCAAATCCCCGCTCATCATACCGAGCGATAACCCTGTCCCATTAACGTGCACATCCCTTCCCGTGGCGGGTTCCACGGAGGGCGAAACATGGGCGTGAAGCCACTCCCGCAAGTGACTCCACTCAGCCGAGAACGCATCTCGAGAACCAGAGACAAACAATCACAAACAGTTGTAACAGAACACAACCAACAAACTGTATATACCGACTGACCACCGTACACATACTGCCACACGAACACAACCACAATACAACCACAACGAGCGACTCACTAGACCATCTACAGAGACTGAGTAGGCGAACCTACCTTTAAGCAACTGCAACCACTCCATACCAACATACGAAACATCCGGCAATCAAGCAACAGCTATAACCATAACACAATCATCTATCACTACCAAGCAATCCCTAACTATAAAGACAAGGATACGGATGATGATGACGATATACCTACAAGAAGAAACCCGGCAAAAGACCTCTACCTGACTCAAGTTACGCTCTCCTAAGGCACAAGAACCTTCAAAAGCTTCCATGGAAGTTATATGGTGAAGAGAAGGGAAGGAGGCGACCTAAGGGTCTGAAGAAATGAGGCGGAAATGGTTTGCGGATTTAACAAAACGCGATTATAAACCCTCGCTGAAAACCCGTTACTCGATCGAGTGCCACCCTACTCGATCGAGTATCCAAGCTACTCGATCGAGTAGCCTCTACTCTATCGAGTACCACGCACAACTCACAACCCAAGGTAACTTGGCACACACTTCTAAGGATTATTACCGCTCCCAAGGTCAGTCAACGCTGGTCAAAGGATCTCTAAAAGGGCGGGTATTACAGTCTTCCCCCCTTAAAAAGAACTTCGTCCCCGAAGTTCAACTCACCTAGCTCAACGCACAAGACACGGGAACACGACGCCAACACTACCCTTCCGACACAGGGCACTACTCCCCGGAAATGCCATCCCCCATGTCATCATCATCACTGTCTAACACTCTATATAAAACACCAACCTCGCAATACGAACCAGCACAATCAACGATTACCCATTATATTACGAGTTTACCCCAGTTACTAGTAACATCCATCATCACGAAACGTATCTCATATCAACATGCCGCATGACTATGCCACCATGTTACTCAACAACGCGATTCTATTATGACACATGGCACCTCACTATCTCTTTATGACCGTCTTTTAAAACATACTATCAACTTTCACTTCGACGCATGAATTACTCAACGACTAAGGTAACCAATTACAACTTCATACAAGCAATGTGACCAAAGTAATAGAAAACTTTGTAAATAAACAACAAAACATTATAAACGAACAACAACATAATTTCAAAATCAGCCTTTTTATTTTGCGACACTACTCTTCCCCTCTAAAAGGAACTTCGTCCCCGAAGTTCACCACCAAAATACTACATATGTTACTTATTACTTGCATTGTGACATAAATCTAAACCATATTATTCATTGTGGACATTACTCATATTACTCGTACAACCAGTAAACCATAAAGATATATGCAACCACATTCGAATAACTAGTCACCGTCAAGCAGGCATATGCATATCATTTGATTTGTGTATATAGAATCCGGTGAGATATAACTTGTAGACGAAACGAATGTAAAATGAATGCAATAAGAATAATTACAACTTCCTATTCGTTGCAAACACGCCCTTAAAACTAAGCACGACCTCCAACATATGAAATGAACGGTTCAAACATGTTACTTCTCATTAATAACCATGTTAAACATCCAACATGTAATTATATAACAAGTAAACGATTTTAATTTTTCAAAAGTTCCTGTAACAGTGCTACTCGATCGAGTAGGTAGTGGTACTCGATCGAGTGCCCGCTACTCGATCGAGTGTCTAGGCTACTCGATCGAGTAGCCCTGAGATCAGAATGTTTCATTTCTGCCACACCTGTAGCTACTCGACCGAATATGGGGTACTCTGTCGAGTACCTACAGGTCAAAATCTTGGAAAACCTATCATAACCCACACACACACACATATATATATATATATATATATATACATACATAATGTCACATAACATGAGTCGGAATGACTTCCCGAATCCTAAAATCATGTAATCAAGTCAAGCTAGTAAATCCGGCCGTATGGCCAACCATACAAATCTAAAATAAAAGTTCTAACAACCAACGACTACCATAATCTAACGACGACTACCATCAACCAAACACAAAGGTAAAGAATAGGAGTATCACTCATGCTGCTGCTCCTCCTCCATCACCTCATCTCCGCCTCCATCGCCTCCCGATGTGCCCGCTCCCGAGGACCCAATACCCGCATCAACCCCCGCTCCAGCTCCAGGACTCACATACCATGGGGTCAAGCCGCCAAAAGCAAAGGACTGAGGTGTCCCCCAAGCTAACTGATCCACCCCGTAAGAGTGGAAAACCCCACTATAGTCCCCGACTCCACTCCACCACACTGGATGTGGCCCCTCGGTCCCTATCCCCTGAGTGTACGCCATCTCATGCATATTCCGGAGTGTCAAAGTAAATGACACTCTCTCCGCCAAGTAGCTCGCACGCGTCTCCGGGGTGTCGAGGTAGGGGTAGCACGGAAAAGGGTGCTGCTGCGGTGGTGCTACCGGCCGGGGTCTAGTCTCAGCGGTCCTCTCCCTCACTCGACGGGGTCCTCTCCCCAACCTGGGTCTCTCCTCCACTACTGCTGCATTCTCTCCCTTCTTCGGCTCGGGCATCACCTGGAGGATCGTGTCATCAATGAGGTACATCCGCAACTGTCGAGGTCCATCATCACCCTCCTGCTCTTCATCGAAGTCCACAGCTATGACCACCGGGTCTATTGGCTTTGTCGGTGGGAGGTGTTCAGGAGCCGGAATCGTCATCCAGCTCATGCCCCACACCCTCCAAGCTAGGCTGCCATCAGCTAAAGTTCTCAACCATTTCAGGTCGAGGTAGTAGTCTCGGTCCATCGTAGGCACCGGTGTAGCCAGAGGAACATACTCGGAAGAAGCCTCAAAGGTGGTTAGCTTTTCAGCTAACCGAGTGGCGATAGTGCCACAACTCAAGTACCGGGATGTGAGAGTAGCCATCAAAGCATGGCTAGCGCAGACTATGGCAGGAGCATTAAAGATCACCCTCTCGGTCCGCTCCGGGTTGAGGTAAGACATCTGAAGCAACACCTCATGATTGTTCAAGTTTACTGATATCCGGTGTATCATAAAGGAGGTTCGAAAGCGAACGAAGAAAGATCCTCAAGGTAACATGCTGAACATCATTAATCAGCATGTTGCTTAAGGTGGGAGCTGGCTTTCCAGTAAGGCAAGGCATTAGGCGGCAGACACCGCACTCAACAGGAATATCAGTGATGGAATCCTTGGGAGGCTTGGCCAACCCAAGGTGATACGCGAAATGGTCCATGGTCAACAAAAAACTTGTGTTCATCAAACGAAACTCAACGGTTTGGGTAGCTGGGTCGTAACTAAACGAGCTCATAAACTCCAGGGTAAGAAAAGGGTAGGAATGTTTCCTCGTCCGGTACAACCCCGTAAATCCCAAAGTCTCAAATATGTGATGGACATCCGTCTCTATTCCCAAATCAGTCAGAAGTGTGGTATCCACACAACGGGTAGGCCTTATTTTGCGTTTTTGCAACGCCACAAAACGCTCCCTTTGTTTAAAGTCCACAAACACAACCGTAGGGTACTCCGGTACCGTGGGTACTACGGGTCCACTACCTTCCCCAGGCTCAGGCTGTGAAGCCCACCCCCTCTTGCTCTGTCGGGTCCCTATGGTCAGTCTCGGCATCTGTTTCAGCTTATGGTTTAAACCCAACTTATATAGACATGTAAAGCACATAATTCACACAATTGAACATTGAAGACTCAGTTAGGTACACACTTTCACCAACAAGTTCCCAATTTGATATATAATTTCAGTAACTCAGACAATCTCTATAGTTGTGAAAAGCTTAGCATGATAAACATGGTTTACTCCACTAATTCTGACATTCTAGCATAATTCAAATGCTACTCTATATACATACTTAATAACATGTGAGATATCCGTACATGCTCATAGAAAGGTAATTTTAAACATATCATCATCAACCTTCAATATTAGAAACAAACAACTCAAGTAGACTTGTCAGACGGTCTCTACAGCTGCAATGATTTTGACATATTCGCCATCAATTAACATCACCATTATCATATTGAAGTTTAGCCCTTACTTTAACAATCATATCCAACACCAAATTTCAAATATAGAAAACGAATTTCAATTTAGGGCACTTTTGAGACGGAGTTTTAAGGCAAGTTTTAAAGTGAGAATTACTAAAATCCAACTTTCAACATACAACATGTAGTACTCAATTTCATCATCCAACATGTAGAAAACAATCAAACAAAATTTCTGATTTTGTAATCCTAGAAAATTTCGGCCCCCAAATTGGCAACTTCTAGCCTATTTTACAGCAATTAATCACCAACATTCATGAAAGGAAAGCATGTGAATCATATTACAACAATTTAAAGCAATAATTCGCCCATATGAATCGAAAATTTCAGATTACACTATCATTCTAACAAATTCAATGTAATAAAACATATGGATAAGGGAAAAAATCATACCTTGATTAGATAAAGAAAGTAAAAGAACGAAATTAACAAGCAAATAACCCAACTAATCACCACCAATACTAGAAGAGAGGAGAGTTTTGTGAGAGGTTTATGGCTAGGGTTCGAAATTAAGAAGAAAGAATGAGAAGAATAAGAGGAAATAAGGGTTTTAAGAAACCCGTAAAAGGCTCTGTACTGTAGCCTACTCGATCGAGTGCCTAGGGTACTCGATCGAGTGCCCTCTACTCGATCGAGTAGGTGCTGTTTCGTCGAGTATCTGCAGAAAATTTCCACATCCCGACGTCATAGCTTCCTAACTAGATCGAGTGAGGTCTACTCGGTCTATTAAGCACTCGCATTTGGTCAAGTAAGGTTGAGTACTCGGTCAGAAATACGAGATAAATCGAAGATTCCTGCAAAAACAATATTGCGTGTCGATTCTAAACTAAGTTCGGAATTCGCCACTAATTATTACACTTACTCATGTATTACCATTACTACTCAAAAATATTATACCGTCTCAACAAATAGGGTTTATGTCATATTACGCTATAACAAATTCACCCAACTCGGTTTACCTGCTATCGAGTCATTTATATACACTATTATATTATCATATCACACTTAAACTCATCTTACTACATTACTGGCAAATTCGTGCTCACCACAACATGAAACATATAATTAACGATAAATCATTCTTTCATATGTCGTTCAAATGTATATTCTACATACTAAATTAAAGCTTAGCATGTTCCAATTCCAATATAAGCAAATTATTCCACACAATTAAACACCACGCAAGCGGAAAGTTTCAATCATCGAGCATTGTATACACGCATTATTAACTACCAATTCTCGTACTATATCTCAACACCTCCTTACCTATCATCATTATAGCTACGGTAGAAATTATAAACTCATATAGGTTCGCTATTGCTAACAATTTAAAGTAAACACCAACACGTCCACCTTTCATACTATAACATACACTCCCGCACTTTCATGCATTTCTATTAAATAAACTCTTGTCACGTTTCTCATAATCATCGTACAAGCTCACTAATCATGCCAAATCTTCACTATACACAATCCAAACGCAAATACTATACCCACTTTTGCGTTAGCAAGGTCTCGACCACAAATATCTCCGACACAATTAACATACACATTTCATACATACACACGGACTCCACATTCCCATACCCTGTGACTGGCTTAAGTACGATGGGGCCAAGATTTTGAAATGAGGGCGCCTACTCACCCAAAATCTAGCATCAGCTGGGGCTCCCATCACACATACACCAGGTTTATTTATTAGACTCTCTACGTTCATTAAGTTCATTTGTTACAAGTTCCAATATCGTCGCTCTGATACCACTTTGTAACACCCCTATATCCAGAGGAGCCTTAACTAGGCCTTCCTTAGCATATAAAGGCGTTACCATCTCGGTTACCCGAGGACAATAATAATCAAATGTCGATAAAAGAACGATTATGTTATATTACAAGTGATTTAAAACAAACTGACGATATAAAAGATACAACTCAAAGGCTACTCGCTATTACTATCAAATCTTGTGAAGACTTATCCCTCCCCGGACTCTAGCTATCAACGACATCAACACCTGCTAAGACAGACTGCTCACCATAAGGGATCACGGCAGACACATAAAACAACAAAACAACCACACAAGGTCAGTACTGAGATAAGACATGACAATACCAACAACAACTATCAACACAACACAACACAATCAATCACACACACAAGCACACCCACTCCAATCAATCTCCGTCATCGATCCCCACCCGGACCACCCCGATGGGGGACCGCAGCCGTACCCACCAAATCCCCGCTCATCATACCGAGCGATAACCCTGTCCCATTAATGTGCACATCCCCTCCCGTGGCGGGTTCCACGGAGGGCGAAACTAGGGCGTGAAGCCACTCCCGCAAGTGACTCCACTCAGCCTAGAACGCATCTCGAGAACCAGAGACAAACAATCACAAACAGCTGCACAACTACACAACCAACAAACTGTATATACCGACTGACCACCGTACACATACTTCCACACAAACACAACCACAATATAACCACAACGACCGACTCACTAGACCATCTACAGAGACTGAGTAGGGGAACCTATCTTTAAGCAACTGCAACCACTCCATGCCAACATACGAAACATCCGGCAATAAAGCAACACCTATAACCATAACACAATCATCTATCACTACCAATCAAACCCTAACTACAAAGACAAGGATACGGATGATGATGACGACATACCTACAAGATGAAACCCGGCAAAAGATCGCTACCCGACTCAAGTTACGCTCTCCTAAGGCACAAGAACCTTCAAAGGCTTCCATGGAGGTTATATGGTGAAGGGAAGGGAAGGAAGCGACCTAAGGGTCTGAAGAAATGAGGCGGAAATGGTTTGCGGATTTAACAAAATGCGATTATAAACCCTTGCTGAAAACCCGTTACTCGATCGAGTATCCCATATACTCGATCGAGTGCCACCCTACTCGATCGAGTATCCAAGCTACTCAATCGAGTAGCCTCTACTCTATCGAGTAACAAGCACAACTCACAACCCAAGGTAACTTGGCACGCACTTCTAAGGATTATTACCGCTTCCAAGGTCAGTCAACGCTGGTCAAAGGGTCTCTAAAAGGGCGGGTATTACAACGCGAGTCACACAAGCAATCAAAATTGATTCTTTACCAATTCATAACCTACATAACATAATTATTTACAATTACTATATAACCAATAATCAACCAACTAATCATGCACTTATCCTATGCCCATCACGTCCTAATCCTTTTGACAACTTCAAAGCTAAATCTTTAATTCTATCGTTTTACAGCACTGTTCAGTCTCGCTATAAAATTCATAATTAATTCATCAAAAATCTTATGATGCCAGACCAGTGAGGTCGGAACTCTAAGACACATATCTACAATTCTTGTGAAATAGACTTTCTTCAAATTCCAGACTTATCAGGGTTTTCTTGAAGAAATCATAAATACTGAAGAATTCCGTCGCATAAAAAGTATTGACCTCTAAAATAAGTTTAACAAATCCTTTTCAAGTGAAACAAAAGCCTAACATCATCTAGACTCTCCAATTTTAATGTTTACAAAGACTCAACTCAATTTCAATTTATAAATTAGGTTTACAAAATAAACTTTAGACCACTAGTGCATTCGCGGATTCTCTGTCGACATGTTTATAACGAAATTATTCTGGAAAATCTACACGTTCAATTGCTACGGAATTTTACAGGCATCAACAAGACTTGAAAATAACCTAAGTCTATTCTTTACGTTTTTGAAAACAACGATTTTAAGATAGTCTGGTAGTTCGTTTAAGACAACTTACAGATTTATTGAATTGCTGTAACTTTATTCTAAACATTGAAAGATTAAAGATGAACTTACAAAATAAAAGATGTTGAAGTTCTCTTCTTTTTTTTCCGTTTTAATTCTCTCTCTCTTTTATGTGATATTATGAGTTTTGATATGGAATAAGGATTTATGGTTAGGTTAACCTTGCTCATATACTAGTAAGGTAGTATTATTTTAGGAAAGTTTCTCTCTTTATTATTGTTATACTAGTCTTACCATAACTAAAATTACCATACATCTCTTTTACTAATTTAATTATTAAGATATTAATATAATTATTATTACTTTTCCCTATTATTATTATTTCCATATTATTTATTATTAATTCCCGATACAAAAACCCGATCACACCCATTCTATACTAATAAATTTCGGTCCATATAATAATGGCACACGGCCCAAAGGACAAATATTAGCTAAGCCCAATTCCCGACTTGGATGCTTAATTTATTATTTAATTAACGTCTTACTTATACTTATTATTAGAAATGTCTTTAAACAATTATTAATGTACTTAAATTATTCTTATAAATTATTATCAAAAGACGGGGTATTACAATAAGGGATTTCACCCACCATTTAGTAACAAGGTCTTGTGATTTTGGGCGTAAGTGAGGACAAATAATGACCCAGAAGTGCACATCCCATCTTATTGGGATCGTGTTACGACGGTGACGGGTCGGGTTGTTATAAATGGTATTAGCGCAACTCTGCGACCATGTGGTGAGCCTATAGTCAAGAGTACCCGGGTCACCCATCTAGCGGGGGGGATTCTAGGCCTGGTTGCGGTCAGCTTTGAGGGAAAATGAGGACGTTGTGTTCTTTAAGTGGGGGAGTTTGTAACACCATATGAGGTTATGAGAGTAAAGTTATCCCACATTGTTAAATTGAGGAGCTTGTGATCCCTTTATAAAGGATTCCACCCACCAATTAGTAACAAGGCCTTGTGCTTTTGGGCTTGAAGTGTGGTCAAATAATGGCCCAAAATTGCACATCCCATCTAATTTGGATCGTGTTACGATGGTGACGGGTCTGGTTGTTATAAATACCGTACCGAATTTGCAGCCTCATGATAAATGTTAATAACCAACTAAGAGTCGAAGTACCGAATGATCTAAATCTGAATTGATCTCCTATAAATAATGTTGTTTCGGGTTGAAAATATTAAAGTCAGTGTCGCCCAAGCTTGAGTCGGGTCAACGCGCTCCTTCGGATGTTGTATGGGATGGTGTTCCTCTGCCTCGAGCTTTGCCTGTACACGTAATACATAAGGCCTCGGGGGGGTGTCCTGAGGGAGACCTCTCCGATGCTTAAGTTAGTACGGTATCCTCAGATGTATAGCTGGGACCTTTGGCATGAAACTCGATCTCGGACTCTCTCTTAGATGTTTTAGGTAGTCTTACTTCTAGAGAGAGAATGTAGTTGTTGTTGTCGTGATTGATTGACTGAATGTCGTTGTCTTTCCTTACAAGGATATTTTGTCTTTATGTAACTACCTTCCCTTAGAATGAATCCAAGAGAATATATTTATGTGAGAGAAGATGTGTACCTTACGTTTGATCTTGTTGTCATTTGGACCTGTTTGACTCGTCAATTGGCATGCGGATCGAGTCGACTCGGCATGCCCCATCAATTTGCCCTAGACAGGATGGTGTCCGAACCAGGCACTTGAGTGTTTATTCCCTTTGGATGACGGGTTAACACGACCCTAGCGTTTAGGCAAGTTTGTGGGAGCCTTGTCGTTTCAAATGATAATGCGTCATGTGGCGGCTTAGGGTGGTCCACCTACTACTCGTGCTTTTTCTCATATAAATGCCTTTGGTAAGTGAGGTCATGGGTTGATATATTTTGATATTTGTTTCCATGATTCAATTAATAAGGCTATTAGGAACTTTGAGCGTAGAGTTCTCCTAATGTTGTCGTCGATGAGGGGCACTGTGCTCGGCAGTAGACGACCGGCCAGATCAGAGGAGTCGGTCACGTCTCCAGTGTGTGCGCTAATGGCTGAACCGGAGGAAGGTGAAGCGAATTTGGAGCCTATAAACCCTGAGTGGTAGCTAGTTTTGGATGCTCTTTCTTGTGTTCGGAGTCATTAAGGGGATGCTCATAACCGAGTAAGGAAGGCTTTCTGGGATATTCTCTTTGGAGATCGGAGGTCGGCGTGGTGATGGCCGAGGCTATACGGATCATATCCGAGATGGATAAGATAGGATGAAGACTTTGACATTGCACATGCGAAGTTCACTGAAATTGAGCTTTCTCTCTCCAAGGTGGCTGGAGCACCTACCTCGCAGGGGTCCTAGTGTGGAATATGTTGTTCTTGTTTGTAGTTGACATCTTCATGTATTAGGGAACGAGTAGCTTCTTCCACAATCTTTGTATTTTTATCCCTTTTCTTTGTGAGATAGAAATAGTGATTCTTATTGTTTTGTCACGTGCCATATGTTTATAAAAGGATGGTTTTACTTCGTTTTCAGGGAAGCACTCTCTATAGGGCTCCCTGAAATATATACCATGTCCTCTTGTTTCTGCCAATGTCGATCTTTTTTTACGGTGACACTGTCGTTAATCGGTCTGTCGGTGCCTCTTCCCTAATTTGTCGGGCAACTCTTCACTGTCCACTATGGGTATGCCGAGTCGATCCTCATTTCCTCGTGAGTTATCTTATGCGGTTGTCGTGGAGCTTAAGGCGTCGTTGTGTGGCCTCAACTCGATAGGCAGGGTTTTCGAGAGGGAGGTGCATCAATTATAGTTCTTCTTTCGCCGCGTAAGAGGCGGCTTACCCCTGGGGCATCCGACGGTGACTTCGATAAGATCTTCTCTAAACTGCTGTAGCATGGTTGTGAAGCTGGTTCAAAAGTATAGGGCGGAGCTTAAGAGTGTTCTGAAACGTTGGGTCGGTTGTGGCTCGCCGGGCCGATCCCCCTCTTCTGCATCAGGGGGGATCCGGCTCTCCGGAGTCGGCCTCCTCTCAAACGTGAGGTCGGCTAGCCTCAGAGACCGTTGATAGGGGGTGATGGACCCCTTAGTCTCTTTTGGTAGGCTGGCTCGGACCTATTCTTTCGGGCATCTTTTCTCTGTCTTCACCATTTTGTTGTATGTGTGTAGCCTTTCCTTTATATTGTCAACTAGTCTGTCAGACGTAGTTATGATTTTTCTCTTATTCCTTGGGCCTTTCGAATCCAATTTGTTGTGAACTCTTGAAATTAGCCGCTTCTTCGTACACGTGCCGCCTTCCAATTCCTCATGGGATTTGGTGAGGGATGGAGTGCGTTTAACTCTTCCTTGACATTTTCCTATAAATAGGATGGTAATTGTCTAGGGTTTTTGCATAACTTACTTCGCACTTTGATTAGCGGAGATGAGCTCGAGAACATAACTTCTCCTTTCTTCTTTATTTTCTTTTCATAGGCCTCGTTTGTTGATCTCCACTCCTGGGGTGACCGCGGAATCCTACTTTACCAAGAAAACTCTTCTCATAGAAAATACAAATGACCATCACGACCCTCGTAATGTTTTCTTATGGCTTTCCTCTCTCCAGAATTCTGCGTAACATCCGACTCGTGTCGTAACGGTGTTGTCGGATTACCATGTTGTTGCACATCGCTCGTTGGGAGGTGCAAGCTGGAGGATGTAGGGAGTTTACGGTTTCGTTAACTACAGGTGGACTTGATGGGAGGCGTCCATGGAGCGTCGTATTGTTAGAGTGAGTGTCCTCCACAATAGTGCGTTTATTACTTAATAAATCTCATTAAAAGAATATCACCGGGATATTTATTATTAATACTCGTCAGCTGATCAACGTATATCGGTAACGATTGGCCGACTAGGGTTTGACGTTACTGTCGTATGACGGCGGTGTTCAGCTGATCCCTTTCGGTCACTCCTATAGGATGGAGCCCCAATGGAAAAACTAATTATATTGTATATGACACAGTTTAATTAGTCCTTTGAATAAAATTGACTAATAATTAGTCAAGTGAGTTTTATTTGATAATGAGTTTGGAACTCAGGCTAAAGGAATTTATTATTCAACTATATGATAATTGACTAATAAATTTTGTGTCTTAGATTAATATGATTAAGTAAGACAATATATAGTAATTAAATTTTAATTCACTAAATTAATAAGGTTTATGTATATATTGTGAGGTGGAGGTAATTAGCTAATAATATTTATAAATAGTTGTAAAATTAGCTAATTGGGTTTTATAAGACCCATTATATATTTGATATAATGGTCAAATATTCACTTAAAGGTAAGTTTATCTTAGTCACTAATTTGTGTCATTTAATTATTAAATGATCAAATTAATATTTAATTATATAGAATAATTAATTATAAGACTTATAAGCATTTGTGGGATAAATGTCAAAATTCAAAATAAGACCCAAGAGATACCCTATGTCCGGTTTTATATCATGTTGACACATGATTATAATGTATGGCCCTGTTCTTTTGGACTTAAAGTCACTTAATTTAAGTTCACTTCAGATCCTATAAGTTCAGTTTTGTTCAGATCAAATCCTATAACTTCAGTTTATATCCTATAAGTTCAGTTCAGTTCGGATCCTATAAGTTCAGTTTAGTTCAGATCCTATAAGTTCAGTTCAGTTCAGTTCAGATTCTATAAGTTCAGTTCAGTTCAGATCCTATAAGTTCAGATCCTATAAATTCAGTTTAGAAAAGTAATATACAGAGTATTATTTTTAAAAACCGACGCAAAAACATTTGACATTATTAATTATTCGATACATATATGCATTATTACTTTGAAAACAAAATTATCACTCTTCTCATTATTTTTTATCGTAATGTAACAGTAGTATAATGTATGAACAAACCAATGTATACAAAGCGGAAAAATATTATTATTTTACCTCGTGTTTTAGACTATATTTTCTTATTAGTGTTCTCTTTTGGATGCCCACTAATTTCATGTAAAATTTTTGTTTAATCTCACTAAAAGTTTGCGTTTTTTAATAATAATAATAATAATAATAATAATAATAATAATAATAATAATAATAATAATAATAATAATAAGTCGCGGTTTTATAAAAAAAAACAAAAAAAACAAAATAATGATAATAATAATAATAATAATAATAATAATAATAATAATAATAATAATAATAATAATAATAATAACAACAACAACAACAATAACAATAACAACAACAACAACAACAACAACAACAACAACAACAACAACAACAACAACAACAACAACAACAACAACAACAACAACAACAATAACAATAACAATAATAATAATAATAATCTGATGCTGGGGTTGAGCCAGTTGGTTGGACCGTCTCTTTGCTTGATCGCTTGCTTTCTTTGGGGTTACGCACTGTGAAATCTATCCCTCCTAAGTGTCGCCTTGGGTTTGCTCGGGTTTTAAAAGGGGCTTTGGATGATGTGGGTGGCTCTCCAGGTGACCTTTCCTGCTGGATTCGTTTGATTGTGTTGCCCCTTTGTATACTTAAGACCTTTTCCCCGAGGAGTAATCTTGAGTGTAGGACCGCGGTCAGACGCCAGTGCCAGGAGGAGAGTATTGCCAGTGCAGCTCTTACGGGCAACTTTGGATGAGGTTCCCCCTTCCTTTCGTGTGGAGGAGGATCTTGATTTGAGTGAGCTTAACCTTCGGCAGTGTCGGAGGAAGATTTGTGATGGTCATTATACTGCTGCTGTGCGGGTGCTCTCTTCATCAGGTATTGCCCCTTACTCTGATGCCACTCTTGTGGCTTTTTAAGAGAAGCACCCTGTCGCCCCACCTCCTTCATTGCCTCCTTTTTCTGTGGATCATCATCCTCTTGTTGCGTCTTCAGCAGTGGTTTTGGATATGATTCGGAGTTTCCCACGTGGCACTTCTTGTGGGAGGGATGGGTTTCGTGCCCAGCACCTTATGGACTGTTTGAGTGGCGCTGCTGTGGCTATCTCAGATGATTTAATCGCTTCTATTACTAGGGTGGTTAATCTTTTTCTTGAGGGCCGGTGTCCTCTTCCTCTGGGTGAGTACATTGTCAGCGCCCCTCTCACGCCGCTGTTAAGCCGGGTGGTGGTGTTCGTCCTATTGCTGTTGGTACGGTCTGGAGACGGCTTGTCTCTAAGGTTGGTGCTTCTATGGTTGGCCCGTCTTTATCTTCTTATTTTGATGGGTTACAGTTCGGGGTGGGTGTGTCCGATGGAGGAGAGGTTATTTTGCATGCCTTGAACCTGCTCATTGAGGCTCGGGGGGCTCGGGTGGGGCTTTCTATGCTGCTGGTTGATTTCCAGAATGCGTTCAACCTTGTTGACCGTTCGACCATGCTCCAGGAGGTTCGCCATCGTTGCCCGGTTCTCTCTCGTTGGGTGGAGTTTTGTTATTCCAGCCCCGCCCGCCTTTTTTATGGGGAGCACTGCTTGTGGTCTTGTCAGGGTGTTCAGCAGGGTGATCCGTTGGGGCCTTTGCTTTTCGCGTTGGTTTTGCATCCCTTGGTTTGCCAGATTCGGGACACTTTTGACCTCACTTAGCAGGCATGGTACTTAGATGATGGCACCATTGTGGGTGATACTTTGGAGGTGGGGAAGGTTTTGGACTTGATTAGGTTGGATGGCCCTCGGTTTGGTTTACACCTTAATGTCTCCAAGACGGAGGTCTTTTGGCCTGTTGAGGACCCACGGAGCCGGCTACCTGGGGTCTTCCCCACTTCTATCTCTCGGCCATTGCGCGGTGTTACAATATTGGGAGGACCTGTCAGTACTTGTCCTGGGTTTAGCAGTGAGATTGTGGCGACGAGAGTAACTAAGACCATTGAGCTAATGGACTTGGTTGCGAGGATTGAGGACCCGCAATGTGAGTTGCTTCTTCTTCGAGCTTGTACTGGTATTTCTAAGCTCTACTTCTCCCTTCGTACTTGCTCCCCTAGTGTTTTTGGGTCTGTCCATCTTCCTTTTGATACCGCTCTGCGTTCTAGCTTGGAACGTATTGTCACCGCGTCAGGGCCGGGATTTGGGGATTGGCAGTGGCGCCTTGCTACATTCCCTTTTCATCTTGGTGGACTTGGTGTCTATGCGGCGGGAGATGTTTTATTTTATGCTTTTATTGCGTCCCCGCTTGCGATCTGGGTTTGCGTGCTAAGCTCCTCGCCCTTCTAGTGTTGTAGTCGCTGGCCCCGTTTTTGATGATGCTTTGCGCGCAGTGTTTACTGCGACTACGGTGTTCGATATTTTAGGTCACCCTAGTGAAATTGCTGCCCCCAAACTTATGAAGAAATTGGCGACATTTATTTCACGACGGTTCTTTCTTTGCCTCGTAGTCTGTTTTCTCTTTGACACCGCGCCAAATGCTTTATGGCGTCTCGGCGGGGTTCTCACTCCTCCGATTGGTTACGTGCGGTTCCTATCTCTGGGTTGGGGAAGACTATGAACGGGAGGACTTACCGTAGTTTGTCAGTATCGTCCTGGGTGTTCCGTTATTCACGGTATCTAGGCCCCGTCTGCTTGCTCTCGGGTTTTTGCTGGGGATGTTTTTGGGGACCACGCTGTTTCTTGTCTCGGCATCGTGGGCGTTAAACATCGGCATAACCTTGTCCGGGACACTCTTTTTGACATCTGCTATAGATCCGGTATTTCTGCGGGGAAGGAGGTTGATATCGGTTTGGTTGATGGGCATGGTGGCTCTCTTCGTCCTGCGGATTTATTGCTTTATTCTTGGGACAGGGGGCGTGATGTGTGTGTCGACCTGACAGGTTCTTCACCTTTGACTCAGACTGGATTGGCAGATTTTGTGTCGGGCCGGGTTGTCGCTGATGCTGCTCAGCGAAAGTGTGCTAAGTATGGGGATTTGTGCGCGGTAGCGGGTTATGGTTTCCTACCTTTCTCTTTCTCTTCACTGGGGGAGCTGAGTTCGGATGTTGTTGCCTTGCTCAAGCGGATCCAGAAATTCACGGTATCTCAGGATGCTGGGGCTCGAGTTGCCGCTTACATTTTTACTCGTCTTAGCTTTACTATTGCTAAGGGTGTGGGAGCCCAGATTGTCTCTCGGCTCCCCACCAATTTCATGTAAACCTTTTATTTTAATGAAAGCTGCGCGCATCTTATAATAAAAAAAAAAAAAAAAATAATAATAATAATAATAATAATAATATTTAAGTTAAATTAATTTAAGTTAATTTAAATTCGGATCGTGTAAGTTCAGTTCAGATCCTATAAGTTCAGTTCAGATTCTATAAGTTCGATTCGATTCGATCCTATAATTTCGATTCGGATCCTATATGTTCGGTTCGAGATCCAATAAGTTCAAATTTCAGTTTAGATCTTATAATTTCGATTCGATTCGATCCTATAAGTTCACTCGAGATCCTATAAGTTCGATTCGATTAGGTCCGTTTCACCAAAAGAACAGGCCTATCTTCCACTACCTTTTGTCTATCATTTATTATGATAGATTCACTATATATATATATATATATATATATATATATATATATATATATATATATATATATATATATATATATATATATATATATATATATATATATATATATATATATATATATATATATATATATATATATATATATATATATATATATATATATATATATATATATAGTGTCAAGTTCTCCTAAGTCCCTTACATCTATTGAGTCCCTAAGTCTTCATATGGGTCTTTGGATGAAGGGGATGGAGGGAGGAGATTGCATCTCAATGGAGGGCTAGAAATGAATCCATCTAATCTCCCTTCCTAATCATTCCTAAACTCCTCCTAATTCTAATCCCATCTCTTTACCCACTCCCTCATCCCTCACTAATCATTTAGTTTCACACTTTCATTTCCTCTCATTCTCTCTCAATAACAAAACCAAAACAAAAAATAAAACCCAAAAAAAAAAAAAAAACCCTCACTCACCCAAAACACCACGACCCACGGCCACCACCACCTCAGCCCGACGACCCACGACCACCACCAACAACAACCCTCCTGACCAACCACCACCACGACTACAACAGCCGACGGCCGACCACATCCACCACCGCACTTCCCTTCTCTTTTTTCTTGTTTTTCTTGTTTTTTCTTGTTTTTCTTCTTTCTTATCTTCTTTTTATTGTTGTTGACAAGCCACCATCTTTTTCTTGTTTTTCTTCTTTCTTCTCTTCTTTCTCCAAAATCACTGTGTTTTGTGTTTTTTCGGTTTTATTTATTTATTTATTTTTTTTAATCATTCCATTTTTTAAGATCTGATTTTTAAGATCTTGTTTCATATTTTCGTTTTTTTAAAGGTTTTTTGGTTGTTTCAATACTTGTGGGTTTTTTTTCATAGTTTCGGTTTTTTTTAGATCTCGGTTTTTCAACTTTAAAATTACATATTTTCGTTTTTATTTATTTATTTCAGATTCGTTCTTTTTTTTTTCTGTTTCGTTTTTTTTTATATTTCAGTTTCGTTTTTTAATTTATTGTTGTTGATAATTTTTTTATCGTCTTTCTTTTATATAATTTCAGATTCGTTTATTGTTGTTGACAATTTTGTTGGTAATTTTTAATTTTGTTGGTAATTTATTTTGTTGGAGGAGGATGGTGAGGATAGTGTAATTTATTTTTAATTTTGTTGGTAATTTTTAGATCCCATTTATTTTGTTTCTTTGTGATTGTTGGTTGTTGGAGGAGGATGGTGAGGGTGTTGTTTTTTTTTTCTTTTTTTTCTTTTTTAGTTTTGGTATTTAAAATCTCGTCTTATTATTATATTGTCTTGTTTTATATTTTACAAATCTCGCCTGTTAATATCCGTTAAAATGACACTTTTTTTTTGTTAAAATTACACTTTTTCTGTTAAAATGACACTTTTTTTTTTGTTAAAATTACACTTTTTCTTGTTAAAATTACACTTTTTTTCTGTTAAAATTCCTGATAAAATTACACTTTTTTCTAATAAAATTACACTTTTTCGTGTTAAAATTACACTTTTTTCTATTACAATTACACTTATTTCTGTTACAATTACACTTTTTTTTTGTTACAATTACACTTTTTCTGCTAAACTGTTACAATTACATTTTTTCCTGTTAAAATTACACTTTTTTGTTACAATTACACTTTTTTTTGTTACAATTACACTTTTTCTGTTAAACTGTTACAATTACACTTTTTCCTGTTAAAATTACACTTTTTTTTTGTTACAATTACACTTTTTCTTGTTACAATTACACTTTTTCTGTCACAATTACACTTTTTCTTCTTACAATTACACGTTTTTTTTGTTACAATTACACTTTTTATGTTAAAATTAAACTCAATTCTGTTACAATTACACTTTTTCCTGTTAAAATTACACTTTTTCATGTTGAATTTAGATTTTTTTTCCTTTGAAATTACACCTTTTTACTTTAAAATTACACCTTTTTCGGTTAAAATTACACTTTTTCCTGTTAAAATTACACTTATCTCTATTAATGACTAAAGTTACACTCTTGAACTAAAGCTAGACAGACTAATTTGGACTATTTAGACTAACTAATTTGGACAATATGGACTAACTAATTTGGACAATTTGGACGAACTAATGGAGTTATTTACGACTAAATTGAATACAATATTACACAATTTGAGCTAAAATTACACATCTGTAAACCATTATAAGATCATTAGTAAAGTTTTAAAGGCACTCAGAAGTCAGAACTTGTGCAGTGATAATCAGAAATGGCTTCAATCTCGTCTTGTTGATAGTATAGTTTGATGCTTTGACCAACTTTACTTAAGAGTTAAGACTCTTGATATCCAGCCAGAGAACAACTAGCTGATTACATCTTCAAGATATTTTTCTAAAAAGCAGTGTCATGAGAATTTCGAGGAAAAAAGTGTTGACACAAAGGTACCTGTTGCTCAGTAGTAATGGTCACACATTTTTTGAAGCTAAAATACGTACACCGTAGTATCTAACACATTTTTTGAAGCTAAAATACGTACTCCGTAGTATCTAACCTTTTATTTGAACAATTTGGACAAACTAATTTGAACACTTTGGACTAATTAATTGAGACTATTGAATTATTTGGACAATTTGGACTAACTAATGGAGTTATTTACGACAAAATTTGGACTAAAAATATAATTTTGGACTGAAAATATACTATTTACGAATAAATTTGAACAAATATAACACTATTTACGACTAAATAAAGAGTAAAAATACACAATTTGGACTAAAGTTACACAATTCATTTATTTTGCCTCATTGATATTGTGCAATTTCAATCATTGTCGACTAAAGTGTAACTTTAGTACATTGATAGTTTATATTTTTTATCATTTTATGAGTGTAATTTTAGTCCATAAATGTGTAATTTTTGTCCAAAAAAGTGTAATTTTAGTCCACAAATATGTAACTTTAGTCTACAAAAGTGTAATTTTAGTCCACGGAAGTGTAATTTTAGTCCATAAAAGTGTAATTTTAGTCCAAATTGTATAACTATATTCCAAATTTGTGTATCATTAGTCCAAATTGTGTAAATTACAAATAACTCCATTAGTTAGTCCAAATTGTTCTAGCTTTAGTCCAAAAGCGTACTTTAGTCATTAAGAGGGTAACCTTAGTAGAGATAAGTGTAACTTTAATAATAGATATCAATGTAACTTTAATGAAGACAAGTGTAATTTTAACAGAAAAAAGTGTAATTTTAACGGGAAAAAGTATAATTTTAACCGGAAAAAAGTGTAATTTTAACGAAAAAAAGTGTAATTTTAACCGAAAAAAAGTGTAATTTTAACGTTAAAAACTGTAATTTTAACGGAAAAAAGTGTAATTTTAACGGACAAAAGTGTAATTTTAACCGAAAAAGTGAATGAAGACAATTGTAATTTTAACGGGAAAATGTATAATTTTAACCGGAAAAAAGTGTAATTTTAACGAAAAAAAGTGTAATTTTAACGGAAAAATGTGTAATTTTAACAGAAAAAAACTGTGATTTTAACCGAAAAAAGTGTAATTTTAACGGAAAAAAGTGTAATTTTAACGGACAAAAGTGTAATTTTAACCGAAAAAGTGTAATTTTAACCGAACAAGTAAGTTTAATAGATCCTAAATCACACAATACCAAGACAAAATTTTAAATACGAAATTTGGCAAATATATATAACAAGACGGATATTAACAAATGATATCAACAAGAAAAAAAAGTAAAAAATGAGATTTCATAACTAATAGATTTAGTACTAAAATCACACTATAATTTGTAAGAATGTCAATAACCGGGAAAAAAAAGACCAAAACATCAAAATTGAAAAAAAAAAAAAAAGGAAATGAAAAAAATAACGGGTCAATGAAAATTGATCTATTTTAGTAGATCTAAGATTAAAATAAAAAAAACTCACAAATTTAAAACAATATTATATAGCAAGACGATATAAGGAGAAAAAAACAACAAAAATAAAATAAAAAGAACACCCAAACATCAAGATAAAAAAAAAAAAAAGAAATTTAAAAAAATGACGTCGCGGCGGCGGTGGCGGTTGGCGACTGTGGTGATTTCCGGTGGGTGGTGGTTGGTGGATGGTGAATGAGGAAAAGATGAGTAAATGATTTATTTGTATTTTTTTTGGGTTTTTTATTTGTTTGGTTTTTTGGGTTTTTTTTTCTTGATTTTTTTGGAGAGAATATGAAAAAGTGAGATATAGAGAGAGAATGAAGAGATGTGATAATGAGTTGATGAATGAAAGATGAGGAGGATTAATGTAGTTAATGAAAAAATTAGAGGAAGATGGCAAAATTAGAGCATTAACCTTAATTTTTTTCTCATCTTAGCCCTTCATTTACAAGATCCAATGGCCCATAATGGGACTTATGGACTCAGATGTAAAAGGAGGACTCACTTGATCTTATTACTATATATATATATATATATATATATATATATATGCATGCCATATGAACATATGAAGGTTCGAAATGTGGACAAAAATATTTCATATACACTTGCATGCATGTGCTGTATGGTGAAGGAAAAAATTGTTAAATTGTTCCTTTATCATTTCCACATAAAATCTACACCAAACCTCATCATCATTTGATCAAAATGTTGATCAAAAGTAGAACAAATAAAATTCACACTAAATATTATACATTCTATATTACTATAGTAGTAATATTAATAATATAATTAAGGGTTGTCTTCTTATTATTATCTAGATCATAAAATAAGAATATTTTGGGGTTCTTATCATGGGTGGACTAACGAAGGAGGTGTCCTACTTTGAACACTAGGAGACATGAGGATCTTCTTCACACATTTAGAACACACACAACAACGAGTTGTTGTTGATCATTTTACCGTTTTATGAAGAAATAGGTTGTTTTTCTTATCCTTTACTAATTTTAATTTGCATGCATGTAACTAGATCATAAGACTAATTAAATTATGGTAATTTAATTACTAATTAGAGTAATCTAATTAGGGGTCTAGAACTAACAAGTGGTATCAGAGCTCAGTCGTTGCATGCATGACGATTTTCGACTAATTTATCGAGTTATAAGATGATTTTATAAAATTGTATTTTTTGTGTAAAAATTTGTTTGGCACGGAAATTTTTTTTTTTCATGTATATATTCTGACCTTGAAATGGTTTTGGTTAAATTTGGTTAATTATGGAATTTTACTGCTAATTAACATATTTTTCCGTCTTAAGACCGTCTTAATATGCCTAAAATTAGTTAATAGTTAGCTAAAAATATTTGCATGTTAATTCTGGCCATAAAATTTTGATATATTCATACATGCATGGATTACTTAGAGTATGTAAAAATTAGAAAATTAATTTGATTAATTTTGCATGATTATTAGTTTTTAATAGTTAATTATCAATAAAGTGTAATTATATTGGTTAAATATTGTTAGAATGTAGTTTTTGGCATGAGAAATTTATGTAAGGTTACTTGCATATAGTATACATTAGATGTAAACTTATAAAAGTAATTTGATTATTTTTTGCATGTTCATTGGTTTTTATGCGATCAAATCAATAATATGTAACCATAATTTTTCTCAAATTTTAATTGAAATTATTTGGTAAAATTTTATATATTAACAGGTTCTTGAAAATATTCCAGAATATTAAAATTTTCATTTGGTGATTTTTCCGAATTTTTATGGTTAATTTATAATTATATCGAAAAAATTGCGAAAATCGTGTTTAAAATTGTGTATTTGATACAAAACAAATTTTTTGAAATTTTGAGTTCTGGAAATGTTCCAGTATAAACAAAATTTTTATTTCAAAATTTTCAAAGTTTTTATATTAATTCGGATTTATTTCATAAATGTTATGATTAAATATGTTTTAATTAGCAATTTTTTATAAAAGTAATGAAATCATCAAGAAATTAGTGAAGACTAATTTTTAAGTCCCGAAGCAAGTTGGGAAGTCAACTTGTACTTAAATTTTATTTAAGTACTAATTTGTGATTTTTAATGGTTAAAAATCTCTTAATTAACCAAAATTACGAGCTTAATATCAAGCCGATGGTTTATAGGGCGATTTGGCATTTTAGGGCATATTTAAATATTATTTTTATACTACATTTTATTTAAATGAATGTCATTTAATTTTATTTAATTTATTAATGTAATTTGTCTAGTATGGCCTTAGTTTGAAATCGATACTGCCCGAAATGTATGGGAATATCGGTTTGGTTTGTAACTAATTGCGATCTCATATCGCCGTCTTGTAATATTAAAAGATTTATTTTAATTTTAATTTTACAAATGTATAATAGGAATTGCTATGTAATTCATTTTTTTAATATATTTGTAATTATTTATTACGAAGACCGACGGGATCCTAAAGACGGTGCCTTTCGGAAAGGAGTTCCGATAAAAACCGGAGTTTCCAAAAGACCAAGCTATATTGGAAGTCTTTCCAATGAAGTTCAAGGGACCAGGGAGTTGGTTTACGAAGTTGTAATAGTTAATTAGAATAACTAGATTAGGAGGCCATACTAGGATTTGTTTTTACATTTTTATATGCATTCATGCTAAATCGTCATTACATGTTTTTTATTTTGGTTGTTATCGATATAATTGTCTAGCATTCACAAATTTAGTTCACTTAAAAGTTATAGACAATTAAATTGATAAGATCTCTCACTTTAAAAATTGAGATTAGCCTTACCAAATATTATTAGTACCTCTGAATCCCTTTTTCATTAGAGGTAGGCTCGGATCACCGGGGTACTCTATTTTTACGTTGGGTAAGTAGGGCGATAAAAGTTATTACACGTGAAAATTGGTTGGACTCAACGGGATTAGTATGAGTTGAATAGGTCCACCGTGCCCATATTTAGTTTCGGGGCTAAAAGATAGATTTTATATATGTATGACATTAGTAGATGTAAAACCCCTAGCTCTTTGGAGAATAAGAAAGTTGGGTGTGTGACACCTAAAAGTTCCTTCTTCTCTAGATATCTATATGATTGACATTAGTTATACTTGCACCACTTCATCAATATTTGATATCGATAGTGGTTATCATAATTGTTTTTGGTACATGGGATGATAATCGTGTGGCGACTAGCCTTAAACTAATGTCAACCTTTACATAGGAAATGGAATTATGGTAGTTGTCATTTCATTATGAGACATATAAATGTTATTATGTACTTAATCTAGTTTTTGGGTTTAGAATTGTGCTTTAATAAAAGTTTTATGTAAGACACATAAGGTTTCATTCTTGTGATATAAACAAATGTTGTGCCCTAATTTGCCATGATTTGATCTATGGCTATACGAATCCAATCATTGGTTACTATTGACCTAAACTAGATAAATATATATATCATATAGAATATAAAAGGTTCAAATTAATTTGGTGACCTCGATCAAATCTTAGTTCTGGATTGAAAACGCATTCATAGACTAGGTTTACCTAGTTCTCTTTGAGTCATTTGATTATGAATCTTATGATATATGCGGATCTTGTATTCAAAACAAGATGACTCGTGTTTTTTTTGTTGAAAAGGAGATCGAGCATGTGAGTTATTGATCCTAATCACATGTGGATGTGTGTATGGTCGAATAACAATCTCAACCAGAGTAGGTATTAATTACTTCTTTTCTTTTACCAACGATTTAGGTAGATACTGGTGTGTCTACTTAATGAGGTATAAAGAGAAATCTTTGAAAAGTTCAAAGTGGTTTAAAGTAAATTAGGTAACCAATAAGATTATAAGATCAAAGTTTCATGATCCGATCGTGGTAAGAAATATCTAAGTAATGACTTGATTTTCACCAAAAGAAGTGTGATAAAGTATCATAAGTTAACTTCTCCTAACACACATTAGTAGATAAGTTGTGGTTGGAAGGTGATATCGAACCCTATCCGATATGGTTTAGTCTTTGTCAAGTTTTATTGAGCCACTTGATTTTACAATTGGGGTCTTTCTTTTTTTGTCTGCTATTTCTTTTTCCCACTAAATACAAAATACATTTAAACTGTTGCATATACTCCGTATTAGATATGGATAGGTAGAGTACCTAATTTGTAGGTTGTTCGAAAGAAAACATGTGGTCATTAATCCTACATTATCATGAGAACAAAGTGTTTGTGGCTCGTGATGTTGTCTTTTTAGAAAAGAGGTTTTTCATTTTCTAAAAGACAGAGTGGGAGAAAATGTGGAAGAGCCACAAACTGAGCATTTGACACAGGAAAAAAATGTTTCCTCCTTTTCAGATGTGTAGTTATTTCTTCGGAATCTAAGAGGTCAGTTTAAACTCATCACTCATCGGAAGTGATGAAATAGTGTTTCTTTTAGAAAGTGACGAACCTATAACTTACAAAGAGGCTGTTTGTGGTTTCAACTCTATGGAATGGCTTGAAGCCATAAGATCCGATATGGACTCCAAGTGTGATTGTCAGGTAGAATAACCTGGTAAATTTACTTGAAGAAGTTAGACCTCTTCAGTGCAATTGACTTGGATATACATAAAAATAAAGATGTTTTCAAAGCCTGATTGGTGACAAAGGTTTTGTACCAGTAGCAATGCTTCGATAAATTCAGATTATCTTGGTAATTGTTACATTTCATAAATGTATGATTTGAGAGTAGGATATCAAAACCATCTTCTTGAATTAGATTCTAGAAGAGGAAGTGTATTTAGCACGTCTTGCGGGTTTGGTAGATCCTTACAATCCTAAGACTGTAGCAAACTTAAGGAGAAGTCTTAAGTAGGCATCAAGGAGTTGAAATGTGTGTTTTGATCATGTAATAAAACGTTTCTCGAAATGTCGAGGAATTCTGTTTATACATAAAGTTTTGTGGGGTATGGTGGTCTTATGAGTCTTTTATGTAATTGACATATTAATCATTTGGGATGATGGAAAACGTAGGAGAAGATTAATGCTTCTTAAGTATCCAGATTTATAGAGATAAATCAAGGAAGGTGATGTGACTCTTAATTGCGCACATTTAGTCCCCTAATTGAACCCATTTTTGCATACTAGTAAATCATTTCATGACCATTTTATCCGTCAATTCCTTCCTATTTTCCTTTCCTATTGCATTGTATATGTCTTGTAGGAAAGCAGATAATGAGGTGGAATTCCCGTCTCTCGCGCATACTCGGAAGCTTGTTGATGATCTTGGATGGACTAGTATGAAGAGGAGGCAAGAATGATGATCAAAATGTAGGAATAAAGAGTATGTAGGAGGATCATAAGCCTAAAAGCAAGGAGATGGAACCCTGTCCCAGGATCCGTGCGTCCCAAGCTCTGGACGACCGTTTCAGCATAGGATCCGAGCATCCCAACACCAAGCCGCGCGTCTCAGCCCAGAATATGAGCGTCCCGCAGCCAATCCGAGGAGATCCCCTTACAGGATCAACCGTGCTTCAAGCCAGGATACACGGATCTTCTTAGGAGTTGCTACATGATCCGCGCATGTCCCTCAGGACTTGCAAAGCTCTATTTAACACTTAAGAATATTATTTACTAATATATCCTTGCTTAACCTAATGATTTACCTCTATATATACTCCATTTGTAATAATCAAGGGACTAAGCCGTCTTAGTGGAGGCAAGCCTTCCTTAGATTAGATTTGGAGTAGATTAGAATAGATTAATCTCAATCATTTCACAATAATCTTTTCTTAATTATTGTTCAATTTTATTATTGGGTAATTGAATATTATTAAAGAATTGACAACTCTTCATCAATCAATCAATTTTTCTTCTATTTTTCTATCCTTTCCAATTGTTTATCTTAAGTTTGGTATAATTACTTTATTCTTTACTCTTTATTTCTTATTTCCTCACTCTCTTATCATGTTTATACTTGTTGTGATGATTGACACCACTGATAACATGTCTTCCATGATAATGAGTGAGTAGTTACTTAACTAGGACTAATGGGGGATTAGGGAACTATAACATGGGGGTAGATTCATACTTAATTCAATATGTTATCATATTATTGCTTGTTTGTTGTAGTGTTAACCTATGCACATGTTATGTTTGATAAAATGCGAGCCTATGAATACTTGCATTTTTTACCCATCTCTTATCTTTTCAATGAGGCTTGTAAGATATAAACCAACTCGAGTATTGTTAGACCATGCATAGAAGTGAATAGGAGGAAAGTAAGTCGATTTGTAGGTGTTGTAAAGTCTAGACGTCTCGGCTCCGGGACCCAAATCTTCCTATGAACCGTAAGACATAAACTAACTTGATTCCTCTACAACATTAATTGTCTGCAACTATGGAAACATGTTTGTATGATCACCACCATGAATCCCCTATGAATCCATGACATCCTAATGCTTTTAATCATTTGTTTACATCTCTTAATTTATTGCTTGCTTCACTTTATTGCTTTCATTAGTTTAGAACACAATTACAAACCCAAATCAATTGTGACGCTAGCATAAATTGAGATAGATAGACTTAGAACCCAAAGCACACCGTCCCGTGGATCGACCTCGACTTAACCACTAACTAGTTGTTTGTTGAGTTTATAAATCTGTTTTATTGATGGAGTGAACAACGACTCGCTCTACTATCAAAATGGCACCGTTGCCGGGGACGGTGTTATGTGATTAAGTTCTTACTTGTTTGTCTATTTTAATTGTGCTTTAACCTTGAGGAACTTGTTCCTTAAGGTCGTTTTTACCGTTTTATTGTAGTTTCCATATTTGTAGTTGTATCTTTATCTTGGCTATGATGATGATGCAAGACTTGGTATATGGAGTATGTGGTGGATCTTTTGAGTATTACTACAATGGGTATGGGGAGTTTGAGGAGCAAGTCAACACAAACCTACTTTAGTACTCATACAATGAAAATCCTAACTACTACCCCAACTTTTCCGACCAATATCCCCACATCCAATATCCACAACAACCACCCACCCATGACCCACTTTACAACCAATTCCAAATGCCACGACACAACCACTTTTACACCCACCCACAACAAGAAGATGAGCATGAATTTGACATTCAAAGTATGGTTCTCCAAATGATGGGAGACCAACAAAATTTCTTCAAACAAGTGCTAGAGGAGTGCCAAAATAGAGATAATGTTCTTCAAAGCATTATTACCCATGGTGAGGAGTTCGCAATTCAAATTGCCCAAATGAAGGAAGCCCAAGTTACTACTCCTCACCAATCCTTAGACGTTGATCATGAATGCGAGTTTGAAGGAGTTACCTTTGATGAGAAGTTAGAAGAGCCAATCTCCTTGAGCTCTTGTGAGTATGAAAGTTTGGTATTTGATGAGGAAGATATGAGGTTGAGTAAGCCAAATACTCTTAGCCTTTGTGAGTCTGAAGGTGTATCCTTTGATGTGAACATTGAGAAGGTGGAGGAAGAACTATTGAGGAGAAATGAAGCCCCTATTTATGATTCATATGGAGAAAGCAATGATGACGCATCTCTGGAAGAAGATGATGAGGGAAAGATTAGCTCAAATGATAAACGGAGTTGTGAAATCAACTTGCTTGAGGAGCCCATCTTTGAGAAGTTTGAAGTTTGCCTATAGGAAGAGGAGGAATGCCTTCATGAGAGCCTTTTCAAACCCACTATGGAGCGCATGATACTTGAAGATGATATTATGGACCTTCTCACGAAAGTCAAATCATCATACAAGAATTACCTAGTGGACAAGCTTAAAGAAAGGGCTAAGAAGGAATCTACTTGTGGAAATTTGGCACCTACTATCCCAACTCCTAAAACACCCCATAATCAATGCCATGAAAGTTCACCTTCTATTCTTAGAAAATCACCTACTCCAAGTATTTTCGTCATCAACTTGGAAAGAAATAGGAGCAACCGGAAATTCCCCAATGACAAGAATCTCAAGTTTGCTAGCTTCAAGAGTCGGGAAGGCCATCATGACAAAGCAAAAGAGAAAAACAAGGAGTTCAAAGGGAGGTTCCTCATGGATTTGCCCTACTCTATTTTTCAATGGTTCAAAACTTATTCATGCTTACTTGAGGACCATTCACAAGCATTTGACCAACTTTTAAGGGCCTTGAGCTCTATGGACATTAGATTTCAACATTTCAAACTAGTTTGGTGGAGTCCTATCTCAAACCACCATTTGTAAAATATTTCTTTCTACAACTTTGCATTGTAACATATTTAATGTACTTTCAGTTTACTTATATTTTTCTACATGAGAGTTGTGAGGGAGGGTTACTCACCCATTCTTTGAGCAAATTTTCAGAAATTGATAGGAAGGAAGCACAAAAGGGTGTAAGGGAAGGAATTAGCATGAAATGATTGAAGGGTCGATAAAAAATAGCTCAGGACGTGCGTCCCGACAGCAGCCCGCTCGTCCCGAGCCGTGCCAGGACGCACATCCCGCTTCTGATCCGCTCGAGCCAACACCAGGACGCTCGTCCTGAACCATGCATTGAGCAATTTTTCTTCCTGGATAAAGATCTGGGCAGATTTTTCCTAGGACGCGCGTCCTATTGAAGATCCGCTCATCCTGAACCCAAGCCGCTTATACTGACCTGAATGTAAAACAACAAGCCTAGCTGTAAAGGGATCCTCATATCTCCTCAACAAGATGCCCGTACTGCATCTTCAGGCCGCTCGAGCCAATGCCAGGATGCACGGATTGTAACGGGTAATGGTTGGGTCACAGTTTAAATCCGCCCGAGCCCAACCCTAGTCCGCTTGTCCCAGAACCTTATCTTAGATATAAATGCCTCCCACCATCCCCATTTCCTTATCTTATCAAATCAAAACCACATCTCATCACCAACAAACAATCCCCATCATAAAAATCAAGCAAAACCCCATCACAAATCCCAACCACATAAAGCAAAGATGATGAATCTAAAGAGCAAAAGCAAGAAACCCGCCGATTCCGCATCCAAGCGACGCAAGGGTGCTACTTCATCCACCCCACGAGAGGCAAGGGGCCAAGGGAATGTGATGATATAAGGTGTTGCACAACTTGAGTATTTTCCGGAGGTAATCTTCACCAACGATGAATACCACGGATGATTTGAGCAATTGCTAGGTAAGGACTATGAACCCACTCAATTCATCGATCTTGATGCATTAGAAGTACTTGGCATAAGGAACCAAACGGAGTTGTTTTTCAATGGTATGGATCTAGAGAAAATGTTCTATGCCCATGAGGACACATACTTGAGTCTCACGCTAGAGTTTTTGTGTAGTCTCCGAGTAGTCAGCACTCGGCAAATAAATGTTGATTTGATGTTCCGGCTTTGCAATAGAGACGATAGGTTGACTCTAGACCAATTTTCAAGTATTTTTGGTCTTGAGGTACCAAGGGATGACACCGATAAGCCCGCCGACTTTAGTGTTAACCACCTTTGGGTGTCTATTTCTAGGAGAGAACTTCATTCCTACAAGCAATGTTATACCTTTGCAATCCAACATCCGGTAATTAGGATTACCGAACGGTTTATCGCTGGGACTATCAATGGAGGACAAGAGCAATATAGGTGCACCCTTCGCGACTTGACTTTTCTAAAGTCATAATTGAATGTGCAAGGGACAAGGCCCTACAATTTCAACACACCCCTTGAGATGCTTATACGGTTCAATGACTTTGCACAAGGGAACACTCATATCAAAACCTTTGTGATGAGAGGCCTAATTACAATTTTGGCCATTGAACTTTGCCCCGGGTTCAACCTTGATGGAAGCTATGAAAAGCTCAAGGGGAGCACTTTGATAGATGAGGATGCTATTTTCAACCACCACTATTGGTGTACTTACAATGAGGCCGGAAGTGTAGAGTGGTTCACCAAGGGTTGCTCATCACTTATTCTAAGGGGATGGAACATACCACCCACCGAGCCCCGCTTGAGCCGGTATTCTCCAAGGCCAAGCTACCTCCTCCCCATTGAAATCCATGACAACCCCCCACCAAGAGAAGAAGCACCTCATCGACCTCGCGAGTTGCCGGTATGGGGTGCCGCATCACCATCTTATGTACCCATTCAACCCTACCCAACACCACATATACCATTCACTCCTTAAGACCCGAGAGCTCCATCCATGACCGATTTGATGCAGCTCATGCAAAATGTTGATCTTGGAGTGCAAAATGAGAGGGTTGACAACTACTTGGCCCAATACCCCTCCTACTACAACATGGCTCAACAAGGGTACATTAATCCTAGAGGCCCTCATCCATCTTGGGCTCGACCACATCTCTTGTTCCCTAACTATGGCAACCAAGAAGGGAACTTTGGAGACCAAAGTGGGGGATTCTTTAGCCAAGGAGGAGGATATGACCAAGGAGGATCCATCAGACGTGGATACCGCGATGCTGATGATGATGATGAGTAGGGTGGCTAGAGGTGCTTGACCACACCACCTCAATTTGTATGATACTCTATCCCTATCTCTCATGTATAGTTGCATTGTAATATATCTCATATGATTAGATTAAGTTTGCATTGTAATATATCTCACATATCTCATATAGTTAGTTGCCTTCATACATAGTCACTAATGACCCATCCTCATTCCTCTTACTCTAGAAATAGTCCCTAAATCGGTTTGGGGAGGTTTGATCATAGGTGACTTAAGCATTTAGCATGCATCATCTAGATTAGTGTAGATTGCATTCATTTGTTATATATGTCATAGAATTGCATTTATTTAGAGCATGTATTCATTCATATCATATCATTGAATTTATACTTCAATTTCCATAAAATCAAAAATCCAAAAACATGTATTTCTTTTTCATTCCTACTCCTATATGTACATTGAGGACAATGTCCAAAATAAATTGGGGGATGGTAATTTATATTCCAAAAATGCATAAAAATTGAAATTTTTTGAAAAAACTCAAAAATATGTTCTTTATTTCATAAAAACAAAAACCATAAAAATTTGAAAATTTAAAAAATTTAAAAAACATGTTCTTTAATTTAGTAGTGTAGAATTGTATATAATTGTGTTTTTTGTCCTCTTCTCACATAGATACAACACTACATTTGAGGCATTAGCAAGGGAAAATGAAGAACGCTGGGTATGATCGCTCTAACCTTTATTTCCCTTCCATTTCTTTTCATTACTCATATGAGGAGGATGTGCTTACATGTCAAGGAGGATGTTGTGTGTTTTGTTGTTCCGATTTGTGTATCTATTGTTGGGGTTGGTGTCCTTAACAGTTAGTGCAAGGACTTATAAACCTCTAAAAGGATCAAAGGGCATACTTTTGGTATCATTATCAGTTGATCCACGTTTATCAATAACGGTTGGCTTGCTAGATAAGTTTGACGTTATTGTCATACGATAAGCGGTGATCAATGGTCCCTAAAAGTCACACCTATAGGATACGTTTGAGTGATGTGACGGTATGAAAATACAGTCATGTAGATGCCAATTTTGACTAACCAGTTAGTCTGAGTTATTTGACTAATAATTAGTTAAAATGTGATGTTGAGATATAATATTTAATACGGATTAAATATCATGGGCTAAGGCGAATTAACCAGTTAATTCGTAAAATTAAATATAAGCGATTTATATTTGATTAATGTATATTGGATAAATATAATTATACGATATTGTCTTTGTCGGACACGTATTAAATAATTCAACTAATCCGTGTAATTGGTTGATGCTTTAATATCCGATAACCGATGACAGTTTATAATTAGACCGTGTCATATACACTTAGCGAATTATGAACCGGACCACAAGTTTAAATTAAGAGGAAGTGGAAGCCCACTTCCCCTTGATCCATTCGGTTTGGCCGAATTAGAGAGGCCATAAGGAGAGCTTTCTCCTTTCACTTCTAACCTAATTCATTTGCTAAAAAATATTAGGGTTTTGGGAATTGTGCCTCCGGAATCCCGGATCTCTCATCCAACACAAACTCACAAAACAATCCCCTCGATATTGCAAGGCAATTAGGGGATTCTCTCTAGCACAAGGGCATTACTCGGACATCTTGGGTGCAACGATTAGGAGGAGATCTAACTTGATCTCTCATTGCCTTTTGCACTAGGACCGAAGGTTATTTCTATAATTTTTATCGTTTTCATTGTTAATTTCGTTTCATGACTATAATCTACATATAAATTTTGCGTTATAATCCTATAAAGAAAGGGTTTTATACGGATCTAACCCTACAAGTGGTATCAGAGCGAGGCCACGCAAATTTTTCTATGTGATTTTCATCAAACGATATTTGAATCGATGATTTTGTTCAAAAAATTGTCTCGGCTGCAATTTTTTTTTTCTCGGCACAATTTTTTTTTGTCTCGGCAATTTTTATGTTGCTGCGTTTTTTTTTGTGTTGGGATCCGTGTCTAGTTTACACGGTGATGATTGTTTTGTTTTAATTTTGATTGCATATTATTTTGAAATCGATATTCATTTCAATATGTTTAAGATGCATCAAAATGATTGCATAAAATTTCGTGTGGCACAATTTTTTGTCTCGAAAATTTCTGAAAACCGTGTGGCCTCATGTCTCGGCCTGTTTTTTCTGTTTTTACATTGATTTGCGTGCTACACATTTTGTTTAGATCGTTCGATCTCAAGTATTCAATCGTTCTTCACATGTTGCAATTCTAACCGATAATTATTGCAAAATGTTGAAGATTAACAATTGTAGTGTGATTTCTATACGGATTAGATTGAAACTACAATTGTGTTTTTATCAAACCGTTTTGTTTTGATCCTTTTTGCTCACGTTTTGAGCCGCGTAAATTTTTTTTTTGCCTCTTGTAGCTCTCGGCATTTCTGCCGGTTTATAAAAAAAAAAAAAAAAAAATTTTTTTGGCCCCTGGTACTGTTCACGTACAGTACAGAGAAGAAAAAAAAAAAAAATTTTCCTTGTTTTTTTTTTTCCGGCCTTTTTAATGCATAAAACGTTTTTATGCTCTCGCTTGTTAGTGAAACGGTTCACCCACGTAAAATAAAGTTACTTTAACATGATTTATTGTAACGGATTATCTCGGATTAAAATTAACTTGACTAAAGCGGTTTTGTCATGTAATTTTAATTATCTTTGGTGGTTTGGATAAAAATTTAACATAATTACGGAATTATGTCACGAATAAATTTAATTTTTAGTTGATGCATTTTAATTTATCGTTCTTGTTTATATTTTTAATGTTTTGAATGCCTTTTAATTACGTATTTATTTATTTTGCAAACGTTTGTAACTTAGTGTGGCCTTAGTAGAACGTGTTACCGTAATGATGGAACACGGTCTTGGTTGTATTTTTGAGATCTCGTATCTCCATTTTATTTCTTTTAATTACAGCTTTTATTTAGAATGTAAATAGGTTTATATTTGTAAATTTTAAATTGTAATTTTTGAGAAGACTTAAGATGGAGACCGGATGCTCACTCCCGCTACATGGACAAAGATGGAACATCAAGACAAGCTTTTCGGGTCCAACGGTGGATTCCAAAGTTGTATTTTGTTCTTTTTACTAGGATAGGCCACACTAGGAATTTTTTTTTACGTATTGCATTCATTTATTTATTTTATTGCAACGATAGTATGCATCATATTCCGCCTAAAAACCAAACCACCTAATAATTGCATGAAAACTGACACATATAGAGGTCACGAGTTAGTTTTCTTTGACATTCGCATGTCACACGATTTTAAGCCATCACCTAAATTAATTCATTCACGCAAACGCTAGTTATTCGTTCACTTAAAATGAATTATAATTAAGCTGATGGGATCTTCCTCGTATAAACCAAAATTGAGAACGGTCTTTATAGGTCAAACTCCAATGACTCCCTTCTTCGTCGGTAGGCATACTATGACCCCTTCTACGTCGGGTAAATTGGAACCGATTGACCTATTTTATCTCAACACTATGGTCACTCGTACGATCCTGTGACTGTGGTGGACTATAGATAGGATTTACAGAAATCTATCGACCAAGAGTTCTTCCTAAGAATTAGCTAAACAGCAGTTGGCTTATCGGTTTCCGAAAATTGAGTCTTGGGATCACTTGTATCATTCTTGAGGGAGATCAATTATGCAAGTGCGAGAGTCTACATGTTTAAAAATGAATTTTAAAATAGACTTAAATCACCTCGATGAGTTGCTTATTTCGTTTTGTTTTTCTTTCTTTTTCAGTGTAGATCACGTTCTTTAAACTGCAAAATAACAAATGGCTGGTTCTGCTGATAACCCAATGCCAAGTGCCACATTGGACCGTGAGTCCTGGCGGATCTTCATGAATCGGATGAATCGGTCTACTCGATCAAGAATGATGGATCCAACCGGAGACGGGAGGCGGCATTACGGAATGCGCCACTGGCGACGGGAAGCTCAAATATCTATTGGAGCCCCTCCCGGCAAACCCAGTCCCACGGCTAGAGTCATGAAATCACCAAGTTTAATGATTTCCGTATGGAAGCGGGTGCGATTAAAAACGTACTCATTTTTGCAATGGAATCCAATTTGCAGAAACGCTTCATAGCCCATGGTGCAAACAAGATTTTCACCACGCTCACTAAGGAATTCGCGAAAGCACCGAGAATCGTGACCTATGAGCATACCACTCGCTTCTTTGATGCGAGACTCCGAAGGGCCAACCAGTTAGCCCACACATTCTCAAAGCATGATTGAGAATGTCGAGAAGTCGAGACCTTTGATTGTAAGATCAGCGAGAACATTGTGATCGACCGGATACTTCACTCACTCCACGATGGTTATTCGCAATTTAGAGCGAATTACTATATGAATGATTTGAAGAAAACTCCCCATGAATCGCACTCCTTCTCGTACAGGACCGAGAAGGACATGAAGCTTCGGTGGGAGCATGAAACAGATGTTCTCGTCGTGTCAAACAAAGGGAAAGGTAAGGGCAAAGCTCGAGTGCAAACCTAGCGATGAGGTAAACCGAAGTTTAAGAAGTCGGGATCAGGTAAGAGTGGGCCTGGTGAGTCGAGCAACTCATCGGGCGCGACAAAGAGCAAAACCGAAAACATGGAATGCCATCACCGCCACAAGATCAGGGCATTGGAGGCGGACATGTCCTGTTTATCATGAGGACATAAAAGCGGGTCGCGTTAAACCGGTTGGTATGTCTTCTTCTTCTACTTTTATTCATATGATTGAGATTAACCATGCAAGTTACGGAACTTGGGTACTAGATACTGGTTGTGGTTCTCATCTGTGTAATCATGTGCGGGGCCTCCGAAATCTCGAGCCTCTCGTAAAGGGTGAGGTTGACTGCGTGTTGGGAATGGAGCAAGAGTGGCTGCCATCTCAAAGGGGACATATGTGATCCAGCTTCCTAGAGGATTTGAGTTATCATTATATGATTGCTATTATGTTCCTAGTCTTTCGAAAAACATTATTTCGGTTTACGCACTTGACAAACTTGGTTTTTCATTTGTAATAGAAAATAATGCTTGCATTTTCTCTTTACACAATATGATTTATGGCAAGGCGAGTCTCCTTGAACGGAATTTATGTTTTAGATCAGACGACCAAAATATTACACGTAATGAATAAAAAGTTAAAGGTAGGTGATAAAGATCAAACATATCTATGGCAATCGCCGCATGGGACACATTAATGAGAAACGCGTAAAACAGCTCATCAAAAATGGAGCCATCTCGGCCTTCGATTTTCAATCATTTGGCACGTGTGAATCATGTCTCATCGGTAAGATGACTCGTATTTCCTTCAAAGGTGTTGGAATGCGCGCTGCTGACCTATTAGGGCTAATACACACGGATGTATGTGGTCCTATGTCAATCACCGCACGAGAAGGCTATAGGTATTTCATCACTTTCACGGATAATTTAAGTAGATATGGCTATGTCTACTTAATGAAGCACAAAAGTGAATCCTTTGAGAAATTCAAAGAATACCAAAATAGGGTACAGAACCTACTTGGTAGAAAGATAAAAACACTACGTTCAGATCGTGGTGGCGAGTATCTTTCTCACGAGTTTGATCAACACCTTAAAGACGTGGATCGCCCTACGCTTAACTCCACCTGGAACACCTCAGGTGAATGGTGTGTCCGAACGGAGAAATCGAACACTACTTGATATGGTTCGATCCATGATGAGTCACACGGTTTTACGATTCATTATGGGGTTATGCTCTTTATCACCGCTCTAATACTTAACCAAGTCCGTCTAAAGTCATTGACAAAACTCCATATGAACTATGGAAGGGAACGGTCCCTAACTTGTCCTTTATACGGGTTTGGGGCTGCGAGGCTTATGTCAAGTGGAGACCTAAAGATAAGCTCGGCCCGCGATCGGTCAAGACATACTTTATAGGTTATCCTAAAGGATCACGTGGTCATTACTTCTATTCGCCAACCGAACAACGTGTTTTTGTTGCGGCTAGTGCGACATTCTTAGAGAAGGAATTTCTCGAGAATGCAAAGAGTGATAGAACCTTCGACCTGTCGGAGATTCCAGAACCAAACACCGAGCAACCATTGGAGGAACCAATTCCTTCAATCCCGGCTGCGGTAAATATTCCTGAGGAACCTAGGAGGTCGGGAAGAGTCTCTATTCCTCCAGACAGATACATTGGTATGGTCGAGGAACATGATATAGATGACGTTCTACTCTTAACGAGTAGTGAACCCGCAACCTATAAAGGTGCCATGACTAGTTCTGACTCAAAGCTATGGCTTGAGGCCATGCAATCCGAGATGGACTCTATGTATGAGAACAACGTATGGGATCTTGTTGACTTACCTGCTAAGGTTCGTCCCCTTCAATGCAAATGGCTTTACAAGATAAAGCATTCTGTGGAAGGTCAACAAGATATCTACAAAGCACGACTAGTTGCTAAAGGTTTCACCCAAGTGCCAGGTTTGCACTACGATGAGATTTTTGCACCCGTAGTCATGCTGCGTTCCATTCGGATTATCTTAGCGATTGCCGCTTTTCATGACTATGAAATTTGGCAAATGGACGTGAAAACCGCCTTCTTAAACGGTTTTTTGGAGGAAGAGTTGTACATGGTACAACCCGAAGGTTTCATCGATCCAGAACATCCTAAGAAAGTGTGCAAGCTAAAGCGTTCCATTTATGGACTTAAGCAAGCATCAAGGAGTTGGAATCATCGCTTCGACCAAGTGATAAAAGAAAATGGATTCACTCGATCAGTCGAGGAACCATGTTTATATATCAAGTCGAGTGGGAGCAAGATTGTCTTCCTAATATTGTATGTTGACGACATACTCCTGATTGGGAATGACATACCTCTCTTAACTTCGGTGAAAGTATGGTTGAAAAACCATTTCCAGATGAAAGATCTGGGAGAGGCACAAAGAATTCTAGGCATCCGTATCTATCGAGATAGATCACGACGGATGCTATCTCTCGATCAGAGTCTTACATAGACAAAGTCCTAGAGAGATTCAGCATGACTAACTCCAAGAAGGGGTTCCTTCCTATGTCTCCAGGGGTGCATTTGAGCAAGTCTCAGGCACCAGAGACACCGGAAGAGAAAGAGCGCATGGCACGGATACCTTATGCCTCGGCAATAGGATCTATCATGTATGCCATGATATGCACACGTCCCGACGTGGCATATGCATTGAGTATGACAAGTCGATTCCAACAAATCCAGTGAATCACATTGGTTGGCTGTCAAGAACATTCTTAAGTACCTACGGAGGACTAAAGATTGGGCTTTGACTTATGGAGGCGAACAAAAGCTATGCGCAACCGGTTACGCAGATGCTAGCTTCCAAACGGATCGTGATGACTCGAAATCTCAGTCAGGATTCGTTTTTACTCTTAATGGCGCTGATCACCGGAAGAGTTCAAAAACAAATCATTATTCAGATTCTACGACGAGTCCGAGTACTATGCCGCGTCTGAAGCTACAAAGGAAGCGATATGGATGCGTCAATTCTTACATGGGCTATCTGTAGTGCCTAGTTCGAATGACCCGATCACCATCTATTGCGACAATAGTGGTGCCATCTTCCAAGCTAAGGAGCCAAAGTCTAGCAACAAGTCTAGACATGTACAACGGAAAGCTCATCTAATCCGGATTACGTGGAGCAAAAGACAGAGTGATAGAAAAGATTGCTACCGATGATAACATAGCAGATCCTCTCACTAAAGCATTACGACAAGATAAGCATGAAGGGCACGTTAATTCCATGGGAATTAAACGTGTTCCTAAGTTGTAGTACTCTTTTTATGGATTAGATTCATTCGCTTTTGTACTCTATACAACATCATCGTTTTGATAATTTATATATATATATTTTGTTTTTCATGTGGATTTGTACGACAAATTTTGAACACCACAAAGTGAACTGCAAGAACATTATATTTTTTAGTCCTTAATTGCCCACATGAGCTGATAACTCGGCAATTATTTTGTGACGTTGGTTGATGGTGGGTTCAACTAGCCATAAGTCAACAAAGTTGATCGACCAATCACAGAGGCGTTTTATACGGATATTTCGTAGGACACAATTGTGACATCGACGTGGAGTCCTAAATGTTTTATAACATTCGATGCCCGGTCGTGGATAGGACCTCCATGGTGATCCTAAGAGTCGATTCTTTTGACTATCGACTGTCTCTAGAGACTAAGGCCGATTTTGGGTGACTTTGGTTTCTTTCTCACGGTCATCCGTAACAGGGGGCCAAGTAGATTGTTTCGGGTCATTTCATGTTTGTGCTTAGATCGGAAGGAGTTTGAGTTGAAGGAAATATTCAGCCTTTATCGTGGTACTCGATATTTCTCGGGGCCACTCGAGGAGTCAGAATCGAAATGCATGGCCATGCTCGGATACGGATTCGTTTTATCAGTTAAGTTACTCTCTAGTCGGGGAAACCACTCTAGATACAGATCGATTGTAAAATACGACCTTTGTGGATCCAGATCTGCAAATTGTTTTACATTGAGTGGGAGAAATTTTAAATGAATATGAGAATCGGTTATCGCACATACACTTGTACGGACAAGTGGGAGTTTGTTGAGCCGTGTCCTCCAGCTTAGTGCGGATAACGTCATTGCACATACACTTGTACGGACAAGTGGGAGCTTGTTGGGGTTGGTGTCCTTAAAGTTAGTGCAAGGACTTATAAACCTCTAAAAGGATCAAAGGGCATACTTTTGGTATTATTATCGGTTGATCCACGTTTATCAATAACGGTTGGCTTGCTAGATAAGTTTGACGTTATTGTCATACAGATGGCGGTGATCAACTGGTCCCTAAAAGTCACACCTATAGGATACGTTTGAGTGATGTGACGGTATGAAAATACAGTCATGTAGATGCCAATTTTGACTAACCAGTTAGTCTGAGTTATTTGACTAATAATTAGTTAAAATGTGATGTTGAGATATAATATTTAATACGGATTAAATATCATGGGCTAAGGCGAATTAACCAGTTAATTCGTAAAATTAAATATAAGCGATTTATATTTGATTAATGTATATTGGATAAATATAATTATACGATATTGTCTTTGTCGGACACGTATTAAATAATTCAACTAATCCGTGTAATTGGTTGATGCTTTAATATCCGATAACCGATGACAGTTTATAATTAGACCGTGTCATATACACTTAGCGAATTATGAACCGGACCACAAGTTTAAATTAAGAGGAAGTGGAAGCCCACTTCCCCTTGATCCATTCGGTTTGGCCGAATTAGAGAGGCCATAAGGAGAGCTTTCTCCTTTCACTTCTAACCTAATTCATTTGCTAAAAAATATTAGGGTTTTGGGAATTGTGCCTCCGGAATCCCGGATCTCTCATCCAACACAAACTCACAAAACAATCCCCTCGATATTGCAAGGCAATTAGGGGATTCTCTCTAGCACAAGGGCATTACTCGGACATCTTGGGTGCAACGATTAGGAGGAGATCTAACTTGATCTCTCATTGCCTTTTGCACTAGGACCGAAGGTTATTTCTATAATTTTTATCGTTTTCATTGTTAATTTCGTTTCATGACTATAATCTACATATAAATTTTGCGTTATAATCCTATAAAGAAAGGGTTTTATACGGATCTAACCCTACATCTATGTGTTATTAGGAGTTGCATTTAGTTTATATGGCATAATAGTTGATAGAAGCATATGCATTATAGTTGTATATATGTAAGTTGCATCATGGCATGTAGTTGTATGGTTAGAAAATTTTGTGAAAATGCCTATTTGGGAAGCTTAACAAGTGTATATAAGGCTCTTGTAGACAATTTTTCTCCTTGAGACTTTGTTTGTTAGAATACCCTCAAGACACCCTAGGATATGTCATACTAGTATTTTTTGGCCCATGGACTAAGGCCTAGTCAAGAGTACCTTATGGTGTGATAACTCCTTGGCTACCGTTTATTCCAAGGTGACCTTTGAAGCCATGCAACCGTTCTTTCACTTCTATCATCATATTTTGTCAACAAAAAGGGAATGGGTACAAAAATCTCCAAATTGAGTTCAAGTACAAAAATGAAAATCAAAGAGTTTGCACAAAAATGCATCAATGAAAAGAGGAGCAAAAATAGACTCCTATGCTTCCATAAAAGTACCCTTGCTACAAAATGGGGTTACTTTGAAAAATGTTCAAAAATGCAATGAAAAATTTGTCAAGTATCAAAATGCCAAACATCAAAAATGGAAAAGAAATGTTCTAAAAAAGTCAAATGCCACAAGAAATTGGGGGAAAAACAAATCAAAAGCAAACTACCATTGTGTAACTCAAAACATCTTGATCCCTTTTATCCATTGATCCTATTTTGTTGCATGGTGGACATGGGACGACCCTTCTTCTTGTCTTGACAAGAGAGGGAATTCCGCGATCCTACTGTGTTTCTAACACCATAGGGAGTCTACTCTTGACGAAAGCATTTAACAATTGTGGACAAAGGTACCATAGTTTGACACAACTTGGAGGTGATTTGTTGGTATCCTCTTAGACTTAGTAGCTTAGAGAAATGATATCTACAACGGAGTGTGTACCCTTAGATTGCTTCCTCTTTAGATGATTTCCGCCAGTTAGATGAGGAAAGTGGCTATTCTTTTGTAGATGCATCCATTACTTGTTTTGTGTGCTTAATGCTTGGATGTATCGCCATTTTGGCAAGCCCCACCTTGCCTTGCAAGAAGGCATCTTACCTCATGGATGTCTTGTTGTGAGTTGAAGGGGCGGAGTGAAACCCGCTAATTGTCTCACATCGGTTATATTATTACTAGAATAGATTAAATAAAGGTCTAGTTCTAGTCACCTCTTTACTCGGGACGAGTAAAGGTTCGGTTTGGGGATGTTTGATGTGACACTTAATTGCGCACATTTAGTCCCCTAATTGAACCCATTTTTACACACTATTATAGCATTCCACGACCATTTTATCCGTCAATTATTTCCTATTTTGGTTTCCTATTGCATTGTATATTTCTTGTAAGAAAGAAGATAATGGGGCGGAATTCCCGTCTCTCGCGCATATTCGGAAGCTTGTTGACGATCTTGGATGGACTAGTATGAAGAGGAGGCAAGAATGATGATCAAGGATGTAGGAATAAAGAGTATGTATGAGGATCATAAGCCTAAAAGCAAGGAGATGGAACCCTGTCCCAGGATCCGTGCGTCCCAAGCTCTTGACAAGGATTTCAGCATAGGATCCGAGCGTCCCAACACCAAGTCGCGCATCTCAGCCGAGAATCCGAGCGTCCCCCAGCCAATCCGAGCGGATCCCCTTACAGGATCAACCTTGCTTCAAGTCAGGACGCACGGATCTTCTTAGGAGTTGCTACATGATTCGCGCATGTCCCTCGGGACTTGCAAAGCTCTATTCAACAACTAAGAATGTTATTTACTAATCTACCCTTGATTAATCTAATGATGTACCACATATACTCCATTTGTAATAATCAAGGGACTAAGCCCTCTTTGTGGAGGCAAACCTTCCTTAGATTAGATTAGGAGTAGATTAGAATAGATTAATCTCAATCATTCTACATTAATCTTTCCTTAATTATTGTTCAAGTTTATTATTAGGTAATTGAAGATTATTGGGTTATTATTGGAGAATTGACAACTCTTCATCAATCAATCAAGTTTTCTTCTATTATTCTTTCCTTTTCAGTTGTTCTTCTTAAGTTTGGAATAATTCCTTTACTCTTTTCTCTTTATTTCTTATTTCCTCACTCTATTATCATGTTTATACTTGTTGTGATGATTGACACCATTGATAATATGTCTTCCATGATAATGAGTGAGTAGTTACTTAACTAGGACTAATGGGAGATTAGGGAACTATAACATGGGGGTAGATTCATACTTAATTTAATATGTAATCATATTATTGCTTGTTTGTTGTAGTTTTAACCTATGCACATGTTATGTTTGATGAAATGCGAGCCTATGAATCCTCGCATTTTTTACCCATATCTTATCTTTTCAATGAGACTTGCAAGATATAAACCAACTCGAGTCTTGTTAGACCATTCACAAAAGTGAATAGGAGGAAAGTAAGTCGATTTATAGGTGTTGTAAAGTCTAGAAGACTCGGCTCCGGGACCCAAATCTTCCTGTGAACCGTAAGACATAAACTAAATCGGTTCCTCTACAACATTAATTGCCTGCAACTATAGAAACATGTTTGTATGATCACCGGCATGAATCCCCTATAAATCCATGACATCCTAGTGCTTTTAATCATTTGTTTACATCTCTTAATTTATTGCTTGATTTACTTTATTGCTTTCATTAGTTTAGAACACAACTACAAACCCAAATCAATTGTGACACTAGCATAAATTGAGATAGATATACTTAGAACCCAAAGCACACCGTCCCGTGGATCGACCTTGACTTAACCACTAACTAGTTGTTTGTTTAGTTTATAAATGTGTTTGATTGGTGGAGTGAACAACGACTCGCTCTACCATCAGAAAGATATAGGCGTTTTATCAGGAGTCTTATATAGATGAGATTCTTGACTGGTTCAAATCAGTTGAACTCATTAGAATTGATTCTGATTGCCTCCGCTGCTGGATCAATTTAATACACTATGATGTATTATTGTCATAACAATTCATATGCTTTGAGTATTATGAGTTGTTATTAATCGAAGTTAAGTGATGGTCCTTTAATAGCCAGATCGGTTATCCTTTAGTACTTGAGAAGAACTAAGGATGTGAAATCAAGTGTTTTAATGTAATTTATTTGTTTTGTGTAAGGAGTTACATAAATGATAGTTGGAGTTTGTGTAAATAGTGACACAAATACCATTTTTTTTAATAACACATAGGGATTGTACGGATTCCCGTACTGGCTATGAGGAGTTGATCTGCTTGAAGAGTTCTACGTAGTGGTACATTGCGGATTTTGCAACGGAAATTGAGTACATTGTAACATTTGATGTTGAAAAAAGGAAGTAGCTTGGATTCAGCATTAATGCAAGGACTAGAAGTAGTTCCTACAGCCGCATATTCTATCCTAATACAATGTTATGACAGTGGGAGCTATTTTTGAGGCAAGGGTATTTTAGTCTAGAGTTAAGTCTCGATATGTACTCAATTTTGTTACATCTAATATAAGTCATGTGGAACAAAGGGAAATAGCAATTTGTTGGTTTAATCAGATGAGGTGTCATTGATTAAACCAGGGCCTTATTAAAGGTTAAACATGATGGTCATGTCGTTTCAATGTGGTTGAAACATGGTAATTGAATTGCTGTAGATTATATGATGTGTAATAATATTATAGTGTGTCAATTTCACATATATGATAATCACATTTATCGTCTGAGTTTTTCTAATCTCTTATATATTCAGTAATTACTGATAATATTTACTACTTTGTTTTATCTGAATAGGTTGTAGTGACAATGTTGAACCCTATCAAAGTGAACAGGATTAACATTGTATTTTGTCCCTAGTTGCCTAATGAGGTGACGCCTCGGAGTGACTAGATTGTAAGTCGATCGATGGTGAGTTCAAAAACCTTAGAGTCATAGAGATGACTGGACGATTACATAGGGAGACTGTGGAGACACTCTGTCGGGCAGTAACCATCTATAGAGTCCTTTTAATTTCTTCATGGCGCCTGGTCGTGGTAAGGACTTCTATAATATTCCTTTTGAGTCGATTCTTTTGACTAGCGATTATTTGTCTGAGTCAGTATAGTTTCCGATTGACTTTGGTTTTTGTCCTAGGTCGTGCCGTAAAAGGAGGCCGATGTGCATCTTTTGGGTCATGGTGATCTGTGATTGAACGAAGAAAATAGGTCAATAGGAATTGTCCACCCTCGTCAGGGTTTTAAACATCTCAGGGCCACTCGAGGAGTAGTGACTGGAAATGCGTGGCCACGTTCGGAAGAGATCTATGGTAGATTTTCCGGTCAGATAGTTACTCTCCCAATCGAGGAAACCACTCATGATATGATCAATTGCAAGTACGACCTGAAAGACACCTTGCATTGAGTGGAGCTATAACGGACAAGAAAATCGGTAGCGCACACTTGTGTCGGACAAGTGGGAGATTGTTGGAGTGAGTGTCATCCACAATAGTGCGTTTACTTAATAAATCTCATTAAAAGAATATAATCGGGATATTTATTATTAATACTCGTCAGCTGATCAACGTATATCGGTAACGATTGGCCGACTAGGGTTTGACGTTACTGTCATATGACGGCGGTGTTCAGCTGATCCCTTTCGGTCACACCTATAGGATGGAGCCCCAATGAAAAAACTAAATATATTGTATATGACACAGTTTAATTAGTCCCTTGAATATAATTGACTAATATTTAGTCAAGTGAGTTTTATTTGATAATGATTTTGGAACTCAGGCCAAAGGAATTTATTATTCAACTATATGATAATTGACTAATAAATTTTGTGTCTTAGGTTAATATGATTAAATAGGACAATATATAGTGATTAAATTTTAATTCACTAAATTAATAAGGTTTATGTATATATTGTGAGGCGGAGGTAATTAGCTAATAATATTTATAAGGAGTTGTAAAATTAGCTAATTGTGTTTTATAAGACCCATTATATATTAATATAATGGTTAAATATTCACTTAAAGGTAAGTGTATATTAGTCACTAATTTCTGTCACTTAATTGTTAAATGATCAAATTAATATTTAATTATATAGAATAATTAATTATAAGACTTATAAGTATTTGTGGGACAAATATCAAAAATCAAAATAAGAACCAAGAGATAGCCTATGTCCGGTTTTATATCATGTTGACACATGATTATAAGGCTATCTTCCACTACCTTTTGTCTATCATTTATTTATGATAGATTCACTATAGACATTACATGCCATATGAAGGTTAGAAGTGTGCACAAAAATATTTCATATACACTTGCATGCATGTGCCGTATGGTAAAGAAAAAAATTGTTCAATTGTTCCTTTATTATTTCCACAAAAATCTACACCAAACCTTCATCATCATTTGATCAAAATGTTAATCAAAAGAAGAATAAAATTCACACTAAATATTATACATTTTATATTACTATAGTAGTAATATTAATAGTATAATTAAGGGTTGTCTTCTTATTATTATCTAGATCATAAAATAAGAATATTTGGGGGTTCTTATCTTAGGTGGACAAAGGAAGGAGGTGTCCTAGTTTGGACACTAGAAGATTGGAGGGTCTGCTTCACACATTTGGAACACACCACAGCAAGGATTTGTTGTTGATCATTTTGCCATTTTATGAAGAAAAATGTTGTTTTTCTTATCCTTTACTCATTTTAATTTGCATGCATGTAACTAAATCATAAGACTAATTAAATTATGTTAATTTAATTACTAATTAGAGGAGTCTAATTAGGGGTCTAGAACCAACACGTATCCCATCTGCCAGATTACCTTGATGGTGCGAGATTATAACCAGTGGCGGACCCAGGATTCATACAATGGGGGTGCACTTTCGAGTGGAAAAATTTGAAGCGACTAAACGAACCGATCGGTCAAACTTGAACATATATACAACGAAAATCTTATCTCTATTAATTCAGAAGACAATACTCAATCAAGGACGTGCCACGTCATTAATTCAGTTTTTTTTTTTGGAAATACATGTTATGGTGGGACCCGTTAGTGTGCAATGTATTTATTTTTTCAGAATTCCGGCTATACAATCATGCGACAAATCCCGTCTTATAACAAATACTATGAAATAATTTTATACATTCCGAATAAATGAAATTAATGGCATATAAGCGGAATGAATTACAAATCGGAATAAATGAAACTAATTACAAATAAATGAATTACATAATTTAAAAATAATAATAATAATAATAAAATTACATAATTACGAGAAGGAATTACATTTAATTACGGGATTGAATTACATATAATGTGAATAAATTATATGCATAATTTTTAAAAACTAGATAGTACGATATATTTTTTTTAAAAAAAATATCATTTGTTATTTCCTCTTAAACCATTGCATGTGAACACGTATTTGTAACAAGTTTAAACATTAATTATGTAGATCGCTGATTTAGACCAACGAGATAAGTACAATAGAAATGCAAAAAAAAAAAAAAAAAACATCCAAAAACATTAATACCGGCCCAAATACATACCCGTGCAATCTTGCACGGGTTTATAACTAGTTTGATTTGAATCATAAAAAGTAGAATTCAAAATGACATGGAAACGAAACCAACCGAAATTTTAATTGATTTAGAAGGATCAAAAATTTTCAATCACTGTGAACAAATTTTTACAAAATTATTCTAATAGAACAAATTTTTGCACTTAAAGTATACGTTATAAATTCACAAAATTAAAAATTGAGATCAGAATGAAGCATTGATGATAATACATTAAATGTGCGCCCTTGGAAATGATTAATGATGACTGAGTAAAAGAAAGGGTAGGGGGAAAATGTAGTTATTGGGAATCGAACCCGTGCCACCAAACTAAAAAGTACTAGTTTTAACCACTGTGCCACGCCTTGCACAGTGAAACTTATTACGCTGAAATGCTATACATACTGTTCTTTTGATTTTTTTTTTTAAATTTCAAAACGCGAGGGTGCGCACGTGCGATGCTGTGCGCACCCCCCGGTCCGCCACTGCAACATCCACGGTCGGTAGATCCAGCTTTGTATCGGACACCGAGGTGGGTTGTTCTGGACAACAGTCCTTTAGTGGGGAACGGGTTCTTGTTTGGTTTCCGCTTCCCATCCGGCATTGCTCGGTTGCTCATTCTCCCGGCGGTCCTCCTTTAGTGCCGGTTTCTCTCCGCCCTAGCCAGGGCTTCATATCGGGGGTGCTTCTCCAGAGTCGGTGTAACATCTTCGGACAAGCTCTTACTTTAAGGTCAGTGCATGTCTCCGGATGTACCTTGGCTTGAAGGTTTATCTTCTAGAGGTCTTATGATACACGACGCCTAATTGGACTGGCCGGGCCTCATGGGACGATCGAGTGTCCTGGGAAGGTGTGGAAAAGGGAAATTTCATCCACGCGAATGTTTCTTTTCAAAAAACACTTTCTTTTAAAAGAGTCGTCACTAAATTATTAGGTGGAATTTAGAAACCAATTTAGAGATTTGAGTTCGTTCTGATATTACGTGTTGGGAAGTTAATTAATTTCATTAAAAACACCCAACCTCGCCCGTTGCAATAACGACCTCTACTACTCGACTATAATGGCTATTTGTCTCTCTATCATGTGAGAATGCAATCATTGTATTAACCCTAAACATGTGAATTTCATTCTACGGCAATTTAATGAAATTAACTCGTCGAGTAAATTTAGTATGTGAGTTTATTTACATTATCATAGTAAACAAACAGAAAAAAGGATAAGAGATAATCTTACGCTTCGTATAAGATAAGAAAAACAAACGTTAGTAAACAACAAATTATCATACAATAACAATTGTAATAAAACTAAAAACAAGCAAGCATGGTTGGCACGCAAATCAAGGCACAAACACGGCCCTTTGGCCGAGACATACACACGGCCCTAGTGATATGTGCATAATTTGTAGCGTTTCCCCCTCTCTTTACCATGCATTTTAATCTACGTAGAGACCGTCTTCGTAACCTTTCTTGCATTTTATATCCTTAAATCTGGTATTGTGAGTCTATGTCTTATTTCACAGGAATTGAGTCGGAATGGGCGTAAACAGAAGAGAAAAGCTACTTAAAAGGATATCATGGGAAAGAAGGGGAGAGATAAGATGAGAAGGGTTCTCGGTCCGTAGCCGGCTGGGAACCTCCTTTACAACACTTAGAGACTTGTGGAAAAGAAAGAAGAGAAAAAGAATGAAATGCTCGGTGCCGGGGGACAGACTGGCAGCCGGTTGCCCGGCAAGGAGCTCAAGAAGAAGGAAGGACATGAATAAAAGGAGAAGAAGAGCTATCCTTTGCCAATAGGCCGGCAATCGGTCAGCCGGCAGGGACACACATCCTCATACTTAGCCATATTTCCCAAGTCAAGAACTTAAAAAGAAGAAAGTCCTCGCTGCCGGTGGACAGACCGGCAACCGGTCAACTGGGAGAGGACTATAACTCGCGTAACAACTCCTCCCTTTCATTTGAAGACCTAATTCTTGAAGAAGGCTATAAATACCCCCTCCTTAAGACATTTGTACAAACAACCCTAGATCTGAAATATTTCCTAATTTATGCTAAGCTTTCCTTAATCAAATTTTAATCTTTCCTTAATTAAGCGTTAATTACTCTACAAATTAGTTTAGTTCTACTTTAGTTGGGCTCTTTACATATTAGTATTGGGTTGTAATTGAAGATCTTGAAAGATTTCTTCCATAATCAATCAAAAATTTCAAGCTTTCCTTAGTGTTTGGTATAATTCTCTTCTTAATTTCATTTTGTCATCCATTATTTACATTTAGAGTTCATCTTACTTGTTGTTTGAATTAACAATATGTTTGTTGGTTTATTTATGCTTGTTTCTTTAATTGTTAACATTTGTGTTACAAGTATGTGTGAGTAGTCTCCTCTAAGACTTAGGGGGATCTTGGGTAAGGGTAGGACAAAGAATATGGGTTGTTAGCATATGGTTTGTGGGTAAAATGTTTGGTCTTTGTACACATGCATATAAGGTGTTTGATGAAATGTTTGTATGAAAGTTCAAAGCTTTTGTTGATTTATGCTTAGCATCTTCTTGATTGAGAATAAAAAGGGATGTTTGATAATGTGTGTATGAGGAGTTGGAAGCAAGGTGAAGACTTTGTGAAATACTTTAGGATTACTAAGAAATTAGTTGTCAAATTTAGGCCAAATCACTACCTATATCTTGTTAAACCCATAATCTTGTCCACCTTACATGAGTGAACCCGAAAGTCTTAGCCTTTATAAATTTTTTTAAACTCATCTCTTTTATTGTCTTATTTTATTCGACTTCATTAGTTTACATCTTAGTTAATAGTTAAACCATCACTTTTAATTATTAGACTAAACTTTGATTCAAGCAAGCTAAGTACTAATCCCCGCCATCTTTATGTTCGACACTCGATTATACTACTTAGTTGAGTTTATTTATAAATATTTTTTGAGAAGAGAATCGACGGCTAAAAATCTCTTTATCACTTAGTGGCTTTAAATCATGCACAAATTACGAGAGGACGGTTAAACAGGCTCAATGACCAATTATTTCATAACTCATCAATTGAAAACAAATTCACGCGATTAAGAATTAAACTAATTAGATATAATTCTTGTTCAATTAATTTAATTAAACCAAACACTTCATGTTCATGATGAATTAAGCATAATATGAAAAATGCGATAGAAAAACAAAAAAACAAAAAATCATGAGAGAGAAAATAGAGAGAGAAAGCTCTGAAATCCCAATTATGTTCTAAAAATTAGGGTTCGTCAACACAATATTAATAATGGCGAGAGGATCGAATCATACTTATTCGTCTAAATCTAATCAAAAAACCAAAAATACGTCTGTTACTACTTCGATTTCTATCCAACAAAACCCTAAAAATGGTCCTAATTCTTCCGAAACTGGAAAGGCAAAAAGTATCAATGCGATTGCTGGTATTACTCCATTCGAACTTGATTATGTGGAAATTGATGAAAATGGAGAGCAATGGTTGATACAAGGAAAGCGTAAGCAAACCTTAACGAGTATTGAAGAGGAACCCTCTGGTTTGATGCATTGCTGTGACGAGGATGTCCAGGAGGAACTCAATTACTAGAAATCGTCTGTGTACGGCTTCATTTTGGGGGCAAATCCGCTATGGGAGATAGTTGAAGGTTTTGTGAGAAGAATCTGGGCAAACTATCTAATTGATAAGGTTTCTTTCTAGTCCAATGTCATATTCTTAGTTAGGTTTGTGAATGATGCAAGTAAGGTGGCGGTTCTCAAGAAAGGTCATTATCTTTTTGATAATAAACCTCTAATTATAAGGGATTGACAACCAAACATTGAACTAACTAAGGATAATGTGAAGCATGTTGCTGTTTGGGTCAAACTTCATGATTTACCTCTGAAATTTTGGGGTAAATGTCTACCCACGATTGCTAAAATATTTGGTCATTTCATTAGATGTGACTCCTCTACTCTGGAAAAAAACTCGATTAAGCTTTGCACGAGTGTTATTAGAAGTTCCTTTTGGTGTTAAACTCCCTGAGGTTGTTATGTTTTTACATGAGGATGGACACCTGGTAAAAATCAGCTTGGAATGGGAATGGAAACCTATTTTGTGCTCTATATGTGGTGGGATTGGTCATGAGGCTGAAAAATGTAGAAGATCTAAACCTAAATCTACTCAGCCTGCCCCCCAACTAATAAATGGGTTCCCAAATAGCCTACTGCCCCATGTGACACCCCAAGTATCATAGTGGTTATTGACAAACCAGTGTCTCTCCTAATATGGGTGTTCCTACTCCCGAGGTTACCAAAACTCCTGAGGAAATACATCATCAAATACAGGCTACCTGGAATAAGGATTGCACATATAGGCAAGTTAATACCCCTGCTAGAACTGAGGTCAGTCTGAGTAGGCAGGAAATCATTCAAGTAGGGCAGCAATCCACTAATTTAAATAGTATACATTCCTTAATGCCTTAAATAATGCTACTCCAAAAGTGGGGATAGGTACAAATGGTAGTGTATGACTCCTACCTGGGAGTAATGCATAGCCCAGGATTCTGGAATGTTAGAGGTGTAAATAGCCCTGCCAAACAAAAACAAGTTAAGTGGTTCCTGCATAATCATCAGGTAAGGCTGTTTGGGCTCCTTGAAACCAAGGTAAAGCCTACGTCTCTAAATACTTTACAAAGAAATATGTGTGATGGGTGGTCAGTGTCTACTAATTCAGCTTGTCATAGTGGTGGAAGGGTTTGGGTATTGTGGAATCCCACAATCTTTCATATTCACTTTCTTCATTATAGTGCCCAACTGATTCATATGTCGTTTACTGAGGCTAGTTCATGTTTCAAATTTTACTGCACCATGAGATATGCATTCAATGACACCACTAAAAGGAAGTCTCTCTAGAAAGATTTAAAAATTTTTGCTGACTGTATTCAAGCTCCATCGATTTTGTGTGGGGATTATAACTGTGTCTTGTCCCCTTCTAAGAGAGTTGGAGGTCAATCCACAATAGAGGAAATAGAGGATTTCCAATCTTACATTGATCACTGTGGCCTAATGGATAGCCCTAGTATTTGTCCTTTTTACACATGGAATAATAAACAGGATCCCACTACTAGAGTTTATTCAAGATTGGATAGAGTTTTAGTAAATCCGGAATGGTTGCAGACTAGAGGGGATTCTTTTGCTGAATTTTGTAATGATGGTTTGTTTGATCATTCTCCCTGTATTGTTCAAGACTCCAATAGTGCTTTAATTGACAAAAGTTTCAAATATTTCACTATGTGGACTCAAGTTGATGAGTATATCCCTTGTGTTCAACATTAGTGGCAATCTACTTATTATGAGACAAAAATGTACAAGGTGTTATGAAACTGAAAAGTTTGAAAAAACCTCTGAAAGAATTAAATAGAAAATTATTTGTTGATATTGAGAACAATGTCATACATGTTGGAAAAATTTTGGATGATATTTAGTCTAGTCTGAAACAAAACCCCTCTAATCAGGTTTTAATTCTGAAGGAGATGGAGGCAGCTACTGTATAGAGATTTACAGAGAGCAGCTGATATTTTTCTGTTGCAAAAATCAAAGGCAACTTGGGTGAATAAGGGAGACAATAGTACAACCTATTTCCATAGTCTTTTGAAGGCAAAATGTGCTAAAAAAAAGTACTCAAGATTGTGGATATGGAAGGTAAAGAACATTTTGATGGGGAACACATTCAAGAAGCTTTTCTCCAGTACTACAAACAACTTTTAGGTTCAACAACTAATGCCACTAATGTGAGCCAGAATGTTGTTCAGCTAGGTAAACTTTGTATCCATGAATATTGGGATATTCTGTTAGGTCATGTTTCAAATAAAGAAGTAAAAGATGCCATTTTCTCTATTCCAAGTCACAAAGCTCCAGGACCTGATAGTTTTTCAAGTTCATTCTATAAGGATGCTTGGTCTGTTGTGGGAGAAGAGGTATGCTCTACCATTCTAGATTTTTTCCAATATGGAAAACTGTTGCAACAAGTTAATCATACTTTTATTTCCCTCCTCCCAAAGTGTGAAGTGCCTCATAATGTAACTCAATTCAGGCCCATTGCATACTGTAATGTGCTCTATAAGGCTATTTCAAAGATTCTATGCATTGGACTTTCTGCAGTGCTCCCTGATATCATTAGTGCTAGTCAAGGTGGCTTCATTAGGGGCAGGAATATCATTGAGAATGTCCTGGTCTGTCCAGATATAGGCCCTGTTCTTTCTGGCTTTTTAGAGCCGAATCAATCGAATCGAATGAAGTGAACCGAATTGAATTGAAAATGAATCGAATCAATGGAGCCGAGCCCAGCTGAACTGAGCTGAATCAATCGAATGGAGCTGAAATAAATCGAATCGAAGCCAATCGAATGAATGGAGCGAGCCAATCGAACTAAGCTGATTAGAGCTGAATTAAACTGAAATAATATTAATATTAATATTAATACTAAATATAATAAATAATAATAATAATATTATTATATTATTATTATTATATTATTATTATTATTATTATTATTATTATAGGTATTAATATTAATAATAATATTAATATTATTATAATTATAATTATAATTATTATAATTATTACTATTATTATTATAAGAAGAAGAAGAAGAAGAAGAAGAACATTAATAATAATAATAATAATAATAATAATAATAGTAATAGTAATTAAACTAATTTGAGTGATTAACTAGGTAGCCACCATGAACCACGGTTCGCCATCAATCTAATTAGGTGAAATAACGGAGCACCAATTTGCTAGATTGATGTTCAAAGTCTAGCCGTTTATCATCCTAATTTGACAGATTAGGTAACCACCACAAAGCACCAACAATCCTAATTTAATTAATTAGATAAATAAAAATCGACAGACCCTAATTTCATCTTTAACAAATAAATAAAATTTGGTTGATTAATTAAAACTCAACAAATAATATTAATAATTGATAACAAGTAAATTAATTATTTATTTTAAAAAATAGAATTCATCTTGTAAGTTTTAAGTCATTTGAGCAATTAAATTAAGTTTTAAGGAAAAATATTGATTTAAGAGTTCACTTGGTTCAGTTTGAGGTGAAAAGGGTACAGAATAGAACGTTATGAAAAAGTGTGTGTGAAAGAGTAAAGTTCGTATACGAAAAAATAATTACGTATTAATAATAGTAATATTAAAATTAACAATGTTATTAATGATATTATTATTAATTAATATTCATATTCATATTAATAATAATAATAGTAATAGTATTAATTATATTAATATGAATATTATTGATTTTAATAACCATAATATTCATAATAATAACAATAATGAGGATGATTAATTAATAATAAATTAATGATAATAATAATAATAATAATAGCAAATAAATAAATAATAATAATAAATAATAATAAATAATAATAAAATATTAATATTAATATTAATATAATATTAATAAAAACTATTAAGTTTAAGATTCGCAAAATTGAAATTGGCTGAATTTAGTGGAGCTGAACTGAATGGAGCTGAGCTGAGCTGGACTGAACTGAATAGAGCTGAACTGAACTGAACTGAGCTGAACTGAACTGAACTGAGCTGAACTGAACTGAATAGAGCTGAGCTGAGCTGAAGTGAGCTGAAAATAAGCCAGAAAGAACAGGACTATAGTTAGACTGTACAACAGAAAGTCTGTGTCTCCATGGTGTTTGATCAAAGTTGATCTTAAAAAAGCTTGTGATTCAGTTAATTGGGGGTTTATTGAACAAATGCTGATTATGGTCTGTGTAAAGTCAGCATCCTATTCTCTAGTTCTAAATGGCATAAACTTTGGGTATTTCAAGGGAGAAAAAGGGTTAAGACAAGGAGATCCAATCTCCCCCCTTTTGTTTACTATGACAATGGAATATCTTAGTAGAACTTTGTGTCATGTCTCAACTACAATGAAGTTCAAATACCATCCTCTGTGTGGTCATCAAAATCTCACTCATTTAATGTTTGCTGACGACCTTTTAATTTTTCTAAAGGTGATGTGACATCAATTATGATATTACTCAGAGCTTTTGCCACTTTCTCAACAGCTACTGGTCTGCAAATGAACACCATGAAGTCTAATATTTATTTTAATTGAGTCTCTGCTTTCTTTAAGGCTGATATTCTTCAAGTGTCAGGTTTTGTTGAAGGAAGTGTTGTTCCCTTTAAGTACCTGGGTGTTCCTATAACTGCTGGAAGGCTTCAAGTTAAGCAATGCTCAGTGTTGATTGATAAGGTGACTGACAGAATAAGGGCTTTTGGTACTAAGAAGTTATCCTATGCAAATAGGTTAACTTTGGTCAATGTTGTGCTATCTTCACTATATAACTATTTGGGCAAATGTGTTTATTGTTCCCAAAGGTGTTCTGGGGAGGATTGATTCCATATGTAGAAATTATCTTTGGGATGGTAATACTGAATATGTGAGAACTCCCATGGTGAGTTGGGAGAAGATTTGTGCTCCCAAGTGTGACGGTGGTTTGGGTATTAAGGATAGTCACACTTGGAATGTTGCTGCTATTGGGAAGATTGTTTGGTGGATTTACACCAAACCGATCATTTATAAATCAAAAGAGCAAATTGGAGCACATACTATCCACATTCCGATGCTTCTTGGAGTTGGAAGATAATCTGCAAGGTTAAGGACAAACTTCAGTATGGTTATTCTGCTGTTCAGTGATTGCCTAAGCCTGCAGGGTACTCTATTTCAAGTGGCTACAACTGGTATAGGAAGGTTCAACTTATTGTTCACTGGGATAAAACCATTTGGAATACCAGGTGCATTTCAAAGCACAATTTCACTAATTGGTTGATTGCTAGGAAAGCCTTGTTGCTTAAAGATAGGCTGCTAATTTTGGGGATTGCCCAAGATGATACTTGTTTGCTCTGTGATGCTGCCTCGGAATCACATGAGCATGTTTTTGTGCAGTGTCCATATACTATTATGTTGATGTTGTTAGGTTTATAAACCCTTATTAGACTCATTTAATCAATTTATAAATTACTCATAATTTATATTTTTGTGGATCTAGTTGCATGCATGATAAAAGAACAAAATAAGGAGAAAATAAGTCTCCCACCTTCACTTGTTCTTGAGCTAATAACATTAGAAGATCCTCCTTAAACCAACAAGTCTTCAAAGTAGAAGACCTCCTCTTAGTATCACCCAAGAACTTACCCAAATCTCTAATAAATATTAACTAGATATCTTATTAGAGTACCCTTGAATTAATACGTAAATACTAGTGATAATACTAGTCTAATTAGTTTTGTATTACTAGTAATATATTTGAGAGAATTTTAGAGAGAGTTTGTAGGAATTTTCACATACCCAAGTCTAGTAAAATTGAGAAATAAAGTTGCTCTATAATTAGGGGTGTGAACCGTCCAAGAAAGGAGGTGAGGGAGTGTGTTTATATATATATATATTTTTTAATAATTTTCTTTGCATGCTTGAAATGATAGCATACATAGAAAAGAGAAAAAGTAATTGGGAAAAGATAAAGTGTAAGAGGCATGCATGAACATAATGATTGTGTCCAATGCTCTCTTTTTCCTTCCATTTACAACGACACACCCATGCATATATGGGTCCATTTCATTTTTACAATTTGTGTCACAAATTAATATAAAACTTTCACTTTTTATCATCTTATATGATAAAAATGTTTCCCAATTATTTTCGTCTTATAACACCCCTTTTATTTACATATACATATAATATAAACTAGCACTAATCTCATTAGTTAATTAGTACAATTTTAGTGAATTAACTATTAATTACTAAAACCCGTCTCTAATAAATTATTATTCAATTATCACATAATTAAAAAAAACTTCAACCGACACGAGTTCTTAACTCGATCTCTCTAAATTATATTACTCCACTAACTTTCAGTCAGTTTATCAAGGGACTAATTAAACTGTATCTCACACAATTAATTAGCTTTCGTTTTGGGGTTAGTTCCTTTAGGTGTGACCTTAAGGGATCAACTGACCACCACCGTCAAACGACAGTAACGTCAAAAGCTAGTTAGCCAATCATTACCGATTAATGTTGATCAGTTGACTATATAATGAATCACCCCTTACGTATTCTTATTATGAGATTTAATTATGTGATCGCATTATTGTTGAGGACACTTACTCCAACAATCTCCCACTTGTCCGAGACAAGTGTGCGTCACCAATTCTCCTGTCCTATTACAATGACTCACTCAATGCAAGGTGTCTTGCAGGTCGTACTTGGATTCGATCATATCAAGAGTGGTTTACTCGATCTGGAGAATAACTGTCTGATCGAAATTATCTACCGTAGATACCTTGCGAGCGTGGCCACGCATTTTCAGTTCACTACTGCTCGAGTGGCCCTAAGATTTTATATAACCCTAACAAGGGGGTGGACAATTCCTATCGCACTATTTTCTTCGTGTAGCCACAGTTTATCATGACCCAAAAGATACCCATTTGACTTCAGTTACGACAGTATTAGAGCATAAATCAAAGCCAATCAGAAACTGTGCCAACTTGAGCGAACAGTCTTTAGTGAAAGAATCGACTCATAAGAATACTATAGTAGCTCTTGCCATGACCAGGCTATATAAAAATTGCCAGAACTCTATAAGCGGTCACTGCCCGACAGATTGTCTCATACAGTCTGCCTATGTGATCGACTAGTCATCTCTTATGACTCTATGGCACTTGAACTGCCATCAATCACATCACACTCTAGTCACTTGAAGACGTCACCTCATATAATTAACTAGGGGCCAATACTATGTTAATCCAGTTCACTTTAATAGGTTTCAAAGTTGTCATTACAACCTATTTGGATATAACAAAGTAATAAAAGAGTTTATAATTAAACTCTAACGATGAATGTATTATCACATATGTAAAATTAATAAAATATCAATTACTACATAATCTATAAATGATTTTTAATCTTGTATATAGTTGATCATCTCAATTCAATTAAAATGGCTTGACTTATCATGTTAAGCCTATGGGAAGGCTTTGTTTAGTAAGTCTTAACAACACTTTGCACTTTTCTAACCTTACTATATACTTTCTCCCTTTGTTATGTATAATCTTTATTATAAAACTTTTAAGTACGTGTCTAGATCTAGTCTAGACATAGGCTCTCTTGCCTTATAATAGCTCCCACTGTCCTCACAGTGAGTAGGGATAGGACCTTCGGTTATTGAAAAGAACTACCATAGTTCCTCCAATTCACAAAACCGAATCCTAATATCATCCCTTCCTCCTTGCATATCACATTATTGCAAGTGTACTCAATTTCCGTTGTGTATATCTCATTGTTTAACTGCCTAGGATGTTTCTAGCAGATATCCTCCTTTAATAATATAGCCAAGATGGTTCTATACCCATCCTTATGTGTTTAGAATATGATTTTTGTGTAACTCCTTGCACATAAATCCATTTCATTTCTAAATGCTTAGCTTCATATCTTTAGTACTTCCCGAGTACTAACTAATGAACTATGTGGCTATATAGAGACTTCTCTCAAAGATTCGATTTGTAACATCTAATCATACTCCAAGTATACGAGGTTTAAGAATGGTAATACATCTTAGCGTAATGAATTAATCCCGCAGCAGAAGCATGTGGATTCAATTTCTACATGTTCAACACTTTTGAACTTGTCTAGACTCTTATCAATATTAGAATATTCATTTAACGCTAATATCCTCTTAGAACTATCTTTATAGGTCTGGATACCTTAGAGATGTATTATTCTTCTCCTAAGTCTTCCATCATTCACAATGATCAATATGTCCCTTACATATAAGACTAGTAACACCACATTACTCCCACTAAACTCCATGTATAAACAGAACTACTCGGCAATTCGAGAAAGGTTTATTACATGACTGAAACATATAATTCAACTCCTTGACTTTTACTTAAGATTAAAATTTCTTCTTAAGTTCGTATCCTACCTTAGGATAGTTGCGATTTATAAAACTCACGCAAGATGATTTTTATAATCCAACAGTCAAATAATATTATTAAATCCAAATTTAATGATGCGTTGCAATTGGTGTAAACCTCTTACCACCAATCAACCAAGTTATGGAAACATATTAATGTTTATTTTCAGTTTGGACTTTTGCGGAGTTGAAACTAGATAGAGCATCTTAATAAATTACAGATTTGTTATTTTCAAAAATAATATGACTCCTGTCCACTTTAGGTTTCGAAGAAATAATTACTGATTTTGACCAAGAAGGAACATCTTCCTATGTCTTATTCTTAGTTTGTGGCTCTTGAACATTTTCTCCCACTCTGTCTTTAAGAACAATTCCTCTTTTCTTTAATAGACAGCATCACGAGCCACAAACCATTTGTTCTCGTGATCATGTAGGAAGAGAGAGCATATGTTTACTATCGAAACAAGTTACAATTTAGGTACCATGCCTAACCATATCTCATATTAAAAGTAGATGATTTCTTTAATCATGTTTTGTTTTAGTGGAAAATTTAAATGCTAGACAAATTTTATAACAGAAACTACCTCCAACTATATGGTAAAGATTCAATCATATCGCAATGAAAGTGAACTTGTGATACCATATCACACTCTTTTGGTGCAGATAAAAGTCTTCACTTAATATTTCCCCATTTTAACAAAGTACTAATACTTTTTAAACATTCATTGAACTTATTCAAAGAATTTATTTTCTTACCTCATTAAGTGGATACCAAGTATCTACCTAGTTCGTTGGTAAAAGAGATGAAAAAGTAATAACCTTTTTTGATTGAAACTGTATTCGACCATGCACTTCAAAGTTAAATAGGGCGAATATCTTGCTATATTCATAATCCTTTTCCAGAAAAGTCAAGAATTAACTTGCTTTGAATACAAGATTTGCACACACCAAAATATTCCCAATCAAATGGTTTGGGAGACTAGTCAAAACTAGTTTCTAAATGTGATTTTCAATCGAGAATTGAGAAACGATTGGGGTCACCAACTTGAGTCTTGTAAATATGACATTTTATTTCTAGTTTGAATATAATTACCTTGATTTGTATGGTCTCACCATAAACTTAATCGTGGTATGTAAGGGCACAACGCTTGTTTTAATTGCATGATAGAGAAACCCTATGCGTTTTATACAAAAACTTGAATTATATTCTTATTTAGACTTATTGTATATCATAACAATTATTGAGGTACATTTCTAAACACAAAACTAAAATGAGTAGACTACAACATTCTTCCTAGTCGTCACGCGATCATGCCAAATATTATGATGAAATTCACAAATTTGTATCAAATACTCATGATATGGTATTTGGCAAGAATGCAATGTCAATGTCAGAGATTTTCAAGAAGGAATATGTTGGAGTCACACGACCAACTTCCTTGATCTTTATTTATTGGGGTTTGTCTCTATTTTAGTGTCTTAACACTTTCTCTTTCGAGCCTAGTTCTATCCTTAACAATTAAGATAGGTACTTTACTTCTTATTGCTCCCACTTATTTCAAAAATTTCTACTTGATGAAGACTTATCTTCATTTAAATTCCCAGTTAAACCTTCAAAAGGGTTAACTCTATTGTGGTATTTGGTTAATCAAAATTTCTAACAAATTAATTTACCAATTTAACATTGTCATGTTCTTAATAACTTAAGTGCTTGATGACAAGTGTTTAGTTTGAGCAATAAGACTTTTGAACCGTGGATGCATAGAAGATATTATCAAAACATATTTTGACTAATCATTACTTCTATTAACACTTCTTCACAAGAAATCATACATAGGCATGTTAGGAATTTAAGATGTTAATCTTATATAACATAGGACAACTCCTATGGAGTTCTATGGAATAGAACAATTCTTTATGGAACTAGTCCATGCCCTATTTTAAACGGTTCATTTGGGGATTTAGAAAGAGATTCTATTTGTCATTAGTAATAGTGGTTTAGCGGAGACTCGTGTTATAATTGAATTGATATCGTATATTAATAGGAGAAATGTTAAATAACAATATAAAACAACGAAATAGTGGGAAAAGAAACATTCATCGTTATAATTTAAAACATTTTAACATGTTTTAGCATTTATATAATGACCTCCACCCAATTATATAAATGATTCCGAGATCCAAATTCATACCAACTTGGATGTGTGCCAACGGGCCCTCTACACCTTTACTAATATAACTTGGTGGGTTAACCCTCTTAACTGATTCAACAATTAGATCTCTCGGTCGATGAATTTACGTTAAGTTTATCTTTAGCCGGAACCTATTGCGGCAACGGTCGCAAATACTTTCGTTGAGATCAACCAAATTTTCGAAGTGTAATAACTATATATTACCCTACTTACCCAACGCCAATTGAAGTACCCCAAAAAAATCGTATTGTTCCCCTTATGAAATTGAGATTCATGGGCTCCTACTATTTGGTAAAGCTATGTCTCAATATTTAAAATGTGTGAGGTCGAGTCAATTTATTATCTATCAAATTTAAGTGAACTCAATTGTTGAACTAACGATAATTATAATGCACACGGTCGAATACTCAATATGATATGCATGTTTAGTTTATGGTGATTTGACAATGCATGCAAACATATAAAGAATAAATGCAAAGCAATAAATAAATTTCCTAGTATGACCTTCCTTAAATAGAAAATTTAATATTCTATTTACAAATTCGGAAACCAACTCCATTGGTCCCTTGAACTTCAAGTGGCACGCTTCCCAAGGACTCCGTCTTGATCGGAACACCTTTCCGGTTGGCACTATCTTGAAGGAACTCCGGAATTACAAATAATAATAAAATACATAGGTATTACTATTATACATTTGTAATATGAAAAATTATTAAAAATAAAAATGATACGAGATCACATTAAATTTACAACCGAATCGGTATTCCCTTACATTACGGGTAATACCGATTAAACTAAGGCCATACTAAGATAAAATTACATAATTCAAAATTACATAAATATAATATGACATTCATAAATAAAATATGCGTTATAAATATATGTGTCTAATGATGCGTGCATTTTATATAGGCATTTTGTACTTCATTTGCACGCATTTCTATGCATTTTGTGTAGTGTTTAGCTACAAATGTCCCCCGAATTGTCTACTTTGGTTTCTCTTGTCTTATTTGCAGGAATGAACCAAAGAGGAGCTGAATCAAGCTTAATACATGTCCCTATGCATGGATTTAGGAGATGAGTTAAGTCGGAGCCTTAAGACTACTATTTTGAGATGCGCAAAGAAGTAAGATAGCTAGGCGAGCAAAGGAAGAACTTCAAATTACTAGTACCTAGTTTGAAGAGAAATATCTCAAGTTCTACAATCGATTTTCAGGTTATTCTAATTGGAGATGAAAGATTGTCCTCTTAGCTTTCCAACGCCACCAGAAACGCTCTGTTTTCCCCAGTAACGAAGAAATGGCGGCCATTTGAAATTCAGTGCGCGAAGCATAAATTGTGCACTGGAAAGTACTCGATCGAGTACTATATTGTTCGATCGAGTCCTTTTTCTACTCGATCGAATGGGGATTTTTGATAGTATTCGATCGGTACCTAAAGTCCTCGATCGAGAGGTTTTATCTTGGATTTTTTCGATCGAGTGATATAAAGTTGCTCGATCGAGTGACTAGCTTATATATTCGGGATTTTTATTCCGTGTTAGGTTTATTTTATGTTAATAATGACTTCCCTATATTAAGGAAGTCGGGATTAGGTCATAAACACACTTTTTACATATTATCATACTGTTTTACTCTTAATCTCTGCTGCTACCTTGTTCTTTTGCCGGATTCTAAACTTCTATAACCTTTCTTCTCTCTCTTTTTTTATATTAATTCTCTTTTGCTTATTTCTTCATTATGTTTGTTCTTGCTTCATCTTTCTCTTTAGCTTTAACCATTATTATGTTTATCTAATTCTCCTGCTAGGATTTAGGGGATTCAATGAGTTGATGTTAGTTGCTTATTAGGTTTGCAGATCTGTTGCTAAAATCATGTCTTTGTTGTTAATCACTGCATATAATTGCAATTAGTTGCTTGAGTCGACGCATTTAGCTAATTGATTTGGTAAGCCTTGACCTAGACCAGAAGGTTGGAAGGGGTGAGACCTGCAGTGAACATTAGGATGCTTTAGTGAGGGCGGAATCTAAGCTAATGGTGTTTTAGGGCGAATTGAGACCGGAAGGAAATATTCGTTGCCCCATAGACCAATATAAGTGACCGATCTGTGACCTTAGCTGCAATTATCCGACATTCATTGATGACCCGACAATCCTAGTTCTCTATCTCTTTTGTTAATCCCTCTTATTCTTTTCTCTTTCTTTAATCTAATTTAGTTTAGTTTAAACAACTCAAACCCCCATCTGGTGACCTTAGACAGATTGAATTGATAAGTAGATAGTGATCGCCTCCCTGTGGAGATCGAACCTACTTACCGCTGGCTTTTGTTACTAGTACTTAGGTATTTATTTTTGATAGTAAAACGACGGTATCATCTAACATGCCAAATTAATGTGCCAAATAGCCCTACTTAAACCTTATATCGTATATAATCCGGTTCTATGGAAATGCGTGATAATAACTTATTAAAATCACAAATCAATACTTAAATCAAATTTAAGCCCTAGTTAATTATCCTAACCTTCTTAGGACTCAAAAATTAGTCTTCAGTAAACATTTGACAATAATTCAACTTGGTTTTGTATTATTGCTTATTTAAACTTCTTTTAATCATAACAATTATGAAATAATTCCCAATAAATCATAAAAAATTGAAAAATTCGGATACTGGAATATTACCAAGATTCCAAAAACTCAATAAAATTTTCCTACAAAATTTTAAACATTCTTAAATAATTTCCAGCACCGAGAAATGGTAAAAGTTCAACCAAAAATTTTGAATTAATTTTAATGAATAATAAAGTTGCCCATTTATCGATTTTATCACATAAAAATAAATAAACATATCAAATCAATCAAAATTAATCATGAATATTTAGATCTAATGTCCATATCATATAAACAATATTAGGGAAAACTTTTATGCCAAAAAATTTATTTTAGCAATTTTTGCTAAAAATAGTCACTATTTATATCATTTTAACCATTAAAATTATAAATCATGTAAAATAAATCACATTTATCTCAAATTTTATATACAATCTGTTAAATATGCATGTGACATCATATTAAAATGTTATGGCCTGTTTCGAAGTTTTACTATTTTTAGTCATTTAACCTCCATTTATTGCATTTTTATCACATAAAAATCATAAAACGTGCAAAACTAATCACAATGGTACAAAATTTTACATACAATCTAAAATATGCATGTGAGGTCATACTAAAATTTCATGGCCAGAGGTAAAGTTTAACTATTTTTAGTAAATAAAAGATCATTTTACTCAATAAGGTGTAATTATTTCACTAAAAATCATTAAAATAAGCAATAATCTTCCATAAATCATCAATATGACCTAAAATTATTTTAGAACCAGAATATATTATATGCAAAAAATTTCATGGCTGAAGAGTCTATATAACGATATACTGAAGAGGGGGGGGGGGAGGGGTGAGTATGTAAAACTCTTGCCTACTTTTTCGACTTATTGATAATTTATTAATTACTCGAATTTTATTAATTAAACTCGACTAATTAATTTATCGTATGTGTGAAAATGAGACAATAAATGCGTAAATAAAGGTGACACACGAAGTTTTGAAGTGATTCAGTTTCTCAAGTCGAAACCTACGTCCACTATTCTCGATTAATAACTTTAGTACCTTACTACGGATTACAAAATTATCAATCTAACTCGTACAACTAACTATAGTTGTAACTCAATTTGAGTATTGTTAAATACCCAATTTCTATCTTACGTTAATAAGAATGTACTACTAGATTCTAATAGTGTTCACGTTAATGAACGAGTATGAATACAATGAGTATTATTATCCTATTAATGAAACAAACAAGAATGATTGACTTAATGAGGCACACGGTTTTAGCTTTAGACACACTTAGGGTTTCTAAAATAATTTGCAAATATGAAAAGATCGATTTTGAAATATGCTTAATATTTTTGCAAAGGTTTTTCTCAAATTAGTGTCTACCTCTTTCTAATGAAATGCTTTGGTATTTATAGGAGTAGAAAAACCTAAAACTAGGTTAAAAGCTCGAAAGCCTAGCCGCCTCCTTAGGTTCGAAAATCCTTGAGGTGGGCTAGGTCAAATTCTTTATCTTTATCTACAAAATACTTTTTATTCAAAAACCCTAATTAGTACTAGGATATTTTCGACTAGAAGGTGATATGACCATAATCCATTTCACTCTAATTGAAACCCTAACAATCATTAGATTTAATTTATAAAACTAAGATAATGTGATTAGAAACCCTAGATTACATAGCAACCCATAAGTTGTATGATAAATCAGTAGGATTAATATAATCTATATTACCAATTTCAGTTAGAAAAGATGTAGTATAAATATCATTTTGATTTTCGAAACACTAAGTAAATTTAAAACTTAGATTGTGCTCTCTTAAGTCGTTCATGGTTATAGGTCAAATGGCTATAACCAAGAACTTTGATAGATAGGGTTAGAGATGAAATAACTATAACCATACTTTCTCAAAAACCATTTTGTTCATACCATTAGTAGAATGAAATGCTATATCCCTAATCTTCATGAGATTTTCAAATATAGGTTTCTTTCTTCATCTTGATCTAGAAGCTCTTCATCTTGAGCTTCCATCAAATAATATATTGTTTTGCTTGATTTAGTCTTCTGAGGTTATGAGCAAAACAACCATAACCAAACTTGATTGCCAAGCTTCAATTTCATCATGAGAATTCCATCATATGCTATAACCATAATTAGTCTTCACGGAAATTGTCAACTAAAATATACACCATTGAACAAACAATTACACGCACAAGTGTATAATATATTACAAATCATAATACTTGTCATTATCAAAACTTATATAAATACGGTCCAACAAATTCCCCCTTTTTTATGATGGCAAGTCTCTTATGATTTGTGACTAAGGTCATGTTCCCCCTCAACATGCTACTACCAAAGTTATAGTAAGTTGATCGCAAGAACAAGCTATTTTTATTCAAAGATATAGCATAGAACCCCTTAAGAGATTAAAGATCTTGACAAGGAACAAGCTTAGGCAATAACTCAAGTCATACGATTTCTTCCCCCTCTTGACATCATCGAAAAGACAAGAACAAGACATAAAACAACTAGAATAATATAAGTTGAGGAAAGAGATAGTCATACAAACACAAATTAAGAAAACGAGAATAATTAGTCTAAGCACACAACATAAGATTATCCAAAACAAACCATATGGGCCGAAAAAGAGAAGCCACAATGGGCCGAATAAACAAAAGCCAAAATGGGCCGAATGGTGAAGCATTCAAAATAAAGTACTTAGGAAAACAAAAGGAAAAGGGAGATGGGCTTATGGGTGTTGGACTTGGGTAGGGTCAACATAACCGGGTCGAGTCTAGTACTCGAGAGAATCAAGACGATCAAGACATGAGCGCACATTATTTGCTTGAGCCACCAAGCAAATGTCGAAGTTGGTCATCTTCAAAGTCAAAGCCCGAGTAACTTCATAAAGTTGGCCCATTTCTTCCCTCATTTCACGCCCAATTTGCAACAAAGCTCCGCCTTGAGTTGCAAAATCCGCAACCGTGTTTGATTGACGATCCGTAGCTTTGAGAGTCACGACCAATTTTGTTTCAAAGGCCATTAGTCGAGCAAACAATTCATCATTGCTAACACCCGAGCTAGACGACCCCACACCCTTTTCCGTTGCAATTCCCGAGACCAAGCTCTCAACTAATTTTGATTGAGCTTCCTATTTTTCATTGAGCGACATCATAAAGGCATCGAGCTTTTTCTCCGTGGCCTCCAAACCCTCCAATTTCTCATCCGTGTTACCCTTTGCTAGAAATACCAATTCCAGACCACAAGCGGAAATTTTCATCAATTTGAAATGAGTATCACTCATCTCATCCGTAGAACTCACACCATAACTAGTCGGACTAACCACCCCCTTATTCTCCAAAAGCCGAGACACCCACATACCGTAAGGCAAGTCAATAGTTTTATAAACCTTGTCCTCGGTTACTAGCATAGCGGTTTGTATGATACGGTGAAAGACTAAAAACGGGAGACTCACTTTCTTTCCCTTCATCCAATTATAGACGACAACCATCTAATAGGTCGACAATATCTCCCGACCACCACGGCGAGGTACGACGGTATTCCATAAAAAATTAAGGAGGAATTTCAATTTTGGTGACAAATTACCCGCCAACAAACGACTACCACCCTTAGCATCAACCTCAAAATAATTCTTAACAACCTCCTTCTCACCCACGGTCAAGGTACCCCATTCTGCACTCGGATTAATTTCGGCCCCATCATCAGGAACCAAAAACAGAGCACAAAAATCATCAATGGAGACATTGACTTCGGTCCCACTTGTAATACTCCGTAATTATAAGTCTTGGGGTACTCTATCGAGTAGGCCTTACTCTGTCGAGTAAGGGTAAGTTGCGTTTTAGAAAAGTTTATGACCTGTTGGGTACTCGATCGAGTAACTAGGGTACTCGATCGAGTAAGGGGGTACTCGATCGAGTGTCCGGTTTTACGGGGAGTTTTCTCGGGTTTTGTTAATTATGCGATTAAGGTATATAAGCTTTGTCGTCATTATTCTAAATCACTTTTGCAAAACCTAAATTACTGTTTAAGAGAGAAAGCAAGCAAGTTCTTCATCCTAATCGCATTATTAGCAATCCCCGGAGTTTGGAAGGTCAGTTCTCGTCGTTGGTTATACCGTTGTGTTCCTTGCGTCGAGGGTAAGATCTATGTACCCTTTTTATTGTCTTTCCTTTGATTTGGTTAAACCCTAATATAGGGATTTGGGGGTTTTTGAGTAGTATGTAATTGGGTAGCATTTATGTGTTGTATGATAGGAGAAGGTTTCATAGAGGAGGCTTTTGATACAAAGAAAGAGAGACCGTCTGACAGTGTGCTTTCCAGGTAGGATTTCCTACTCAGTATTAGTCCCATAATGGGATGATTGTTGATGTGTTGTGATTGGTTGTTTGATATAGTAATTGTATTGTGATTGTGATTGTGATTGTGATCGTTGTCTATGGTTCGCGAGGTGTGGCCTCGGTGAGTGAGGTCACTTGCGGGGTGGCTTCACGCCCCGCTTGCCTTACGTGGAACCCGCCACAGAAGGGATGTGCACATTAATGGACAGTGTTATCGCTCACTATGTGAAGCGGGGATTTGGTGGGTGCGGCTGCGGTCCCCCACGGGCATGGCATGGTCCAAAGGACGATCGGTGATTGAGATGATTGGATTTGGCGTGATTGTGTGTGTATGACGATTAAGTATCTTTTATCTTATTGTTAATATATATTGAGTTGTGTGATTAGTACGACCCCGGTGTTGTTTTTAAACTGCGGTGATCCATTTGGGGATGGTGAGCGAGATATTGAGCGGTATTCAGATGAGTACTGGGATAGCTGGGATTGCCACGACATGATGATAGGAGTCTTCCGCTGTAGCTTATTAGTTATTTACATTTCAGTTAGAACAGTCAGTTTGAGAACATGTATTACACATTTGGTTTGGTTTTGAGAATTGTAACACTTCGCTAAGTATTTGTATTTAAACGTTGTTTCTTCATTGTTTATTTGATTATCATTACCTCGGGTAACCGAGATGGTAATGTCTTCATACCTGAGTGGTCCTGGTAAGGCACTTGGAGTATGGAGGTGTTACAAATGGTATCAGAGCGACGATCCTGAAACCTGTTAGCAATGAACCTAATGAACATACGAAGTCAATTAAAATGAACCCGGGGTAAAAGTTGTAGGAGCTAATGCAAAGGCTTGGGAGACGTCCTAAAGTCGCGAACTTGCCCTACAATTTTGAACCGGTCACATGGGAGGGTGTATGTCAAGGTCGTATGTGTTGTTTGGTTAGCTTGTGTAAGAATGTGATGAAGTGTGTGTAATTGTTGGATGTTTGAAGTAGAAAGTTGAGAATGTGAAAGAAAGGTTAATGATATATGTAGACTTGTTGTTGGAGTGATAACATGTTGGATGTTTATAAGGTGGCATTTAATAACATGATATAATGATCTCGTAGATCGTACGAAAGGATGCGTAGCATTATATGCTTAGTTATGATATAATATGTGGTTTTATAAAGTTTTTAGCATGTTAGCATATGATATAGCATGCGGGTAGCGTTTCTTAGTTAGCATGACTCGATCGAGTGGGACTGACTCGATCGGGTGGGTTTTTGACGATTTTGAGTCCAGAATCGTATTTTTGGGCACTCGATCGAGTACCTCGGGCACTCGATCGAGTAGGGGGTCACTCGATCGACTAGCCTAGCTACTCGGTCGAGTATGTTAGAGATCAGAAGGTCTGTTTGAGGTCTGATGTTGGGGAACTCGATCGAGTATGTTGGGCACTCGATCGAGTAGCCCGTTACTCGATCGAGTATGTTTGGGAACTCGATCGAGTAGGGGTCTGGGCAGCGTGTTTTCTTGTTTTGAGGTTTTGGCGCGTATGTTTATATCCACCCCTTTTTCTATGATAGTTTCAAGATGCCGCCCAAGAAGACTGCTTTGTATGCGAGAGCTGCGCTTATGAACATAGATGACATCATTAAGATGTTGGAGGATCAGGATGCTCTCACTGAGGCTTTAAAGACTGTGGGGAAAGATAAGGATAAGGATAAGGAGAAGGAGGTTGATCATTCTAAAATCAGCCTCTATATAGCGAAGTTTAACCCGAAAGAGTATAAGGGAGTTGGGGAGCCTAACCTTCTCGATAGTTGGCTTAGAGAGATGGAGAACATACTAGATTTGGTTCACTTTCCCGATGAGATGAGAGTGGAGCAGTGCGTTCTATCTGCGGGAGGCACTGGTGGCAAGTGGTGGGATACAGTGAAAGTGAGTGCTAAGGAGATATATACAAACCAAGGCTTACCTGCTATACCTTGGGAGGAGTTTCGTAGGGCTGTGAGAAAGGAGTTTGTACCGGAGCATGTGAGGAGTAAGTTGAGAGAAGAGTTTGACAGTTTTAAGATGACCGCTGAGATGTCTGTGGCCGAGTACTACAGGCAGTTCAATGATAAGTCTAGGTATGCTAAGGATATGGGTTTGAGTGAGGAGAACCTGGCGTTGAGGTTTGAGAGAGGGTTGACCCCTAAGATTATGGATAAGTTACCCGTGGGGATCCTTACTAATGTTAAGGAAGATTATGAGAGGGCTGGGAGAGCTGAGAGGTTGGTGGAGATGGCTCAGGAGAGGTTAGGTGGTGAGAAAAGGAAGTCTGAGAGCGAGGGTGGTGGCCAATCTAATCACAAGAAAGGCAACCACAATCGATCCTAAGGGGTTTTCTTCGAGTCGGGGTTCGATCTTTGGGGCTTCCTATGGGCGTGGCCGTGGAAGTGTTAGTGGTAGTTGGGGAGTGACCTGCTATAGCTGTGGTGGTGTGGGCCACAAGAGACATGAGTGCACAAGTCCGTCGGGAACTTTCCAGAGACCTGCGCAGAGCTCTGCAAGCAATAGACCGGCTGGGTCATGGCCAAACCGGGGAAGTCAGAGTTACCAGAGTGGAGGCTACCGTAACGGCGGTAATTCTTATCAGAAACCACCGACGAACAACAACAACAATCAAGGGTCGGGTGCTAAGCCGACCACATCAGCCAGTACTGTCCAGGGAGGTGGACAGAAGACAAGTGGAAAGTTATTCATGATGGAGAAGAAAGCAGCTGAGGAGGATGCTCACGTTATCATCGGTACTTTTCTTGTCAATGGTATTCATACCTTTGTTTTGTTTGATTCGGGGGCTTCTCAGTCATTTGTATCTTCGAGTCATGTTAAGCGGTTGGGTTTGAGGGTATATGAGTCTGTTAGTGAGCAAGTTTTTATACCTTCGGGTGAGTCTGTATCATGTGGGAGATTGTTTAAAGATGTATCTATGATAGTTGGGCAAGTTGATCTACCTGTAGACTTGCTAGAGTTTCCTTTTGACGGTTTTGAGATGATAGTCGGGATGGATTGGTTAGGAAAGTATAAAGCTAAGATAGGTTGTCATCAAAAGAAAGTGTCTTTAAGAGGTCTTAAGGGTGTTAGTGTGTCTTATCGTGGGTTTCTAGTCAAACCCAAAGTTAAGTTGATTGCAGCTGTCACCTTGAAGTCTTATCTGAGGAAGGGATGTCCTTTATCTTGTGCCATGTGAGAGATGACCGGATAGAGAGTCCGACAGTTGATGAGATACCAGTGGTGGGAGATCGAGTTTGCCGATGTTTTTCCTGACGAGATTCCGGGGTTGCCTCCAAAGAGGGAGATAGATTTCACCGTTGAGTTGAAGCCAGGGACGGGGCCAATCTCTAAGGCACCATACCGTATGGGTCCTAAGGAGATGGAGGAGCTTAGGAAACAGTTGGATGATTTGATAGAGAAGGGATACATTAGACCAAGTGTATCGCCGTGGGGAGCACCAGTTCTTTTCGTGAAGAAGAAAGATGGGAGTTTGAGGTTGTGCATAGACTACAGAGAGCTGAACCGAGTGACCGTGAAGAACAAGTATCCTTTGCCAAGGATAGATGACGTGTTTGATCAGTTGAGTGGTGCATCAGTCTTTTCTAAGATTGATTTGAGGTCGGGGTACCATCAGGTGAAGATTAGAGAGGTGGACATACCAAAGACAACGACTTTTACGTCAAGGTATGGCCATTATGAGTATGTGGTGATGTTGTTTGGGTTGTCTAATGCACCTACAGTGTTTATGGATTTGATGAATAGAATCTTCAGACAGTTCTTGGACCAGTTTGTAGTGGTATTTATCGATGATATCTTATTCTACTCTAAGACTAAGGAGGAGCATCTGAGGATCGTGTTGCAACTTTGAGGGAGCATGAGTTGTATGCTAAGCTGTCCAAGTGTGAGTTCTAGTTAGAGAAAGTTGCTTTTCTGGGGCATGTGATCTCTAAGGAGGTGGTAGCTGTGGATCCGGCAAAGATAGAAGCAGTGACAAAGTGGGAAGCACCAAAGAATGTTGCTGAGGTTAGGAGTTTCTTGGGTTTAGCTGGATACTACAGACGGTTCGTGAAAGATTTCTCCAAGATAGCTAGACCTATGACAACGTTGATGAGGAAAGAGAACAGGTTTTGTTGGGATGAGAGTTGTGAGACGGCGTTCCAAACATTAAAGGAGCATTTGACCACGCTCTGTCTTAGCATTGCACTGAAGGGGCGAGAACTTTGAGGTTTATACGGATGCCTCAAAGAATGGGTTGGGATATGTGTTGATGCGAGACGGTAAAGTGATTGCCTATGCTTCTAGGCAATTGAAGCCTTATGAGGAGAACTACCCTACTCATGATCTGGAGTTGGGTGCGGTGGTGTTTGCTCTCAAGATTTGGAGACATTACCTTTATGGAGCAATCTTTAAGGTATTTTCTGATCACAAGAGTCTCAAGTACATTTTCACTCAAAAGGAGTTGAACATGAGACAGAGGAGGTGGATGGATTTGATTGGCGATTATGACATGGAAATCATCTACCATGAAGGAAGGCCAATGTAGTTCTTTGATGCTTTGAGTAGGAAGAGTGTACATTCTCTGTGTACAGCTCTATCTTTGATGAGGCCGAGAGATGAGGTAGCGAGGTTTGGGATACATATGATGCAGAAAGGAGACGCCATGGGTGATATGACAGTACATCTTGAGTTTTATGATGACATTCGAGGTAAACATGCGTTGGATCCTACGATAGTGGAGTGGAGAGCTGGAGTAGAGAAAGGGACAGTGTCCCGATTTTCTATTCATACAGATGGTAATTTGAGGTTCGATGGTAGGTGGTGTGTTCCTAATGATGAGGAATTGAAAAAGACTATCATGACAGAGGCGCATTGTACACCATAATCAGTACATCCGGGTGGTGACAAACTGTACAAGGATTTGAAGAATACGTTTTGGTGGCACTGGATGAAGAAAGAGACAAATGAGTTTGTGTCCGTTGTTTGACATGCCGAGAGTTAAAGGGGAACAAATGACGAACACAAGGTAAGATTCAGTCTTTAGAGGTACCTGAGTGGAAGTGGGAATCCATTTCCATTGATTTCATTGTGGGTTTGCCAAAGAGTCAACAAGGTAACAACATGATTTGGGTAATAGTGGATCGACTGACCAAATCAGCTCACTTTGTTCCAATGAAAGATACATGGACTAAGGCACAATTGGCTATAGCCTATCGAAAGAACGTGCTTAAGTTATATGGAGTCCCTAAGGACATAGTGTCTGACAGAGATGCGAGATTTATATCGAGGTTTTGGAAAGAGTTGCAGGAATCGTTGGGAACAACTTTGAAGATGAGTACAGCATTTCATCCTGCGACAGACGGACAGACTGAGAGAACAATCAAGACTCTTGAGGATATGTTGCGAGCTTGTGTGATGGACTTTGGTGGTAGCTGGGAACAGAGGTTGGACTTGATAGAATTTTCTTATAATAACAGCTATCACACTAGTATTGGTATGGCACCGTTTGAGGCTTTGTATGGGAGGAGATGTAGGAGTCCAATTTGTTGGGACGATAGTCTTTGGCAATGGTTTTAGGACCGGAGATGGTGCATGAGATGGTGGAACAGATTAAGATGATCAGGGAACGGATGAGAGTAGCTCAGGATAGGCAAAAGAGTTATGCCGATCTACATCGCCGGGACATAGAGTTTCAAGTTGGGGACAAGGTTCTTTTGAAAGTGTCTCCTATGCGTGGGGTTATGATATTTGGGAAGAAAGGCAAGCTAAGTCAGAAGTTTATAGGGCCTTATGATATCTTAGAGCGAGTTGGGGAAGTTGCATATCGTCTGGCTTTACCAGCTGCATTATAGAGAGTGCATAATGTGTTTCATGTATCGCAGCTGCGGAAGTATGTGAGTGATCCGTCACATGTGTTAGAGGCAGAGAACTTAGAGCTAGACGAGTCCTTATCATATCTTGAGGTGCATAAGCAGATTCTAGACCGAAAGGTTAGAAAGACTAGGAGTGGTGAGACAGTTCTGCTCAAGATCCTTTGGTCTAACCACGAGACTGAGGAAGCTACATGGGAACCAGAGGAAGCTATGAAAGAGCGTTACCCTTTCCTTTTTGATCAGGTATGTATGGTTACGGGGACGTAATGTTGTTTTTTTTAGGGGGGTAGGAGATGATCGTGAACAGTTTTTTAAGAGTTTTATACCCCTTTTGTATGTTGCGTCGGTATGTTTGTCGGGATGAGTTGGGTTAGTAACACGTTTTATGTTGAATTTTGTTTTGGTTGTTGAGTCGGGAATGTATGGGAGTACCTTTGATTAGTAGTGGTTTGAACTTCGGGGACGAAGTTCCTTTTAAGGAGGGAAGACTGTAATACTCCGTATTTATAAGTCTTGGGGTACTCTATCGAGTAGGCCTTACTCTGTCGAGTAAGGGTAAGTTGCGTTTTAGAAAAGTTTCGACTGTTGGGTACTCGATCGAGTAACTAGGGTACTCGATCGAGTAAAGGGGGTACTCGATCGAGTACCTCGGGTACTGATCGAGTGTCCTTTCTACGGGGAGTTTTCTCGGGTTTTGTTAATTATGCGATTAAGGTATATAAGCTTTGTCGTCATTATTCTAAATCACTTTTGCAAAACCTAAATTACTGTTTAAGAGAGAAAGCAAGCAAGTTCTTCATCCTAATCGCATTATAAGCAATCCCCGGAGTTTGGAAGGTCAGTTCTCGTCGTTGGTTATACCGTTGAGTTCCTTGCGTCGAGGGTAAGATCTATGTACCCTTTTTATTGTCTTTCCTTTGATTTGGTTAAACCCTAATATAGGGATTTGGGGGTTTTTGAGTAGTATGTAACTGGGTAGCATTTATGTGTTGTATGATATGAGGAGGTTTCATAGAGGAGGCTTTTTGATACAGCAGTAGAGACCGTCTGACAGTGTGCTTTCCAGGTAGGATTTCCTACTCAGTATTAGTCCCATAATGGGATGATTGTTAATGTGTTGTGATTTGTTGTTTGATATAGTAATTGTATTGTGATTGTGATTGTGATTTTGATCGTTGTCTATGGTTCGCAAGGTGTGGCCTCGGCTGAGTGAGGTCACTTGCGGGAGTGGCTTCACGCCCTAGTTTCGCCTTCTGTGGAACCCGCCACAGAAGGGATGTGCACATTAATGGATAGGGTTATCGCTCACTATGTGGAGCGGGGATTTGGTGGGTGCAGGCTGCGGTCCCCCATCGCGGTAGTCCAAAGGACGATCGATGATTGAGATGATTGGATTTGGCGTGATTGTGTGTGTATGACGTTAAGGTCATTCTGTTTATCTTATTGTTAATATATATTGAGTTGTGTGATTAATCGACCCGGTGTTGTTTTTTAAACCTGCGGTGATCCATTCGGGGATGGTGAGCAGATATTGAGCAGGTATTGAGATGAGTACTGGGATAGCTGGGATTGCCACGACATGATGATAGGAGTCTTCCGCTGTAGCTTATTAGTTATTTACATTTCAGTTAGAACAGTCAGTTTGAGAACATGTATTACACATTTGGTTTGGTTTTGAGAATTGTAACTCTTCGCTATGTATTTGTATATAAACGTTGTTTCTTCATTGTTTATTTGACTATCATTGCCTCGGGTAACCGAGATGGTAATGTCTTCATACCTGAGTGGTCCTGGTAAGGCACTTGGAGTATGGGGGTGTTACACCACTCACAACCGCACACAGACATCCACCCTTAATCGACACAGTTGCATAAAATTGAATGACTTTAATAGGGTAAACAGGAACCGAAAACTCACTGATTGTAACCCACCCTTGAAAATTCAAGAAAGTATCAAAGAACTTTAAGGCTTATTACTTACCATACCTTTTTTTGGAATAAGAGCGTCCGACATGAATGTCGTAGCCGGATACATAATGAACCAGTTCCCGTTCCTCCTTTGTAAGGCGAAGACGATCAAGACCCATAACAGTAGCTTTTGGCATAGAGTGCCGAAACAGGGTCCTCTTAGCACTGTCACGAGTTATTACTTCTTGAATTTCTTCCACATCGTCTTCCTCAACATGTGCCTTATTTTTACCCTTGCTTAATCGCCTTTTCTTGCTCTCGACTTCCGGTGGACTCCGGTTTTGGTTGGGATTGAGCGGTTTCGTGTTGGCAGAGGGAGATGGGTGAGGAGATGGGGCATTGGAAGTTTTGCATGTGGGTTTGGATGAGTGTGTCTTAGTGTTTGATCGAGTTGTGGGTCGCATGGTTGATGATGGTGATGACCGAAAAGAGGAAGATGAAGGTGGAGTGTTTTGGTTTTTGAAAAGTGATGGTGATGTGAGATGAGGGAGGTGAAGGCTTTTATGGGATTTGATGAATAAGACTTTTGGTAGGTTATAATTACTAGGGTGCCGTGTGAGATGAGTTTGTTTCCTTTTTATTTATTATTAAAAAAAAAAAAAAGGAAATCTAATAAGAAGATTTGAAGAGTCTATATTTAGGGAAGAACGTGATAGGGTAAATCTTTTGAGGAGGATATGGTAAGATATAATGAAGATATTGTTTAAATTTTACCAAGTTATAGGATCCAAGATAAAAGGAAGATTTTTAATTGTTTTTCGGTCATAGTTGAACAGGAAAATATTGTGTCGATATTTTATGGTTTGCATATGGCTAAAAATATATTATACACAAATATAGAAAATTCACGTAATATAATAAGATATTTAACATAAATATTTTTGCAACAAAATATACGGACACAATCATACAATCTTGTCTATTTCTAGTCAGTCATTTGAGATAATAAAATAGGTATGACGAAATTAACTGCCACCGATTAAACCAATTTCCAATCGCAAAATCTCAAAACGTTTTCTAGCTAAAGCCTTTTGTCAAAATAGCCGCCCACTGATTTTCCGTACTACAAAATTCTAGTTTTATGTTGCCTTTATCAACATGGTCACGTAGAAAATGGTGTCTAATATCAATATGTTTGGTACGAGAATGGTGTGCGGGATTTTTAGATATAATAATAGCACTCGTATTATCACATAAAATAGGAATACATCCTACATCTATACCATAATCACATAATTGTTGCTTAAGCCATAATAATTGAGAACATACCAGTCCAAGACAATATATTCAAATAAAGAGAGACAAGGCAAGGCAACTGAATTTTGTTTCTTTGAATCCCATGTTATGATGCAAGGTCCAACAAATGTAGCGAATCCTGACGTACTATTCCTATCTAGAGAGCATTCTGCATAATCTGCGTCTGAATATCCAATTAAATTGAAATTGCACTCAAGTGGATACCATAAGTACAGATTTTGTGTACAAATTAAATATCTTAGAATCCGTTTAACTGCAACCATATGTGTTTCCTTGGGACACGACTGAAATAGTGGACACACACATACACTAAACATTATATCCGGACGACTTAAAGGTAAATAGAGAAGTGAGCAAATCATACCTCGGTAAGTGGTTTCATCCACACACTTACCATCTTTATCCAGTGTTACTGAAATAGTGGACACACACATACACTAAACATTATATCCGGACGACTTAAAGTTAAATAGAGAAGTGAGCAAATCATACCTCGGTAAGTGGTTTCATCCACACACTTACCATCTTTATCCAGGGTTAGTTTCTTATCATTAACCATTGGAGTATCCATGGGATTGGCATCTTGCGTTCCGAATTTCTAGATTAATTCTTTGATGTATTTTTGTTGATGTATCATGATGCCTTCATTTTTTTGTTGAATCTGAAGTCCTAAAAAGAACTTTAATTCACCCATTATGCTCATCTCAAATTCTGATGTCAACAAATCTGAAAAATACTTACAAAGTTTGTTATTGGTTGAGCAAAAAATGATAGCATCAACATAAATTTGAACAACTAATAAATCTGAACCTTCTGACTTTAGAAACAAGGTTTTATCAACTGTCCCTCTTTTAAAGTTACTTTGAAGTAAAAATTTGGATAGTCTATCGTACCAAGCCCTTGGGGCTTGTTTCAAACCATATAAAGCTTTGTCAAGCTTGTATACATGATTTTGAAACTTGTGATCTAGAAAGTCAGGAGGTTGCTCTACAAAAACCTCTTCATTCGGATAGCCGTTAAGGAATGCAGTCTTAACGTCCATTTGAAATAACTTCATCTTCTTCTGTGCTGCAAAGGCAATTAAGAGACGAATTGCTTCTAGCCTTGCCACTAGGGCAAATGTCTCATCATAGTCGATTCCTTCTTGTCGGCTGTAACCTTGTACCTCCAATCTTGCTTTATTTTGAAATATAATCCCTGTATCATCCAATTTGTTTCTAAAAACCCATCTGGTTCCAATGATTGAACGATGTTTAGGTCTTGGTACTAAATGCCAAACTATATTACGTTCAAATTGTTGAAGTTCTTCCTGCATTGCTATAACCCAGTCAGAGTCTGCAAGAGCTTCTTTAATATTGGAAGGTTCAATGGTGGATAGGAAGGAGTAAAATGAACAAAAGTTGTTCAACTTTCTTCGAGTTTGAAATCCTTGGTCCAAACTTCCAAGTATACTTTCCATAGGATGTGATCCTTTGTATTTCCACTTTTTGGAATTTTCAGGTATATTATCATGTGAACTTGGTTCTCCTTCTTTAAACGAGTTAGAAATGGTTCCCCCTGAATCCAGCCCTTGGGTTGTAGTATATTCAGGTGTAACCGTAGGATCTATATTTGTGGTTATAGCTTCATCAGTTATAACCGTAGATTACAATTTTTATTTTTGATAAGAATCAATAGTATCATCAAATATTGTTTCAGTTCTCTTATTTGTCTCATTTGAAGGGTTTCCTAATTCATCATTAGTACCTTCGATTTCTTTTTCTTCTTCTTCTTCTTCTAGCTCTGGAGGATCATCTCTAGAAAGACGAAAGTCAGGTTCATTCATATCTTCTTCCTCATCCTGTTCAGCCTTATCAAACATATTATTTTCATCAAAAATAACACGTACACTTTCTTCTATACATAGAGTTATTTTGTTGAAAACTTTGTATGCCTTGCTATGATTAGAGTAACCAACAAATATCGCTTCATCGCTTCTAGGATCAAATTTAGTTAAACGATTTTTGCCTTTATTATGGACATAACATTTGCTCCCAAAGCAACGAAAATGTGATATATTTGGCTTACGTCCTCTGAGTAATTCATAAGGAGTTTTCTTAATGATTGGTCTAATCATAGCACGGTTGTGTACATAACATGCAGTACTAACAGCTTCTGCCCAAAAGCTTCTAGGTAAACCACTACATAATAACATGGTTCGTACCATATCTTCTAGTGTTCTATTCATACGTTCAACAACACCATTTTGTTGTGGGGTTCGTGGTGCAGAAAAATTATGTTCTACACCATTCTCCCTACAATTTTCAATAAATGCTTGGTTATCAAATTCAGTGCCATGATCCGTACGAATAGAACCCAGATTGTGTTAATATTTGTTTTGAGCAAGCTTCATTAGTACAACAAATTCATCAAAAGTCTCATCTTTAGAACTTAAGAAGATAGGCCAAACGTACCTCGAGTAATCATCTACCAAAACAAATACGTACCTTGATCCGCCTCTACTTCTTACTTTCATTGGTCCACATAGATCCATGTGCACCAATTCCAAAGGATTGCTTGTGCTAATCACCCTTTTAGGCTTAAAAGATGATCTTACATACTCATTACGAGCACAAGAGTCACATAAGCTCTCTTGATCGAACTTGATTGTGGGTAATCCCTCTACCAAGTCCCATCTTTTGAGTTTGTTTAAAATGGTTGAACTTATGTGTGCAAACCTCTTATGCCATAAACATGGATCATCTAAAGTTACTTTCATACATGTAAAATAGTTAGTAGGAATAGCATTTAAATCAATCATGTATACATTTCTCTTTCTTTGTCCTTCAAGGATAACATTACTAGTTCCCTCAATTATGATTCGACAACCATATGAATGAAATACGACTTTGTTGCCTTTATCACATAATTGTGAGATACTTAGTAAGTTATGTTTTAGATCCTGTACAAGGTATACTTCACTAATTGCATGGGAAGGAGAAATACCTATTTTGCCAATTCCAACTACTTTACCTTTCTTATTATCTCCAAAGGTAACCTTGCCGCCATTAAAGGGTTTGTGTAACACCCCGGCCCAAACCGAGTCGAAAGCGGTTACTTATGATAGCTCACCAGGCTGTGTACATGGCCCACAGATCAACACGGGTCCTTTATAGCGCATTTTGTCCTCACTCAAGCGCATCCCGGAAAACCTTCCCAGGAGGTCACCCATCCTAAGACTACTCCCAGTCAAGCACGCTTAACTTTGGAGTTCTTTCACATGGATGACCATAAAAGAAAGTGCACTTTGTTGATATGAGTAGTACTTCCAATCCCTTTAAGCACTAGTCATTTAAGCCTATCACTGAACCTCTTCAATTAACGTGGGGTGTTACAGTCACCCCCACTTGACGTTGCGCCTGGGAGCATAACCGCGAACCCAGAATCCTCCCCCGCTAGGTGTGTGATCACAATGGAGCGTATAACCACTGCCTCCAGGAGCGTATAACAACTGCCTCCGATCACCACACGGTCGCAGAGTTGCTCTGATACCACTTGTAACACCCCGGCCCAAACCGGGTCGAAAGCGGTTACTTATGATAGCTCACCAGGCTGTGTACATGGCCCACAGATCAACACGGGTCCTTTATAGCGCATTTTGTCCTCACTCAAGCGCATCCCGGAAAACCTTCCCAGGAGGTCACCCATCCTAAGACTACTCCCAGTCAAGCACGCATAACTTTGGAGTTCTTTCACATGGATGACCATAAAAGAAAGTGTACTTTGTTGATATGAGTAGTACTTCCAATCCCTTTAAGCACTAGTCATTTAAGCCTATCACTGAACCTCTTCAATTAACGTGGGGTGTTACAGTCACCGGCCACCCGGCAGAGAATACACCTTCATCTATTTTTGACCTTGTTTCACCTTAGCATGAATCCTCTGCCGGTGGGTCGGCAGCCGGTGCCCACGCCGGCAGAGAGCACCTGGTAATCATTATACTCTTATGTTTATACATGCTTCACATGAATTGTTTACGTTATGTTTGGGCAATCATTGTTGCTCGTATTTGTGACCCGAGCGTGACGTTTTACATTGTGAGACTACTCGACATTCCTTATTTATTTGCCCTCGGACCTTGGGTCACGGTTAGGTGCCATGGTCTCCGAGTTGGGCTATTTTTCCTTCCGCCTCTTCGGACCGGGGGTCATGGTTAGGTGACAAGGTTCCGATTTGGGGTTACTCGACTTTCGGGCACGGTTAGGTGTACCATGTTTCGAGTCTTGGATACGATTTGGTATCGTTTGTCGAATCGGGTGTCGTCCATCCCGAGAGTCTGGCCAGGTTTAGACTAGGACCGTATTATGATCGCCGTCCTACCAAGAGGTTGGAGTCTAGGGGTCTGTCTTGTTTGAGTCAAAGCCTTTGTAAATGTCTTGCTGATTATGGTCATTGGCGTGTTCTTATATACGAGAGTTCACGTCTCCTACTGTTTGCGAGAGTCTTGGTCCTATCGGATACTAGTGGTGAGACGTTAGCCCCTAGTTGCGATATGATCGCCGGGATTGATGTTCCCATCCGTTCTTATGGTGAGATGCAAGCCATAAGTATGAATGTGACATTATTAGCCACGTCCCGTGCTATGGTTGTTAAGAGGTTTTCAAAGTAATGGCTATTGGTTTCCATCCGTATATTTTCTATTTAATTGATCCGTTATTTACCCTCTTCATGTGGTTCGATGCCTAATCTCATATCCATGTTTTGGTTACATTGAATGCATGTTTAATATAATGTACAATGCCTAACTCATTATGAATGTACTATGCCTATCTCATTATGATTATCGTTTATATCCCCTTGTTCATTATTATTCAAGTATGATGTATGATCTATATGTTTAAATAAGTTCTTGCTTACGTGTATTTTGACATATAGTGGCTGGGAGAACCCTGAGTTACTCCCCACTGACTGTGGCGTTCATGTTTACATGAATGACAGGTTTGTGATGCAGATTATGGGGAAGACGTGTGAGCTAGCGAGAACGTTGACCCTTGGACCTTAGTTATAGTCTGCTTAGACTCACCTATCGTTAGACTTGTGTTTATTCGTGGGATATCTTTTCCCCAACGCACTTGTTTTTAATACTAAAACTTAATTATCTTTCTTTTCATTTTGTTTGATCACTTATGGTGGATTTCGCACTTTAAACTTTTAAAGGTTTTAAAAATCTCGCATTTTCCGCTTTAAATAAATAGTTCTTTTGATGCCCTATCGAGGGGTGTCACAGTTGGTATCAGAGCATATGTTGCTCCCGACGCACACACGTGTACCCCGAATTTAACCTTGAACTTGACCTTGAATAATGAATGAGAGATGGGTAGAACTAAGGACCTAAGTTGGTAGTCTCTTTGTGCATGCTATTTGTTAGGTGCTAACATGGTTGACTCTTTTGGTGTCTTGAGAAGATGGTACAACCAACCAAGGTGTAAAATACTATCATGGAAGCTCTTACTCTAATTCTTCGGAATCAACGAAATGTCAATGCTCAAGTTAATCATCGCTCTAACCGCCGTGGCAAGAGGCCATCTGTTCCCCCATCCTCGTCGTCTTCTAGCAAGAAGAGGTTGGTGCCGAGAGTCCAAGGACAACGAGTACAAGACCATGGAGGACAAGAGCCAGTAGTGCATAAGCCTGAAGGACAAGTCCCTACATCTACTAATAGGCTTAAGAAGAACCACAAGTGCTTCAAGTGTGGGCAAGCTTATCACCCCGGGATTGGATGCTATGATATGCCCTTGAAGTGTTACCATTGCAAGGAGCCCGGACATCTCATGAAGGATTGCCCCGAGAAGAAGATTACTCCTCCTCTCCCTCATGCTCCGGAAGCCGAGCCAAGAAGAGTCATTCTTGACGAGAATCAAGTCGGAACCGCCGTTCCTCCCGACACCGTTATGTGTGTGTTTTCTATCCTTGATCCACCTTCCCTTTTATCCCGTGATTCTCATCCTTCCTTTCTAAACTCCCTTTTGCCTTACCTTGGAAGCTATTTTCGTACCCACCCGACCTATCCTTCGTTTTGTTTTCTTCTTCCATAACATCTTGCTTGTGGATCCCTTTCTCTTGAAGGGTGTCTTTACCGTCTTGAAGATACCTTCCTCTCTTTGAGTGCTTTGTCATATTCCCTTGTCTTTGCACTTCTATACCTTTCACAACTCTTATCGCATGTCTTGGGGGTTGTCTTTGTACCTTTTCTCCTTATAATGCCCCTCATGTACACCTTCATCTTTGCCTTATGGAATGTTAACTTTGGTCGAATAATTTAACTTTTGTGGAGTTTGTTTGTGTTTGACCCTTGACCCTAGTTTTGAGAGGTTGTGACGTTAGAAAGGCTTAGGTAGTGTGATGAGACATGCTTAGTGATTCTTATACCTAGTTCCTTGACAAAGTGAGTATATTTGATTGGTGGAATTCCTTGTGTAAGTGTGAGTTGTATATGTTACTTAGGCTATGGAACTTGGCTTTGTTGTCTATGCTTGGAATTTGAAAGCTTAGTAGGTTGAGTGTTGTTATCTTAAGAGTAATCGTGGAGTAAGGCTCATGATATGAGCTTGGAAGAAAACCCATTTTTAGATGTTAATGATCCCGTATAGATTGGTGATGTGATTTGATGTTAGTTGTTCCTTAAGAAATTTGTTGAGAAGTCTTCGTTAATTCATTCTTTGGTTTTTAAAACATCGAGGTTGTGTCGAGAACTTGAGATAGAGAGATGTTGTTATACTTGAGTGGTAGACTTACTTTAGGGAAATCCTAATATGTGATAGGATAGGTGAACAATGAATCTAACCAAATTATCAACCCTTAAACGAGCGTTTATTTTTACCTTGATCAGTCATAGAGGTGTAATCCTTTAAGAGAGACTTGCATATAAGGAATGAGATGAATTGCCTTGACCCTCGTTTTGGAATTTGGTCGTTTTGTTATGATGTTACGATATCCTAATAGGCGTGACCTTGTTAGAGAGAACCTTAAGTCTTAGAAAGCGTATGGGTTAAGCCTTGAAATCCTCCTTCGTACCATTAATCATCTTCCTTCCCTTCGTTCATACCTTGATTAGATTTATTTCTTAAGTATAAAAGTTACTTGTCGTTTCCTTGCCTTGAATACCACTCTAATTCTAATGTCTCTTACTGGTGTTAACTAGTTACCTTTACTATTGACTCCTTTAATCTCACACCTCGTCATGTTCATGTATCCCCTTGAAATTTCCTATAATTTCTTGACCTAGTTAATACTCTTTGTTTCTTTAGTGGAGTGATGGCATTGTTGGCTACGTTGTAGAGTGAGTGAGATTCTCTTTGAGGATTCTTTGTGAATCTTGATTTCGTCGAAATTGGATTAGTGGAACTTGAGTTAAGTTGAGTGGAAAAAATTGTATGACAACCTATTTACTTTTGGTTGGTGGTCTTTACGATTTGGGGAATTTGATCATCTATGCTTGTGAATTCGGGTGTGAATAAGACTTTGGTTCGGAGTGTTAGAAAGTATAAAGACCTTGAGATTTTGACCTTTGATTTAGGATTTTACCATAGTGAGAACTCCTAGTAGTCGATAGTTGGTTATGTGTGTAACTCTTTTAGTAGTTTTGAGCTTTCGTGGAAATCGTTTATAGATGATTTATATTTGAGAGTTATGAAATCACGATTGTGGTGGAGTGACTTGACCGACGGAGTAGCATAGGAGTAAAGTGTAAGTATTTTGAGGAAATTATTGGAAGTTATGTGGTTATGAGTTTCGTGGTTAGGAAGTTTTCGGAACCGTTCAGGATGACTTTGTTGTTCGAGATTTAAGTATCTGGCGTTTCCTTGTTGCCTAATTTCCCGTCCTCTTTGACCATAAGTGTTACCGTTCATACCTCTCTTCCTCGTTTATGCTTGCTCCTCCTTTATAATTTGATGTTAACCTATGAAATTCAATCTTTGATATCCTTGTGGATTCGATTTCAACTCTTCTCCTAGGAAGTTCATCATAGCTCTTTTGTTGGTTAAGTTGAACCCTCTTAGCGTACCTTGTTTTCATGATATCTAAGTTCTCTTCATTTCGTACTATTTCTAAACATTTTAGGCTACCACTTTTGATCCATTGTTAAAAGTTTATGTTACTCTTACAAAACCCTACCTATTTTAAAGGTTTGAAAATGAGAATTCGATTTAGTTCTCCTTTTGTTCTACGAGTATAACTTCTTTTTATGGATTTTTAATTGCTAAATCCGAGTTACTTTTAACTTTGCTCAATTTCTAACTAGCTTTGATCTACTTATGATTTCGTTGTCAAGAGTGTAATATTATATTTTCAGGAATTTGACTTCCTTTTGAATTTAGAAATGAAGCCTCTACTTCTATTTTGACCTTTGCAAAAGAAAATTTGAATGAATTGCCTTTTCTTTTGATTTTGACGTTGATCGGATGTTAGAACTCGTTATTTGAAACGTTTAATAACTTGTTCTACTCTTGTCGACGAGTGACTTTTGTCTTAGATTTGTCTTTGACTTGGAAAGTTAGCGTTCTTGTGTGCACGACAAGAGCAATTTCGTTCCATGAATGAGGCTTATACTTTTGAAAACTCTTCATTAATGTTTTTGAAAGTATTTTGATTTTCGATTTATGCAAATGATTTGCTTTTTACCATATCTTCGATTTGGAATGTGATGTTCTTGAATGCGCAACGAGAGCATTTTCGTTCCTTTGATGAGAATCTGGTCCTGTCGGAAAATTTTATTTGAGATTTCTGAATGGATTTTGATTCTTACGATAAGTAACCTTTTAGTGTTTTGGTTACCATTTTTTAAAAGTTCAGTTTTACTTTTTATAACCTTTCTTTTCTACCTTCAAGTTTCGAGGACGAAACTTTTTAAAAGATGGGGTGATTGTAACACCCGCGAATTTTCCATTTTGACATTTATAATTTATTTAACCATCTACTGTCTTATTTATATTTTAAATTAATTAATTTAATTGATTTCATTATTAAACATGATTTTTATAAATATTATATTTTTAAAGCTTATCTTATACAAAAATAAATATTTTGGTCGGATAATAATAATAATAATAATAATAATAATAATAATAATAATAATAATAATAATAATAATAATAATAATAAAATTCTCCGTCTTGAGTTATGGTAGGCTTGAGACGAAAATTCTAGTGGAAACCGACTCAATTTGAATTGTTGGGCTTTATATAACTCATGGGCTTTTCCCTTCTCTTTTCCCTTCACAAAACCCCCAACTAAACCCTCACAACTCCATCTCCCTCACTCCTAAATTCTGAAATTTCCCAACAAACACACAACTACAACACCATTGTTACACAACTTCCACCTTCTTCACTAAATTGGCCATAAAACCTTCATTTCTCATCGGTTTTCAACGATTTTCGCGTCTATCTCTTCCTCTCATCGCCCTCCATCTTTCTAGGTAAGAAAGATACCGACTTTCCTCCTTATATAGGGCTGTCGAGCCATTTATACATGGTACCCTTTTTCTAATTTCAATTCTTAGTGTTATTTTGTGTTTTCTTATGTTTAAGAGAAAGTTTAGTTGACCCGGAAGTGGATTCTTGAAAGGTAGACGATTCTACTGTGGATTTAAGTGCAAAAAGGTAACGGTGATGGGTTACTCGACTTACATGTCAAAATTGTGTGTTTTATGTGTGGTTGGATTCATATAGATGTTAAAGTTGGTAACTTTCATGTTTCATCCCATTGTTGTGTTGAATGAAGTCGTTTATGAGGATCTTCATATGTTTGAGTGGAATGCTATCTTATTTTAAGGTTCATGGTTGATGTCATATGTTTAAATTACTCTAACATGCCAAATTTGTTGAGTATTCATCATATTACAAAGAGTATGAAGTGATTAAATGAAAGAAAGTTGAATTTGAAGGACTTTGGATGTTGTTTAATGGAATTTGCGTGTACGGTGATCCCCCGTGCCGGTGGGCGGGCCGCCTACCCAACCGGCAGCGAGTATATGCGAGTTTGATATCTTTTATTATAGGGTGTACTCCTATGCCGGTGGGCGAGGCAGTCCAACCGGCAGAGAATACATAATGTGCAAAGTTGAGCTTGTTTGGCTATAGGGTGTATTCCCTGCCGGTGGGCAGCGACCGGTGGACCAGAGAATACACATTGAGCATTGTTGACCTTGTTTACCTTGACTGTATTCCCCCCGGTGGGCGGCGGCGGTGGACCGGCAGAGAATACACTTCCAACTATTTTGGCTTTGTTTTACCTTGGCTTGTATTCCCTGCCGGTGGGCCGGCAGCCGGCCACCCGGCAGAGTATACACCTTCATCTATTTTTGACCTTGTTTCACCTTAGCATGAATCCTCTGCCGGTGGGCAGCGCAGGCCCCTACGCCGTGAGAGAGAGCACTGTAATCATTATACTCTTATGTTTATACATGCTTCACATGAATTGTTTACGTTATGTTTGGGCAATCATTGTTGCTCGTATTTGTGACCCGAGCGTGACGTTTTACATTGTGAGACTACTCGACATTCCTTATTTATTTGCCCTCGGACCTTGGGTCACGGTTAGGTGCCATGGTCTCCGAGTTGGGCTATTTTTCCTTCCGCCTCTTCGGACCGGGGGTTACGGTTAGGTGACAAGGTTCCGATTTGGGGTTACTCGACTTTCGGGCACGGTTAGGTGTACCATGTTTCGAGTCTTGGATACGATTTGGTATCGTTTGTCGAATCGGGTGTCGTCCATCCCGAGAGTCGCCAGTTTAGACTAGGACCGTATTATGATCGCCGTCCTACCAAGAGGTTGGAGTCTAGGGGTCTGTCTTGTTTGAGTCAAAGCCTTTGTAAATGTCTTGCTGATTATGGTCATTGGCGTGTTCTTATATACGAGAGTTCACGTCTCCTACTGTTTGCGAGAGTCTTGGTCCTATCGGATACTAGTGGTGAGACGTTAGCCCCTAGTTGCGATATGATCGCCGCGATTGATGTTCCCATCCGTTCTTATGGTGAGATGCAAGCCATAAGTATGAATGTGACATTATTAGCCACGTCCCGTGCTATGGTTTTTAAGAGGTTTTCAAAGTAATGGCTATTGGTTTCCATCCGTATATTTTCTATTTAATTGATCCGTTATTTACCCTCTTCATGTGGTTCGATGCCTAATCTCATATCAATGTTTTGGTTACATTGAATGCATGTTTAATATAATGTACAATGCCTAACTCATTATGAATGTACTATGCCTATCTCATTATGATTATCGTTTATATCCCCTTGTTCATTATTATTCAAGTATGATGTATGATCTATATGTTTAAATAAGTTCTTGCTTACGTGTATTTTGACATATAGTGGCTGGAGAACCCTGAGTTACTCCCCCACTTGACGTATGCGTTCATGTTTACATGAATGACAGGTTTGTGATGCAGATTATGGGGAAGACGTGTGAGCTAGCGAGAACGTTGACCCTTGGACCTTAGTTATAGTCTGCTTAGACTCACCTATCGTTAGACTTGTGTTTATTCGTGGGATATCTTTTCCCCAACGCACTTGTTTTTAATACTAAAACTTAATTATCTTTCTTTTCATTTATTTTGATCACTTATGGTGGATTTCGCACTTTAAACTTTTAAAGGTTTTAAAAATCTCGCATTTTCCGCTTTAAATAAATAGTTCTTTTGATGCCCTATCGAGGGGTGTCACAGTTTGAGTGAAAGAAATAGATTTTTGTCTCCAGTCATATATCTTGAGCATCCGTTGTCGAGCTACCACAGATTGTTTTCTCTCACCACGACCTGCAAAATAATTTAAAGACAGTTTTTAGGTACCCACGCTAAGTTGGGTCCTTTGATGTTAGTTTCTCTATAAACTAGGTCTCTCCGAACCCAAACTTGTCTAACGGTTTTTTTCTTCTAAGGCATTCTATGATAAGATCTAGGCTTCTTAACATCATTCGTTTGAGTTTTAGATGTTTCATTTGTGTTTTGTTTAGGGACATTCTTTTTGCTTTCAAAATCAAAACTCATATCATAAAACCATTGAAACTCATTATTTCGTCCTTCATTATCTTTCGGTTCATCAACGGTAGAGTAATCGTCTTTAACTATTACCTCACATGCTCTGTGGGTCTCGACATTTTTACGAATATCATGTGCATGTTTTACACAATTAACCTTTATGTGACCTTTATCGCCACAGTAAGTACAAATTAAATACTCGGGTAAATCAGCGTACTTTCGTTTTCTAAATTCTCGATCTGAGGGAGTAGCCTTGCATTTAGAATGATCCCTGCGACCATAACATTCATGCCCTAATCCCATTTTCATATTATTATCGGATTGTTCTGTTAAGAAGTTTAATACTTTTGTACTTCCTTCCCATTTATTATGAACCTTACGAGCATGAAGAAGTAGTTCTCTTAAGGATTGAATTTCTTCAATGCATTTTGTATGATCAATCTTAATTTCCGTAGAAGAACTACCTTCACGGAGATTTTTTAATATAGCAATTTTCTCTTCATATTGTTTTGAGATATTTGCTTAATTAGTCTCCTTTTCATTTAGTTGCTTATTAAGAAAATCAATTTCCTTCTTATGATCTGAGATTGTACCATTTTTGGCTGAAATCTCGGATTTTTGAAGTTCATTAAGTTTCTTCAATTCTATGGTTATAGCTTCATTGGCTATAACCTTGTCTTGAAGTTGCTTAATGTTGACTTTCAGCTCTTTGGTTATAGCTTCATTAGCTATAACATTAGATTCAAGAGCCTTCTTCTCTTTGCCATTGAATTCAAAGCTTCAGTATCATCAACTGTAGCCTTAGATTTCAATTTTTTGGCCTTTGCCTTAAGCAATTGATTTTCTTCAGCAATGTCCATAATTTGCCCTTTTAATTCTTTTAACTCAAGACTTTGCTCATGACAATGATCCAACGATTGTTCAAAATATTTAACTAAAGCACTTTTAGATAATTTCTTAACTTGTTTCTTAAGTTCAAGATAACTCACCTCATCTTCGTCTTCATCATAATCAAATTCTCCCATGAGACAGAATTCTGAACTTGAATCATTGTCAATATCTAAACTTATATTGCTTAAGCATAAATTTGCAACTTCTTCATCTTCGGATTCTTCATCGTCCTCGGTGTCTAGATCTCCCCAGCATGAAGCCATCATGACTTGCTTGTTGGAGATAGTGTCCTGCATAGTTAGTGTGATAACGTGTATAAATCTCTTATAGGTTCACAGGGTATACTTAGTATTTTATCAGTTGATTAACGTTAACTAATAACGGTTGGCTTGCTAGAAGTTTGACGTTATTATCATACTGATGGCGGTGATCAACTGGTCCCTAAAAGTCACACCTAAAGGATGTGTTTGAGAGATGTGATTATATGAAAATATAATCACATTGATGCCTTATATGACTAAAAGGTTAGTCAATGTGATGATGAGTCGATTATTTAATACAAATAAATAATATCAGCTGAGACGAATTAATTGTTAATTCGTAAATTGAATATCAACTGTTATATTTAATTATTGTATATAATGTTAGCTTAAACGAATTAAGATGTTAATTCGTAATTAAACGTAAACGGTTATATTTAATTAGCAAATTATAAATATGTCATATTTATAGTTAATGTATATATTATACGAAATTGTCATAAAAATGATGACAGACCGGTATTAATAAATCGATTACAAACTATTGTGTGTGGACTTATTAATACGTGGCGACATAAATGACAATTGATAAATATACACATTTTATTCAATTTGATAACAACCTAAAATAAGAAGATTTTCTCCTTATTTTTGGTTGGTTACACGGTTTTGAAAAAAAGAAGAAAGAAAAAGATCTTCCCCCTTTTTCCTCCTTGGATGGTTATAATATGAAAAGGGAGGATCATTTTCTCTTTATTAATTTTTGACCTAAAAACTCTAATCACAAAAACCCTAAAAATGATTTAGGAATTAGGGTTCTCTTTCTAGCAAGAAAAGGGCATTTCTCGGAGCATTTTGGGTGCAACGATTAGGAGAATATCGATCTCGATATTTGTTCTTAAAACCAAATTGCTAGGACCGGAGGTTAATTCTAATCTCTATTCTTTTGTTTATGCAATTTCGTTTATGACTCGTAATTTCATATTTCATAATTTCGTTATAATCCGAATTTTCTTGATGAGATATACCGATGTTTCGCACAAGTGGTATCAGAGCATAGGCCACAAAATTATTTTATATGATTTTCATAAATGGATTATAAAAAAAAAAAAAATTCGGCCGAATAATTTTGTTTTTTGTTTTTTGCCGAGAGTTTTTGTTTTTTGATGCCTTGTTTCCATTTTGATTTATTGATATTGTTGTTTTAATATGTTAAGATGATAATATGATAAATTTGTAGATGTTTTGATTTAATAAGAATTAAATTGAAATGTAAATGGAAATTGTTTTGATTGATGATGTTCATTTGTTTTTGCTATATAGGTTTGGCATACATGGTGTTAAATTGTTGTTTAAGAATCATGATTCATTAATTTAATAATGTTCAAATCAATTGTGATGAATCAAATATTCAGATAATCGATTTAATCATAATTTAGATATTCATTTTAAGAGGTTAAATTGAATCATCTAGTTTTGATCTATGTTTAAATTAAAAGTTGATGATTATGCCAATCTTTTTATAGTAGCAACTTTAAACAAATTTGTTCTCATAAAAGGGGTGGTTTTCGAAAAAAAGAAAAAAAAAACCATTTTTCGAATTTAGGGCTGAATGCCGAGAGCATTTAAATTTTTTTTTTTTTTTGTTTTTTTTTTTGTGTTTTGGTTGTTTCTATTATACATTAAATCTATAATGTATGATTGTTTGTTGTAAAAAAGTTCACAAATTTTTGATACCCAATTATTTTAAAGTGGTTTAAAATATTGTTAGATTAATTCATATTACAAGTTAATGTGTATTAAGATTGAAATTATTGTGAGTAATTGAGGAATTGTCACATAATTTTGATCATTTTAAAATAGGTGGTTTGAATAAATTACTCTACATAATTAAGGAATTATGTCTTGAATGATTAATTTAATGTTGATGCATTTTTATTTAGTTGTATGAATTGTTGAATGGTTTATTTACGTATTTTTGCAATCGGTTGTAATTTGTATTACCTAGTGTGGCCTTAGTTGATTATGTTTTCGTAATGATGGAAACATAATCTTGATGTAATTTTGAGATCTCGAATCTCCTTTGGTTTTCTTTATTATTATGTTTTTGAAATTAGAATGTAAATAGGTTTATCTTGTAATTTATTAATTGTAATTTTGATAAGACTAAAGATGGTGATTGGTTTGCTCACTCCCGCTACATGGACCAAGATGGAACATCAAGACAAGCTTCTCGGGTCCTAGGAAGGATTCCAAAGTTGTATTTATGTTCATTTTGGTAGATAGGCCACACTAGGACTTTGATTTTGTTTTACGTTTTTCCATTCTTGTTGCTTTTCTTCGCATGATAATTAGTGCAACATATTCCGCCTAAACCAAACCACCTACTTATATGCATGAAAATTGACTCATATAGTTTGGATGTTAGTTATCATGGACATAAAGATGTCATACAATTTTAAGCCATCATCTTAGTTTATTCATTATCGGTTGCTAGATATTAGTTCACTTAAAATGTATTAAAATAAAGTTGATGGGATCTTCCTCTAAAACTAAAATTGAGACTAGTCTTTATAGGCCAAACAACTGTGAATCCCTTCTTCGTCGGTAGGCATATAGGACCGTACTTTCCATATGACCCCTTCTACGTTGGGTAAGTAGTTTGTGTTGACTTATTTTACCTCAACATTATAATCCGAAGAGTTTCTCGAGATTATGATGGACTATAGATAGAATTTACAGAAATTTATCAACCAAGAATTCTAAAAGTAGAATTAACCAAGAGGTTGGGTTATCAATTTATAGATAATTGAGTCTTGGGATCATTTATATAATTCTTGAGGGAGGTCAATTGTATAAATGCTTGAGTCTTCGCATTATAACAGTTTTGCATTAGACTTAAATCATAACGATAAGTATGATTATTATGTTTTTATTCTTCTTTTCGCAGTGTAGAATTCGTTTTATATTGATAATACTGCTTACAACAAATGGCTGGAAATAATGATATCCCTACGCCAAGTGCTACACTTGCACGCGAGTCCTGGCTCAAAACTTTCATGGACCACATGAATCAGTCCACACGACTGAAGAATGACGGGTCCAACTTTGCGGACTGGGAGGCATCATTACGGAATGCTGCCATTGCTGACGGTAAGCTCAAGTACTTCACTGAGCCAATACCGCCAAACCCAGGCCCCAATGCAAGAGCTAACGAGTCACTTGCTTATAGTGACTTCGTCATGGAAGTGGGTGCGATAAAGAACGTACTCATTTTTGCAATGGAAACCAATTTGCAAAGACGCTTCATTGCCCAAGGTGCAAACAAGATTTTCACCATGCTCACTAATGAGTTCTCAAAAGCACCGAGAATCGTTACTTATGAGCATACCTGTCGCTTCTTTGAGGCGAAAATCCATAAGGGCCAACCGGTTAGCCAACACATTCTTAACATGATTGAGAATGTCGAGAAACTGGAGGCACTTGATTGCAAAATCAGTGAGAGCATTGTCATTGACCGTATGCTTCATTCACTTCATGATGGTTTTGCCCTCTTCAGGGAAAATTACTACATGAATGACATGAAGAAAAGTCCTCATGAGCTACAGTCACTTCTCGTACAGACCGAGAAGGATATGAAATTGAGTGGGAGCATGAAGCAAGATGTTCTCATGATTTCCAACAAGAATAAGGGTAAGGGCAAAGCTCACAGTGACCTAACTGTAGGAAAGCCAAAGTTTAAGAAGTCAGGAAATGGTAAGAGTGGGCCTGGTGAGACTAGTGGCTCACAAGGCAAGGCAAAGAGCAAGGATGGCAATGTTGAGTGCCACCTTTGTCACAAGACAGGGCATTGGAGGAGGAACTGTCCCGTGTACCGTGAGGACATAAAAGCAGGCCGCGTCACTTCTGTTGGTATGTCATCTTATATTCATATGATTGAGATTAAACATGCAAGTTTCGGAACTTGAGTACTTGATACTGGTTGTGGTTCTCATCTGTGTAATCATTTGCAGGGCCTAAAAACCATCACACCCCTCGCAAAGGGTAATGTGTGATGCGTGTCTTAAATATGATGTTTTACACCCCATTTTACACGCATTTCACAGCTCAATCAAGTAGTTTATGCTACTATTTTCCCTATTTCCATCTATTTTCGTGTTTTTGTATTATATTGCAGAAATGTAAAGAATCCAGTGGAAATCAAGCCGAATCCGTCCCTAAGTACCTTGCATTGCATTTTGACGTGAAGTATTTACTCAAGAAACGAACTAGGTGCGCATTTCGAGGCCTGAAAGACAACTTTATGAAGAATTTAGAAGCGACTACCAGCTACAGTGGTCGATCGACTTATGCCTATGGTTGATCGACCAGCGCACAATGATTAGAAGCTACTGTACAACGCGTATCGGTCGATAGACTGAGCTGTATGGTCGATCGAGCAGACCGTGATTTTGACGGGAATTAAAAGAACGAGAATTCCAAAGCCCATGGTAATTAGGTTTTAGGAATAAGTGTTACGTTATACTCCTATATAACGTAACCTGATGTTTTCAGATGAGAGGTAGTTTTTGATCATCAGATTTTGAGGAAATAATTAGGGTTCTATATCAAGTTTGTTTTAGGGCATAATTATTTAATACAATTTACTTTCGGTTGCGTTTTCGGATTCGTCTTTTCTCTGCAATTCTTTACGGTAACGTTTATTCCATAATTCCAGTTGATATTTATTTCATTCTTAGGTTAGAATTGCTAGTCTAGAATTCCCAAAAGTCGAATTATCGTTTCATGTTATTTACTTGTTTAGTTAATTTAAATATGCATTCAATAGCTTTAATTGTTGATCTTACTGTTGTTTTTATCGTAATCATGAGTAGCTAAACCCCTTGTGCTAGGATGTAGGGGATCTGTAGTACAGGCGGCGTAGAAATTGGTAGACCTGAGTCGCACCATGGTCGATCGACTGGCCTACCTGGTCGATCGACCGGCTCCGTGAGTTTTACTTCGTTTTAATTAATTTAATTGCTATATTTGATGAATCGAGTGCACGTGACTAGTTGAATGCTTAGAAATTGACCGACCCGATAAGATCGAAAGATAGGGGAGGGAAATAGACTACCTAATTAAGACGACTATTTTAATAAGATCGAGAGATAAGTTAATTTAGACTTTTAAAGTCACTTTTCAGGACGGAAGTTAGCATTAGTGATATTAGGGACCCGTAGCTAGATCGAAAGATGCTACTTGTTATGAATGGACAGAGAGGACTTCTTATTTTCCCGTCTCACGTGATTGACTCAGACTTACCTAGGACACTGCCGCTGAAACTCTAGTGAACCGACCATCTTGGCACTCTTTTAATATTTGTTTTCTTCTTATTTCTTTAATTACTAGTTTTCTTGCTGTAATTTACTTTTAGATTTAATTGCCTTTAGTTATAGAACAATTCAAATCAAACCCCCTCACAATTGTTACCTTGGACTAAAATTAGACAAATAGTAATTGCATCGCCTCTCTGTGATTCGACCCTGACTGCCACTAGCTATAGTTGTAGTTTGGATTATAAATATTATCTTTGGTACTCTACGACGGTATCAAATTTTGGCGCCGTTGCCGAGGAGGCAATTGTTTAATTTTTAGTTGTTTTTATTTTAGTCTTTTTCTTAGTTTAAGGGACATCTGTTCCTTAAACTATTCTCATATTCTACTTGTAATTTCCTCTTATGCGCAGGTCACAGGGTGGTGTACCAAGACCATTGGATCCTGAGATCGAAAGGACTTTGCGCGAGTTGAGACGATCATCTAGAGTATTGCCGACAGAGGAAGAGTTGAGTACTCTGTCTAGTTACTACGAGAACGAGCTGTTTGATGAGGATCCACCTTCGTCACCTATTTCTACTTCCTCAGCTGAGACCGTCACATCTCCAGACATGGCTGAAGAAGCAAGTATAGCCAGTCACTCCGAGCCAACAGTGAGAATCTCTATAAGGGATTCGCATTACCAGGGACGGACAGAAAATTCGAACCGAAACCGTCTTATTTTAACTTGGTTGAGAGAAACCAATTTGGGGGAGCTGCAAATGAAGATGCAGCTAAACATATGGAGACATTCATTGACTCTCTGCTCCATACCCCCACCAGCAGGTGTAACCCAGGACCAGGTGAAGGAGACGATGTTCATATTCTCGCTTCGTGATGCCGAAAGGGAATGGTACCGAGATCTGGATCGAGCTGCTAACGGGATCACTGATTGGAATTCACTGGCCCTAGCATTCTACAAGAAATATTTTTCTGCCTCGAAGACCAATGCCATTAGAGCTCAGATCACGATCTTTAAATAGGGTCCTGATGAGAATTTTCATGAGGCATGGGTCCGTTTCAAGAAACTGGTGCGAACTATTCCGCACCATGGGTTCGAGCAATGGAGCCTATTCAATCAGTTTTATAATGGCCTTTATGACGATCAGAGGGCTATCCTGGATGCTACAGCTAATGGCAGATTCCAGGAGAATGTTGGAGAAACTAATGGGTGGAAAATCATTGATGATATGGCCACCCATAAAGCTGAGCATGGAAATTCCAGGGGAAATCAAAGGAGAGCTGCTGAATCCCCTTCTGTATCTGCATTAGAGGCTCTTACGGCGAGATTTGATAAGTATGAGCTTGGAAGAGGATCTCAAAAGGGAGGTATTTACCAAGTTAATGCTGTCTCAGACAGTCCCTTTACATGCAAAAGATGTGGAGCTGAGGGACATGTTTCGGATTTTTGTCCTAGTTTGAATGAAGTATGTGCTGCCTTTCAACATTATAGACAGACTGGTACATATCCCGATTCCTCTAATGTCCACCCCAATTTGAGGTGGTCTAACCAGAATGTTCTTAATCCGGGTCCACAGCAGCAGCAGCAGCAAAGTTATGTGCCCCCTCATAAGCAACAGCAGTTTTAAAAGCCTCCCTATGTGCCTCAGCAGCAGCAATTTCAAAGTTCTGACATTTCCGAGTTGAAAAACATGGTTCAAAATCTGTCGGGTTTGCTGTAAAAGGAGTCTCAAGCTAGAGAGACTTCTACAAAAATGTTGGAGAGTCAAATTGCTCAACTGGCAAGCAAAAGTGTAACTCGAGCTCCGGGGCAATCACCGTCGCAGCCGGATCCAAAAGAGACCCTAAATGCTATCACTTTGAGGAGTGGGTCTACCCTTGATGGGCCCGCTATGGTCGAAGATGTCACTGAAAAAAATGAGGCGGAACCAAGCAAGAAAAAGGCGGAGTGAACAAAGAGCAAGAAAAAGACGATCAATGGTATATCGATCGATCGATCGACATACCCTTGGCGATCGACCGATTCGCGAAATAGTGCGACTTGATTACGAGGAAGTCGATCGATCGATCGACCTACACGGTCGGTCGACTGAAAACGCTACTGATATTGAACCTTTTTGCCCTCCAATGCCAGATAACTTGAGGGACCACTTGTTTCGGGGTACGACGACTCCGAAATTATTGAGGTAAAACCCAAATGCTGATGGGTCTGTTCCGGTTCCAAAGTATGACCCAATGACGATTAATGGCTCATCTTGAGACGGTCTGAAGAAGGTTCGAGCTTCAACAAGGAAAAGGTAGTGGATTTTCAGCCTAAGTCCACTGATGCCGGTATGAGAGATCTAGAGGAGAGGGCTAAGTTGCTTCTTACAGCCCTTTATCCGGAGAGATTGGTGCCGACAAAGGAATAGGTATCGTTTAACAAATTTGAAAATGTTATTCGTAGTTTAAATGTACAAGTTCCTTTCCTTGAATTAGTTAATCAAGTGCCTGCTTACACGAAATTTATGAAGCAACTCTTGTCTAAAAAGAAGTCACTTGATACTGCGCATTCTGTCGCACTAACTGAGGAGTCATGTTCCTATTTGACTTATACTGCACCTCATAAGTTAGCTGATCCTAGTAGCTTTTCCGTTCCTTGTAATATTGGTACCTTCTCAATTAAGAAGGCATTATGTGACCTAGGAGCCAGCATTAGCGTTATGCCTTTGAGTCTAGCTAAGAAATTGAAATTGACTAGGTTTGCAGTTACTAATATAACAATACAGATGGCTGATCGTTCTGCGGTCCAGCCTATAGGAGTCTTAGAGGACATTCCCGTGCAAATAGGAAAGTTCTTTTTCCTAGTTGACTTCGTTGTACTAGATATAACCGAGGATGCTCACATTCCTATCATTTTGGGTAGACCATTTTTGCACACTGCTGGTGCAGATATAGATGTTGGCTCAGGGACATTGACCTTTAAAGTAGGAAAACAGTCTATTGTTTTTGCCCAACCCACTAAGAAGAAAGATCTTATGTGGCCAGTCACTTGTAATACGATTTCTGAGAAGAAATCTTATTTTGTGCTTTTTGATATGCCTGCCCCTATGCCTACTCCTGTTGTAACACCTCCGCCCCAGTTTGGGAGCAAATTGGAGGAAGATTCTTCTGTTTTAGATATTGCAGGGAATGGTTTGGGGAAGGAAGAGCCGCATGTTGCTCCAGCTGTGAAGGAGCCAATTGTTCAAAGAGGCGGTCTAGGATGTCTTAGCTATGGCACTGATGAGGAGCCAGTTAAGGTGAAGGAGTCCGATTTGGATTTTGATGAGCCAGACGAGGTAATTGATTGGGAGGATGTTCAAGATGTCTATCCGTTGAATTCGGCGGATGTTGAAGTTGCTAGGAGCCCAGATGAGGAGATGCGCACTGTAGAGGCTACTTCTTGTAGCCAGAAGCCGAGCAAGTGGGCAATTCTGTGGCCGTTCTTGATCAACTATTAGTTGATTAAGACTTTTCAAAACATTTTATTGCTATTGTTGAACTTTTTATTGTTTTGGTTTGCGCGAGACTTCGCTTTAATAAGTTTGCTTAGGATTTAAATACTTTAGTTTGTTACTTTGGGTTTTGCGCAATTTTGGGCGCGTTATTATGTGTACTTGCAGGTTCATAGACCTTATTAGCTCGATTTATTGAGCTAAATCGAAGAAATTAGAAACTTACAGCAGCTATTTCAGTCGATCGACTGGCCTGTATGGTCGATCGACTGGCCGCTACAGTTACATGAGCTTCTGTTCCTGTCACCCTGGTCGATCGACTGGCTGATGTGGTCGATCGACCATCTTTCGCTGCTGTACCTATTCACGACCATTCCCCTGCTGTGTTTGGTCGTTATGCGGAGTTGAGGGATTCTTTTCTCCACTTTATTCTCCGATTCATTTCTGTTTTCTTCTGTTTCTTTATTTTACACATAATTACCGCTTCAACATTGTTTTCTCGGATTTACGCATGGTACTTTTGATTGTCTTTTCAGGTACCTGTGGTAGCACTGCTGGCTACTGAAACCTCTTAGCTCACGCTGGTTTGGGGAGGTTTCCTTTTGCTGCGCTTAAAGTCTTGTGAGTTTCCGAGTTCAAACTTCATGTCTTATTTAATTAATTTATCGCAAATTCCCGTTTACCTTTTATTTCATTACATGATTTTGCACAATGAGGACATTGTGTGATTTGGTTTGGAGAAGGGTTTTGCATTGCATTCACATGTTTTATTGCATTTCTGTTTCACGTTTATTGCATTTCAGCTTGCACTGTTTATTTCATTTCATATATATATATACAAAAATCAAAAATTTCAAAAAATTCAAAAAAAATTGCACGTTTATTTTAGCATATAGGTCGAGTCGGAACGATAGAATTTCAATGATGACATTGCATTTTCATCTGTTTACGCTTAAGCCGTGCTCAATTGACATGTTATTAGTAGAATCATATATGCATAGTCTACGAGTTTTCGTTAAATTTATTGCTGAACTTTAAACTTGACTTAGATTTTTGGAAAACTACATCATTTTCTGAGATTTAGAGCCTATAACTGGTGACATTCATGACCAGTTAATTTAGGATGTGAGTAGTTACTCCTTATGAGACATGTTACATCAATATGCATAAATATGAACTTTATCTGCTTAATACCTGTACGCATTCGGGTTCGTGGCTAGTTGACACATGTGGAAGAGGTCACCCCTTTATTCATTTTTCCCATAAGCCTCACACTGCCAGAAATAGCTTTTTTTTTGTCCCGTTAACTACATCCTACACTTAGCCTGCCCTTGTCAAGCTAGTAGTTTATGTTCTTGGGATTGTTACTTTGTTTTTGGTAGCTAATGCTCATTTTGAGATGATGTTGGGAAGATGAAAAAGGAAGGAAAGAAAAAACAAAAGAAAAAGAAAAAAAAAGAAAAAAAAAAGGAAAAACAAGTTCGATCTATGGTTGGTCGACTGGACTCATTGGTCGATCGACTGAAGCCCGAGAAAAGAAAAGAATCAAAATCGCATAATTCAAAGTCTTTAATAAATGGCGATTTTGCTCCCATGCTGTATTTGTATCTTATAGGGAGTTGACTAATTATGGAGATTGTGAGATTTGTGCTTACTATTAGCACCGTTTCGATTGAAATCTTGAGCTAGAAGTTGGATGTTGTTATTAATTTGGTTCTCTTAGTTACTAGCTTGGCTTTTAACTCTCTTTTTATCCAAATTTATCTTAGCCCCTTTCTGCTTATAGCCTCACATATCCATATTTACCTCGGCATGGGTCATGGTCATTTGTTTGGTTGGAATGCATATGTATGGTTGTAGAGATTATTTTCATATTAGATTGCAGGCATGTTCTTATAGGTCGTAGTTAGGTGAGTGTCATTACATTTACTTCTTTCTATCTTTACATATACTCACCTGTTCTTATGTGTGATATGAGCGACCCGTGAGAGTCCATGATAATAAGTCTCTATAGTTGACGGTTTAGCAGTTTTTAACGACTACATAACTCGTTTGCATGATTCATATTGCTAGTTGATTGTTAGTTGTTGCATTAAATTGGTTTAGGCTTAATAGTTGCATTTCGCTCTGAGATTGAAGTCGTTCCATTAAGTTTTAGGATCAAGTCTGGTTCTTGCTTGGGGACAAGCAAGGGTTTGGTTTGGGGAAGTTTGATGTGTGTCTTAAATATGATGTTTTACACCCCATTTTACACGCATTTCAGAGCTCAATCAAGTAGTTTATGCTACTATTTTCCCTATTTCCGTCTACTTTCGTGTTTTTGAATTATATTGCAGAAATGTGAAGAATCCAGCGGAAATCAGGCTGAATCCGTCCCGAAGTACCTTGCATTGCATTTTGACGCGAAGTATTTACTCAAGAAACGAACTTGGTGTGCATTTCGAGGCCTGAAAGACAACTTTATGAAGAATTTAGAAGCGACTACCAGCTACAGTGGTCGATCGACTTATGCCTATGGTCGATCGGCCAGAACACGATGATCAGAAACTACTGTACAACGCGTATCGGTCGATCGACTGAGCTGTATGGTCGATCGACCAGACCGTGATTTTGACGGGAATTAAAAGAACGAGAATTCCAAAGCCCATGGTAATTAGGTTTTAGGAATAAGTGTTACGTTATACTCCTATATAACGTAACCTGATGTTTTCAGATGAGGGGAAGTCTTTTATCATCATATTATGAGGAAATAATTAGGGTTCTATATAAAGTTTGTTTTAGGGCATAATTATTTAATACAATTTACTTTCGGTAGCGTTTTCGGATTCGTCTTTTCTCTGCAATTCTTTATGGTAACGTTTATTCCATAATTCCAGTTGATATTTATTTCATTCTTAGGTTAAAATTGCTAGTCTAGAATTCCCAAAAGCCGAATTATCATTTCATGCTATTTACTTGTTTAGTTAATTCAAATATGCATTCAATAGCTTTAATTGTTGATCTTACTGTTGTTTTTATCGTAATCATGAGTAGCTAAACCCCTTGTGCTAGGATGTAGGGGATCTGTAGTACAGGCGGCGTAGAAATTGGTAGACCTGAGTCGCGCCATGGTCGATCGACTGGCCTACCTGGTCGATCGACCGGCTCCGTGAGTTTTACTTCGTTTTAAGTAATTTAATTGCTATATTTGACGAATTGAGTGCACGCGACTAGTTGAATGCTTAGAAATTGACCGGCCCGATAAGATCTAAAGATAGGGGAGGAAAATAGACTACCTAATTAAGACGACTAAATTAATAAGATCGAGAGATAAGTTAATTTAGACTTTTAAAGTCACTTTTCAGGACGGAAGTTAGCATTAGTGATATTAGGGACCCGTAGCCAGATCGAAAGATGCTACCTGTTAAGAATGGACCGAGAGGACTTCTTATTTTCCCGTCTCACGTGATTGACTCCGACTTACCTAGGACACTGCCGCCGAAACTATAGTGAACCGACCATCTTGGCACTCTTTTAATATTTGTTTTCTTCTTATTTCTTTAATTACTAGTTTACTTGCTTTAGTTTACTTTTAGATTTAATTGCCATTAGTTATAGAACAATTCAAATCAAACCCCCTCACAATTGTTACCGTGGACTAAAATTAGACAACTAGTAATTGCATCGCCTCTCTGTGGTTCGACCCTGACTGCCACTAGCTATAGTAGTAGTTTGGATTATAAATATTATCTTTGGTACTCTACGACGGTATCAATGTGGACCTGCGAGTCGGGAATGGAGCAAGAGTTACTGCAGTCTCAATGGGAACATACGTAATCCAGCTCCCGAGTGGTTTTGAGTTATATTTATATAACTGTCACTATGTACCCAGTTTATCTAAGAATATTATTTCTGTTTCCGTACTTGATAAAGACGGTTTTTCATTTTCAATAAAAGACAATAGCTGTATTTTCTCTTTTAATGAAATGGTTTATGGCAAAGCAGTTTCCATGAATGGAATTTATATCTTAGATCAAACCACAGATATATTACATGTGAATAATAAGAAATTAAAGGTGAAGGAAATGTAGATTCATATACATGTTAACATACTCTTATATGTCTAAATAATTTGTCATAAAATTAATTACGGATTTTATGCATGCAAACAATAATATAAATAGAGGAGAAATCATGTCCTTACATAGTAGATTTCGGCTATTAGGGCACAAGAGAGATCACCTTTCTCTTCTTGTTCTTGAGCTTTTCCAATGGAAGAACAAAGATCTAAGTGTAAGATCTCTCCCTATGTATTATACCCAAGGCTCCTCTTAATATAATTAATATTACAAATACTAGTTATAATATTAATCAAAGGTAGAAAATTGAACCAAAAATTTATAAAACACTTATATTATTTCGGTTTTATGAGAGAAGATGAGGAGGATTTTTCTTCTCTCTAGAACTTGATTTTGGATGATAATGTTGGAATGAAAATAATACACTACACTTAGTATATTATTAGGTAAAAATTATAGAAAAACAATGATAGTTTTTCTTCCCCAAAACCGTGTAAGAGGAGAGCTATTGGGGAGCCAATGCATGGAAAAATTGTTCTTCACAAGGAACAATAGGCTTGCATGCCTAGACTTGCTTTTTCATCATTATGTTTTATCAACTAAATAAAACAATTAACTAGCTTAATGCTCCCCAATTTTTCGGCACTTTACATAATATGGATCCCATATTATTTTTGTCAATTGTCAATGTGTCACATGTCATATGTGACATAAATATGTTATGTGTTTTTAACATATTAAAAATCAACGTATTAATAAAAATACGTCACATACAAAAATCGACTTAGTAATTTCATAATTACTTGTGCCAAAATATTTTACCATAAATTTCAACTGATTGAATTTATAATAATTCATTCATTTTAATTGTTACATTAAACAATTTATTTCATCCGAGTAATTATACAATTTAATTACTCATACCGTATCTCATTTAATCACATTTCAATTTGATACGTAAATTTTACTTCCAAAATCGTCCGTCAATTTTCAAGTAATTTAATTAACTCGCAACGTTATACGATCAATTAAATAATCAATTAAGAGTGTTGCCCTTTAGGTATGACCTAGGGGTCAACTGATCACCACCGTCACACGACGGTAATGTCAAACTCTAGTCACCCAATCATTACCGATATATGTTGACCGATTGTGATAAACAAAAAATTACTTCCCAATTGTATTCTTTAAAATGAGATTTAATAATGATATTTAAATCATGTGATCGCATTATTGTAGAGGACACATTTCCCAACAATCTCCCACTTGTCCTCGACAAGTGTGCGTCACCAATTCTCTTGTCCTATTACTATCTCCCACTCAATGCAAGGTGTCTTTCAGGTCGTACTTGCAAGTGATCATATCGAGAGTGGTTTCCTCGATCTGGAGAATAACTGATTGACCGGATTTATCCACTCTGGATACCTTCCGAGCGTGGCCACGCATTTCCAATTCATTACTCCTCGAGTGGCCCCGAGATATTGTTATAACCCCGACTAGGGGTGGACAATTCCTATCGCACTCATTCCCTTCGACTAGCCACACCATCATAACCCAAAATATGCCCATTTGACCCCATTTACGAAGGTCGTAGTAACACAAATCAAAGTTAATCTGAAACTGTGCCATCTTAGGCGAATAGTCTCTAGTCAAAAGAATCGACTCATTAGAACACTATAGTAGCTCTCGCCACGACCAGGCTATATAAATTTGCAGAACTCTATAAGCGGTCATAAGGCCCGACAAAATGTTCCTAACATCTGCCTATGTGATCGACTAGTCATCTCACATGACTGTATGGCACTTGAACTTGCCATCAATCGCCTCACACTCTAGTCACTTCGAGACGTCACCTCATATAAGTAACTATGGGCAAAACAATGTTAATCCATGTTCACTTTAACGGGGTTCAATTGTCTCTACAACCCGTTTGGATGTAACAAAGTATAAATTAAGGATAAAAGACAAATGCGATTATGAACATGAACAAAAACAACACTTTTATTTCATTTCAAAATCTAACAAAAATTTGGTACATGTTTAAGTCCCATGGACGCAACATGCCTATCATGTTTAGCCTGCGATAAAGGCTTGGTGAGCGGATCGGCTATGTTGTCATCCGTCCCAACCTTACAAATCGCAATTTCCTTTCTTTCAATGAAATCTCTTATTACATGATACTTTCTAAGTACATGTCTAGATCTATTACTAGACTTTGGCTCCTTAGCTTGGAAGATCGTCCCACTATTATCACAATAGAGAGTGATGGGATCATCGGCGGTAGGTACTACTTTTAGACCTTCCGTGAATTGCTTGATCCACATAGCTTCCTTGGCGGCTTCGATGCTTTGCAATGTACTCACCTCCGTTGTCGAATCCGCATTCTGACTTCCTTGAAGCTTCTCCAGCTTACGGCACCACCATTGAGCATGAAAACAAAACCAGCTTGTGATTTCATGTCATCTCTATCTGTTTGAAAACTTGAGTCCGTGTATCCTGTAACAAGCAACTCAGTGTCTCCTCCAAACACAAGGATAGAGTCCTTAGTTCTTCTCAAGTACTTAAGGATGTTCTTGACAGCAATCCAGTGACTCTCACCTGGATTTCCTTGATATCTACTCGTCATGCTCAAGGCATACGAGACATCAGGACGTGTGCATATCATGGCATACATGATTGATCCAACAGCGGAAGCGTAAGGGATTAACTTCATGCGTTCAACATCATGGGGTTCGGAGGGACATTGAGTCCTGCTCAATATCGTTCCGGTTACCATAGGTACCAAACCCCTTTTGGATTTGTCCATGCTTTGAATCGTCAAGAATCTTATCAACATAAGACTCTTGACTTAGTGCCAATATCCTCTTGGGTCTATCTCTATAGATCCGGATACCTAATATGCGTTGTGCCTCTCCTAAATCCTTCATTTGGAAGTGGTTACCTAACCACTTCTTAACAAAGACAACATTGGAATATCATTTCCAATGAGTAGTATGTCATCGACATACAAGATTAGGAACACAACATTGCTCCCATTAAATTTCATGTATAAACATGGTTCCTCAACATTTCGAGTGAAACCATTTTCTTTTATAACATGATTGAATCGATGATTCCAACTTCTAGATGCTTGCTTAAGACCATAAATGGATCTCTTAAGCTTGCACACTTTGTTAGGATTTTTAGAATCAACAAAACCTTCGGGTTGTATCATGTACACCTCCTCTTCTAAATGCCCATTTAGAAAAGCGGTTTTGACATCCATTTGCCAAATTTCATAATCATGAAATGCGGCGATCGCTAACAAAATCCGTATGGATCTTAGCATGGCTACGGGGCGAAGGTCTCATCATAATGGAGACCTTGGACTTGGGTAAATCCTTTTGCCACTAGCCTAGCTTTGTAGACATCGTCATGTCCTTCTATGCCATTTTTGACCTTGAATATCCATTTGCATTGGAGGGGTCTTGCCCCTTTAGGCAAATCTACCAAGTCCCAAACTTGGTTTTCAAGCATAGAATCCATTTCGGACTTCATGGCTTCAAGCCATAAGGTGGAATTAGGACTAGAGATTGCGGCCTTGTAGGTGGCGGGCTCGTCACTTTCCATAAGCAACACATCGAGCGTTCCATCTTCTTCGATAAGTCCCACATATCGATCGGGATGGCGAATAACTCGGCCCGTCCTTCTTAGTGGAGGAGGTACAACCGCGTTAGACGACGAAGGAACATCTTCTTGCGTCTCTATCTCGGTTTGTGGCTCTTGAACTTCGTCAAGTTCAAAATTTCTCCCACTTTGTCTCTTAGAAATAAATTGACTTTCTAAGAAGACAGCCTCACTAGACACAAACACTTTGTTTTCTTGAGGTTTGTAGAAGTAGTAACCTCGAGAGGTCAAAGGATAACCTACAAAGATGCATTTTTCGGATCTTGGGGCAAGCTTGTTGTCGGGTTTAGCCTTGACGTAAGCATCACATCCCCAAATTTTCATATAGGATAGATTAGGAACTCTTCCTTTCCATGTCTCAAATGGAGTCTTTTCGGTGGCCTTAGTGGGACTATTATTTAAAGATAGAATTGCAGTTTGGATTGCAAATCCCCAAAACGAGTTCGGTAACTCGGTTTGACTCATCATGGATCGAACCATATCAAGTAGGGTTCGATTCCTCCTTTCAAAGAACACCATTCAGTTGTGGTGTTCCGGGTGGAGAAAGTTGTGATATAATGCCACAACCTTTCAAGTGTGAATCAAATTCAAGACTAAGGTATTCACCACCACGATCGGATCGTAGTGCCTTAATCCTTTTGTTCAATTGGTTCTCTACTTCGTTTTGGAATTCCTTGAATTTCTCAAATGCTTCACTCTTGTGTTTCATTAAATAGATATACCCATATCTACTTAAGTCATCGGTGAAGGTTATAAAGTAGTCATAATTACCACGAGCGGTGATACTCATTGGTCCGCATACATCGGTGTGTATGAGTCCTAATAGTTCACTAGCCCGTGTCCCTTTACCACTAAAAGGATTACGAGTCATTTTGCCAAGTAGGCAATATTCGCATGTACCAAATGATTGATAATCAAATGGTGTAATCACATTAGTAGAAATTAATCTTTTGATGCGATTCTCGTTTATGTGACCTAATCGACAATGCCAAATGAACGCTTCACTTGGGTCACTTGTTTTGAGTTTCTTTGATTGAATGTTATAAATATCATTAGTCGGTTTTGAGGTCTCTAAAATGTAAATGCCATTTATGGAAGAAGCTTGGCCAATAACCAAATCATTCCTAGAAATAGAGCAACGATTGTTCTTAATGACAAAACAAAAACCGTCCATGTCTAGCATGGCGATTGAAATAATGTTTTTAGAGAGCGTAGGAACATAAAAACAATTATGCAAATACAACTCAAAACCGTTTGGCAAAGCTAGAACATAAGTTCCTTTGGATTCGGCCGCTACCCGAGCTCCATTTCCAAGTCGAAGATCCACATCTCCCTTGCTAAGCTTCTCCACATCTCTTAAACCCTGTAAATGATTACAAAGGTGAGAACCACAACCGGTATCTAGTACCCATGTCTTAGTGGAAGTATAATTTATATCAATAACATAAATTTCTTTAGGAATTGTACCTTTTGGAGTAATGAGTCCTTCCCTTATATTTCGCAAATACATAGGGCAATTCCTAAGCCAATGTCCCATGCCATAGCAATAATGGCACTCATCATTAACTTGCTTGAAGTTTTTGATTTTCTTTCCTTTCTTCTTGAACCTCTTGCCCTTTGAAGCAAGAACTTGATTGCTAGAGCTCCCACTAGCTTTGGCATCCTTATCTTCCAGAGATAAAGACCCTATAGATCGTATGAGGTAGTCTTCCCGAGACGGACTCACACGAGGTCTAGTAGTAGTGGGTGGTTTAGAAGTGGTGATGAAATTAAGGTTTCCATCCGAACCTATCCCGAAATGAAGTTCTCTAGTTGTATCGAAATTATTGTTGGAGCATACGTCGTCAAGAACATGGTGATATGACTCAATGGTTATCGGTGCGGTAGCATTTGATGGATTCATTGTAATGCACTACAAATATGGAGGAAAGGAAACATTAACATTTGTCTTTTTAAATCATACTTGCAAATTTAACAAGATATGAACATTTATATAGTGACCTCTACCCAACTATAATAAATGATTCCAAGACCCAAATTCATATCAACTTAGGCACGGGGTAGCCGATGAAACCCTCATCAATATAACTCGGTGGATTAACCTTTTAATCGATTCTACTTTTAGAACTCTTGGTCGATAAAATTACTCTAATATTTATCTATAGCCCAAAACACATCAACAAGGGCACGGGGTAGCCGATGAAACCCTTATCAATTACTTTTGTTGAGTTCAATCCAAATTTCGAATAAATGTGTCCATTGTCCAAACCCACATTAATTTAGGCACGGGGTAGCCGATGAAACCCTCATCAATATGAATTCGGTGGATTTGACATTTATCACCCACTTCCCCTACGTAACAAGGTTTGTACCCCGGGGTAGCCGAGTGCACTCCCTCGCGAAATAGGTTTTCATGGTTTCTACTATTTGGTAAGGCTATGTCTCAATTAGTTGTTTTAGCGAGAGGTAGTGTCAATTTTTTTATCTATCACGTTTTAAGTGAACTAAAGCGGTGAACTACGATAATTCTAATTGACACGGTCGATAAACTCGATAAAAGACAATGCATGTTTAGTTATGGCGATTTAGCGATGCATGTGACATAAAATAAAATGCAAGCATAAAGATAAATAAATCCTAGTATGGCCTTTCCTAAAATAGAAAATCTAATTAACTATTACATATTCGAAACCAACTCCATTGGTCCCTTGAACTTCGGTTGTGGCACGCATCTCGAGGTAACACCGTCTTTATGTATCGCCATTCTTGAAGTAATCCGTCTTTTGGAACTCCTAATGAATAAAATTACATAATAAATTACATAATTTCCTATTATACATTTGTAACTAAAATAAAATAAATCTATTAAATTACAAAACGGTGATACGAGATCACAATAAAAATTACAACCGAATCGATATTCCCATACATTTCGGAAATACCAATTAAAATCTAAGGCCATACTAAGTAAAATTACATAATTCAAAAATTACATAAATTAAAATTATGACAATCATAAAGAAAATGCAGCATTATAATATGTATGAACATGCTCAATTTTTATGCTAAATCGCCTTTTAATTAGCCAATATCGTATATTACTCGGTTTTTTTCGGTTTGCGTGATTTCAACATTTTATAATCACAAAAATGCATAAACTCATATTTATGCATAAGTTAATTACCCTAACCTCTTAGGACTCAAAATATAGTCTTCACTAATAATTTGACCATAATTAACCTTTATTTATAAAATTGTTCAAAAATGGACCATAAATTACAAAAATAAGCCATTAAACTTCAAATAAATCTAAAAATTTCAAATAAATTCAAAATTTGAAATTTAAAATCATGAACATTCTGGAAAAATTCCATGACACTCATAATGTTCAAAATCTTAGGTTAAAAATTTCGAAATTTTTTCCGGAAAAACAATGTTGCGGTTTATCGATATTTAATAAAATAATCATAAAACAAAGGGAAAAATTATTTTCATTAACTTTTCAATTTTAGATCTGAAAAATATAATAAAATGCAACATTAGACGTTTTTCCTAAGTCATAGATTATGTTTTAATTAATTTTCACTAATAATATCACTATTTATGCCATTTTTCTTCAAAAATTCATAAATCATGCAAAAAGACTTCTTTATAGCCAATTATTTTACACACATCTTGTAAAATTGCATGTGACAACATATTAATTTTCTATGACCAGATTCGAAATTTAACTCATATTAACCTATTTTTCACTTAAATCCGAATTTAATAAAGAAAAATTCATTTTTCGAGCATAACAAGTTCAAAAATTATGAAAATTTACAGGTTATCTCAAAATATTATATGTGACAACATATCCAAAAACCAAGTGAAAATTCGAAGTATAGCTATTTTTAGACCAAAAATGACATTTTTACTCATAAAATCATATTTAAATGTCATTATTATAAAATATGAACAATAAAAATCCGAAAAATTAACCAAAATATCCTAAAACACTTTAGGACCAGAAATATTAACATGCATGTAATAATTTCGTGATATATCATAATAACACAAATTTTACAAGTTTTATTTTGTTATTCATATAACTCGGAAAAACTTTTAACCAATTTGCATGCAAACAACCGTGGCTCATGATACCGATTGAGGGAAATGTAGATTCATATACATGTTAACATACTCTTATATGTCTAAATAATTTGTCATAAAATTAATTACGGATTTTATGCATGCAAACAATAATATAAATAGAGGAGAAATCATGCCCTTACATAGTAGATTTCGGCTATTAGGGCACAAGAGAGATCACCTTTCTCTTCTTGTTCTTGAGCTTTTCCAATGGAAGAACAAAGATCTAAGTGTAAGATCTCTCCCTATGTATTATACCCAAGGCTCCTCTTAATATAATTAATATTACAAATACTAGTTATAATATTAATCAAAGGTAGAAAATTGAACCAAAAATTTATAAAACACTTATATTATTTCGGTTTTATGAGAGAAGATGAGGAGGATTTTTCTTCTCTCTAGAACTTGATTTTGGATGATAATGTTGGAATGAAAATAATACACTACACTTAGTATATTATTAGGTAAAAATTATAGAAAAACAATGATAGTTTTTCTTCCCCAAAACCGTGTAAGAGGAGAGCTATTGGGGAGCCAATGCATGGAAAAATTGTTCTTCACAAGGAACAATAGGCTTGCATGCCTAGACTTGCTTTTTCATCATTATGTTTTATCAACTAAATAAAACAATTAACTAGCTTAATGCTCCCCAATTTTTCGGCACTTTACATAATATGGATCCCATATTATTTTTGTCAATTGTCAATGTGTCACATGTCATATGTGACATAAATATGTTATGTATTTTTAACATATTAAAAATCAACGTATTAATAAAAATACGTCACATACAAAAATCGACTTAGTAATTTCATAATTACTTGTGCCAAAATATTTTACCATAAATTTCAACTGATTGAATTTATAATAATTCATTCATTTTAATTGTTACATTAAACAATTTATTTCATCCGAGTAATTATACAATTTAATTACTCAGACCGTATCTCATTTAATCACATTTCAATTTGATACGTAAATTTTACTTCAAAAATCGTCCGTCAATTTTCAAGTAATTTAATTAACTCGCAACGTTATACGATCAATTAAATAATCAATTAAGAGTGTTGCCCTTTAGGTATGACCTAGGGGGTCAACTGATCACCACCGTCACACGACAAGAATGTCAAACTCTAGTCACCAATCATTACCGATATATGTTGACCAGTTGACAGTAACAAAATTACTTCCCAATTGTATTCTTTAAAATGAGATTTAATAATGATATTTAAATCATGTGATCGCATTATTGTAGAGGACACATTTCCCAACAAAAGGTTGGTGACAAAGATCAAACTTATATATGACATTGTCGAATGGGATACATAAATGAAAAACGTGTAAAGAAACTCATTGAGAGTGGGACTATCTCCACATTTGATTTCTCATCATTTGGCACGTGTGAATCATGTCTTATCGGCAAAATGACTCGAATTTCCTTCAAAGGTGTTGGAATGTGCGCTAATGACCTATTAGGACTCATACACACTGATGTATGTGGACCAATGTCAATCACCGCAAGAGACGGCTATAGATATTTTATCACTTTCACGGATGATTTGAGTAGATACGGATATGTCTACTTAATGAAGCATAAAAGTGAGTCTTTTGAAAAATTCAAGGAATACCAGAATAAGGTTGAGAAACAACTGGGAAGAAAGGTTAAAGCACTCCGTTCAGATCGTGGTGGCGAATATCTTTCAAATGAGTCACACGGTAGTACCTAATTCATTATGGGGTTTTGCTCTTTTGTCAGCTGCTCTTATACTTAACCGAAGTTCGTCTAAAGCTGTCGACAAGACTCCGTATGAAATATGTAAGGGAACGGTCCCTAACTTGTCCTTTATTCGGGTTTGGGGCTGCGAGGCTTATTTAAAGTGGAGATATGAGGAGAAGCTCAGCCCGCGATCGGTCAAGACATACTTTATTGGTTATCCAAAAGGAATATTTGGTCATTACTTCTATTCGCCTACCGAACATCGAGTTTTTGTTACGGCTAGTGCAAAGTTCTTAGAGAAAGAATTTCTCGAGAACAAGTCAAGTAATAGAACCTTCGAGCTGTCGGAGATTCAAGAACCAACAACCGAGGAACAGACGGAGGAAGATGTTCCTTCAACTAACGATACAGTTAATATTCCTCAGGAACCTAGGAGGTCGGGTAGAGTCTCTAATCCTTCAGACAGTTACATTGGTATGGTCGAGGAAAATGACGTTTTGCTCCTAGAGAGTAATGAACTCGTTACCTATAAAGGTGCCATGACCTGTTCCGACTCTAAGCTATGGCTTGAAGCCATGCGAATCGAGATGGACATCATGTATGAGAATAACGTGTGGGATCTTGTTGATTTACCTAACAAGGTACGACCTCTTCAGTGCAAATGGCTTTACAAAATAAAGCATTCTGTAGAAGGGCAACCAGATACCTATAAGGCACGACTAGTGGCAAAAGGTTTCACTCAAGTGCACGGATTGCATTATGATGAAATATTTGCACCCGTAGTTATGCTGCGTTCCATTCAGATAATCTTAGCGATTGCTGCTTTTCATGACTATGAAATTTGGCAGATGGATGTGAAAACCGCCTTCTTAAACGGTTATTTGGAGGAGGAATTGTACATGGTACAACCTGAAGGTTTCATAGATCCTGAAAATCCTAAGAAAGTGTGCAAGCTTAAACGTTCCATTTATGGACTTAAGCAAGCTTCTTGGAGTTGGAATCATCGTTTCGACTAGGTGATAAAAGAGTATGGTTTCACTCGATCGGTCGAGGAACCATGCTTATATGTCAAGTTGAGTGGGAGCAAGATTGTTTTCTTGATATTGTATGTCGTTGACATACTCTTTATTGGGAATGACATTCCTCTCTTATCTTCGGTAAAATTATGGTTGAAGAACCATTTCCATATGAAAGATCTGGGTGAGGTACAACGAATATTGGGAATCCGTATCTATCGAGATAGATCACGACGGATGTTATCACTGAGTCATGAGTCTTATTTAGATAAGATTCTTGAAAGGTTCAGCATGACCAACTCCAAGAAGGGGAACCTTCCAATGACTTCTGGGATGCGTTTGAGCAAGTCTCAGTCACCCAAGACACCGGAAGGGGTCGAACGCATGAGTCGCGTTCCTTATGCATCAGCCATAGGATCAATCATGTATGCCATGATATGCACACGTCCAGACGTGGCATATGCATTGAGTATGACAAGTCGGTACCAAGGCAATCTAGGTGAAACACACTGGATGGCTGTTAAAAACATCCTTAAGTACCTACGGAGAACTAAGGATTGGGCATTGACTTATGGAGGAGATACTAAGCAATGTGCAATCGGTTACGCAGATGCTAGCTTCCAAACAGATCGAGATGATAGAGGTGCCATCTATTGTGACAATAGAGGTGCCATCGTCCAGGCCAAGGAGCCTAAGTCTAGCAACAAGTCTCGACATGTACATCGGAAGGCTCACCTGATCCGTGATTACGTGGAGCAAGAGAAGATAGTGATTGACAAGATTGCTTCGGATGACAACATCGCGGATCCTCTTACTAAACCATTGAAATATGATAAGCATGAAGGGCACGTTATTTCCATTGGAATTAAACGTGTTCCTGAGTTGTAGTAGTTGCTTATGAATTCGATACATTTTCTTTTTCATATGCTATTTATAACTTCATCGTATTATTTCATTTTTTGTTTTTCATGTGGATTGTACGACAACATTGAACGCCACAAAGTGAACTGAATTACATTATATTTGTTTTGGTCTGTAATCACCTACGTGAGCTGATAACTCTGGCTATTATATTGTGAAGTTTATTGATGGTGGGTTCAACGAGCCATAAGTCAAACGGTTGGCCGATCGATCACAAATGCGAGTTATAACGATACCTCGTAGGACATTGTGACAACGTAATGGAGTCCTAAATGTTTAAAAACATTCGGTGCCAGGTCGTGGATTGGACGTCCATTGTGTTCCTAGTGTCGATTTTTTTGACTATCGAGTATCTCTTGAGATTAAGGCAGTTTTTGGGTGACTTTGGTTTCTTTCTCATGGTCGACCGTAACAGGAGGCTAATCAGATTTTTACTGGGTCATTTCATACTGGGCTTGTATCTGCAGGATTTGAGTTGAAGAAAATATCCATCCTTTATCAGATTTAGACATTTCTTAGGGCCATTCGAGGAAAACCACTATTGATATTGATCACTTGTAAAATACGACCTTTGTGAATACGTATTTCGCAAATTGTTTTAGATTGAGTGGGATAAATTAAGGATATGAGAATCGGTTATCGCACATACACTTGTGAGGTCAAGTGGGAGATTGTTGGAGCTAGTGTCCTCTACAGTCAGTGTGATAACGTGTATAAATCTCTTATAGGTTCACATGGTATACTTACTATTTTATGAGTTTATTAACGTTTACTAATAACGGTTGGCTTGCTAGAAGTTTGACGTTATTATCATATTGATGGCGGTGATCAACTGGTCCCTAAAAGTCAGACCTAAAGGATGTGTTTGAGAGATGTGATTATATGAAAATATAATTACATTAATGCCTTATATGACTAAAAGGTTAGTCAATGTGATGATGAGTCGATTATTTAATACAACTAAATAATATCAGCTGAAACGAATTAATTGTTAATTCGTAAATTGAATATAAACTGTTATATTCAATTAATGTATATAATGTTAGCTTAAACGAATTAAGATGTTAATTCGTAATTAAAGGTAAACGGTTATATTTAATTAGCAAATTATAAATATGCGATATTTATAGTTAATGTATATATTATACGAAATTGTCATAAAAAATGATGACAGACCGGTATTAATAAATCGACTACAAACTATTGTGTGTGGACTTATTAATAGATGACGACATAAATGACAATTGATAAATATACACATTTTATACAATTTGATAACAACCTAAAATAAGAAGATTTTCTCCTTATTTTTGGTTGGTTACACGGTTTTGAAAAAAAAAAAGATCTACCCCCTTTTTCCTCGTTGGACGGTTATAATAGGAAAAGGGAGGATCATTTTCTCTCTATTAATTTTTGACCTAAAAACTCTCATCACAAAAACCCTAAAAATGATTTAGGAATTAGGGTTCTCTTTCTAGCAAGAAAAGGGCATTTCTCGGAGCATTTTGGGTACAACGATTAGGAGAATATCGATCTCGATATTTGTTCTTAAAACCAAATTGCTAGGACCGGAGGTTAATTCTAATCTCTATTCTTTTTTTTATGCCATTTCGTTTATGACTCGTAATTTCATATTTCATATTTCATAATTTCGTTATAATCCGAATTTTCTCGATGAGATATACCGATGTTTCCCACATTGCTTGAATGCTTTCTTTGTTTTGTCTCTTTGGGTTTTGTCTTATATTTTCTTCCATGTGGGGCAATCTTTGATCATATGATTAGAATCACCACACTCGAAGCAACCTTTTAATGTTTTAGTCTTCCAATAAATGTTCCACAAGTATGCGCCTTACTCCGGGTATTCAATTCCTTCACCTAGAACGAGAAAGACGGTATCTTTAAGCTCAAAACCGAATTTCCCATAATAGGGGTCATTTCAAAAACTCAACAAGGGTGAAACTTTCTTACCTAGAAAGTTGAAGGATGGAAATGGGAAGCTAATGGTGCAAGAATTAGCTAAAACGGTTGAGAAATGAGGGAAAAATCTAGGTTTGAAGGTCGAGTAACAATGGAGTCCATGATAATTGTTTGTACTGAACATTGCTATTGTTCGAATAAAATGGAAAGGAAGAGGGGAGTGTGGGGTACAGGTTATGTGAGTGAGTGAGGGAAAAAAAAGAATTAAATATAAGTATAGAGTGTAAGGGAGGTAGGTGAGTGTGTTGTTGATTTATGATTAGTCCGGATTTAACTTAGATTCAAAAGGGAAATGTGACGGTCTTTTGCAAGACGGAAATATGTCCTAAATCTACTACAACTTAAGACGGGATTTATTATTATTATTTTCGTTATTATTATTGTCCGAATAAAATATGTATATAAGTTAAGTATTAAACATATAATCTTTATAAAAATTATGCTTAGAAATAGAATTAATTAAATTAGATAATTTAAAAATATAAATAAAATAATAAAATGGTTAATTAAATTATAAATGTCAAAATGGAAAATTCACAGGTGTTACAAGCACTCCACCTTTTAAAATGTTTCGCCCTCGAAACTTGAAGGTAGAAAACGAAAGGTTATAAAGATAAAGTCGGACTTTCTGAAATCGGTAACTAAAACATTAAAAGGTTACTCATTGTAAGAAATAAATTAAAATAATAAGGAAAGAGAAGGATGAGAAATTGATACCATATGAAAGGAAAGACTAGAAATTGCATAGATCTAAAGGATGGATTATAAAAGATGAAATCTTGTCTCCAATTAATTCATAAATCGTACCATAAAATAATTATAGATGAGAAAATAATAGAGGAAATAAAAAAGTGTTTTATCTAGATCTACTTACTGTTTTTAAACTTGGTGCTGTCTAAAATTCTTGGGCGTCTAAAATTGTGTGTGTCGGTCTTATACATGCTCTAAAATGAGAGGATAAAAGTACTAAACAGACCTCACATAAGTGATCCCCTTTCTTTTGTTAGCAGGGGCAGAATTGTCATTGTCAAAGTAGTGAAATTAGACAACCAAAATGCAGCATCGTACCAACACTTGAACATTACAAAATCACATTGATGACAATCGAACTTGAGCTCGGGTAGAGATGTAGGCGGTATGACTATTTAGACGAACAATGAATAGAGAAAGTTACAGAACTTGAAATGTAAGATGTCGTGGCGTGATAGAATCACTGCCCTAAAGTTGTATTTGCCCCGCTCGATACACACGGGCTCTTAGCAACCAACTTCCCAGGGTTACACGACTTCCGAGTCTAAGGTGTACGACGAAGACTCAGATTGAGAATTACTAACAGAACGTTGCCAAAATCAGCTATTAATGAAACGTATTAGGGTAGAAGTAGATTGAGAAGGGTAGATGTGAGAATGTGTTGTGTGTAGAAAATGGCATAAACATGGAGTATTTATAGGAATAGAAGGAAGGATGTAGAGGCGTATTAAATATCGTCTTGTAATTTATTTCATAGAAGACTACTCAATTAGCATGGAGAAGCCAATAATAAGTTTAGAAGAACGAGTAATCCGTATGGAAAAACTGCGACAATCAATATAGAAGACTAAACTATTAAACTTGGAAATTGTGCAAAAACCGCATAGAATTCCAACACTTTTAACAATCCCACCAATTATACCAATGCGGTATAATAAGAGCTTATCTTGAAGCAATACTTCCAACAATCCCCCACATGATTCAAAAGAAGAGAAAAGGAATATATAGCCGATATAAGGCAACAGAACGTAAGTCTTAAGATGACAATGTTCCTGAGGAATTGAATTGTCACCCAGTGAATACAAATACATGCTACAGCCGTATCGAGTTTCTCTCGGTATTGGACTCTCCACGGTGGTTTGTAACAGATAACTGCACACAAACCTCGTGAATTCGTTTGACCCATTGAACTTGGTTAAACCCAAGTCGGGGAGCCCCGTCACGATTCACTCCCAATAGGCTTTAAACCCATTCCTTGTGGTGCAACCAGCACCAATTTGTACCATGGCCAGTGGTAAAGGGATCTCAATATCCTATCATATTCTCAATGTGCACTGTGAACCCCTGCAATGAAACTAAGGAAATACAGTAAGAAAAAGCGAAATTTTAGGAAATTTTTGAAACTTTTTAAAATTTAAAGAGCAGGTTCAATAAAACCTAAAACATAAATAAAGAATGCGAAAATAAAGTTAAGTTTATACAAACGTGATAGTCAAGAATGAGGGAAAATATATCCCTCGAATGACAATACGATAAAAGGTGAGTCTAAGCAATCCTACCAGATGGACTACTAATCCAAGGTGCTCGCTAGCTCACACGTCTAAACCCCACAAATGCATCTTCACAAACCTGTCATTCATGTAAACATGAAAGCCTCAGTTAGTGGGGAGTAACTCAATGTTCTCCCAGCCATAAATTGTCGAAGCAAACATAACAAGGAACTCAAATGGGTAAATCATGTAAGATAATTACAAATGACATGAACATCAAAATCTATATTAAAAAATGACAAGTAAAGGACATGGAACAAGATAGGTCAATATTAGCCTATTAAAAACTCCACTATTCATATGAGATAATTAAATATTATGAAAGACAAGAATATTGTCATTTAGACAAAAGCACACATTTCAAGGGAATATGACATAGATTTGAGATTAGGATTTGAATCATGTGATGTTGATAAATAAGGGATCAATCAATACACAATACGAGCATGGAAACCATAACCATGTAAAAACAGGCCATTTATAAGACGGAGATTTATAAATGGCGAGGCGAGGGGGGTTGGATGTTCACATCTAACCACGGTTAAGACAATTGAACAATTAATACGTGACGTAATTCTTAAAGTTTTATATGTTCAAAACCGTTTTCAAAGGTCCACGACTAATATTGTAGGCAAGATTAATATGTATGTGCATCACAAAAGTGTGACTAAATACCAACATAGTTCCATTAAGCCATTTTTCTTAGATAATAGTCAAAGCTTTTGCTAAATCTAATACGCCCTCCATACCCGAGCTCATAGGGAACCAACCATGGAAACTTACTTCAACAAGCATGTTAAAAACTACCAAATCCACATATTCAACCACACATATGAGAAGGACATAAAGAACCAAACATTACGACAAATAAGAGTATAAAATCGAGTTAAAGAGCGAAATATCGACACTTTGTCGAGTAACCTATCACCGTTACCTCGAAAGCTCTTTAATCTTCCAATAAATGTTCCACAAGTATGCGCCTTACTCCGGGTATTCAATTCCTTCACCTATAACGAGAAAGACGGTATCTTTAAGCTCAAAACCGAATTTCCCATAATAGGGGTCATTTCAAAAACTCAACAAGGGTGAAACTTTCTTACCTAGAAAGTTGAAGGATGGAAATGGGAAGCTAATGGTGCGAGAATTAGCTAAAACGGTTGAGAAATGAGGGAAAAATCTAGGTTTGAAGGTCGAGTAACAATTGAGTCCATGAGAATTGTTTGTACTAAACATTGCTGTTGTTCGAATAAAATGGAAAGGAAGAGGGGAGTGTGGGGTACCGGTTATGTGAGTGAGTGAGGGAAAAAAAAGAATTAAATATAAGTATAGAGTGTAAGGGAGGTAGGTGAGTGTGTTGTTGATTTATGATTAGTCCGGATTTAACTTAGATTCAAAAGGGAAATGTGACAGTCTTTTGCAAGACGGAAATATGTCCTAAATCTACTACAACTTAAGACGGGATTTATTATTATTATTTTCGTTATTATTATTGTCTGAATAAAATATGTATATAAGTTAAGTATTAAACATATAATCTTTATAAAAATTATGCTTAATTAAATTAGATAATTTAAAAATATAAATAAAATAATAAAATAGTTAATTAAATTATAAATGTCAAAATGGAAAATTCACAGGTGTTACAAGCACCCCACCTTTTAAAATGTTTCGCCCTCGAAACTTGAAGGTAAAAAACGAAAGGTTATAAAGATAAAGCCAGACTTTCTGAAATCGGTAACTAAAACATTAAAATGTTACTCATTGTAAGAATTAAAATTCCTTTAAAATTTTCAAGTAGAATTTTCCAACAGTATCAGATTCTTGTCAAAGGAACGGGAGTGTTCTCGTTGCGCATTCAAGAACATCAACATTCCAAATCAAAGGCAAGGTCAAATACCAAATCCTTGGTAGAAATCCGAAATCATACTTCCAAAAACATTTATGGAGATTTTTCAAAAGTATAAGTCTCGTTCATGGAACGAAATTGCTTTTGTCGTGCACACAAGAGCGCTAACTTTCAAAAAGTATAAGTCTCCTTCATGGAACGAAATTGCTCTTGTCGTGCACATAAGAGCGCTAACTTTCCAAGTCAAAGACAAATTTAAAACCAAAACCATTCGCCGATAAACGTAGGACAAGTTATTAGATGCCTTTAATAACGAGTCCTAACATCCCATCAACAATAAAGCCAAATGAAAGTGATAATCCACTCAAATTTTCTTTTACAAAAGCCAAAATAAAAATAATTCATTTTTAAACTCCAAAGGAGTCAAGTTCTTGAAAATATAACATCGAACTTTGACAAATAAATCATAAATGGATCAAAGTTATTTAGAAATTGAGCAAAATTAAAAGCAACTTAGATTTAGCAATCAAAAATCATGATAAAGGAGTCTATACTCAAAGAACAAATAGGGAAGTAAATCAAATTTTCATTTTCAAACCTTTAAAATAGGTAAAGTTTTGTAAAAGTAACATAAATTTTAACAACGAACCAAAAATGGTAGCTTGAAATGTTCAGAAATTGTACGAAATGAAAAGTAACTTAGACATCATAAATACAAAGTACGCAAGAGGATCCAAACTAAACCAACAAAAGAGCTATGATGAATTTCCTAGGGGTAAGAGTCAAAGCAAGGTCAACAAGGATATCAAAGATAGAGTTTTATAGGTTACCAACATCAAACTTAAAGGAGGAGCACGACGAAGCGAGGGAGAGAGGTATGAACGGTAACGCTTATGGTCAAAGAAAAAGGGAAATTAGACAACAAGGAAACGTCAGATATTCAAATCTTAAACAACAACATCATCCTAAACGGTTCCTAAAACTTCCTAATAAAATAAATCTCACAACCACATTACCTCCAAGGATTTCCTCAAGATAACTTACGCCACTTTACATCTCCATGAAACAAGGTAGTTCACTACATTTATGATTCAACAACTCCCAATCAATGAACATCCACAACGACTTCCACAAAAGAAGAAAACTACTAACAAACCTATACTCATACCCAACAAACATCAAAAGGCAACACCAATCTATTATGGATATTAACATCCTAAAGGGGGTTTCCTTCAAGCTCACATCATAAACTTCACCACATATTTACTCCCAAAGTAACAACGCTCAACCTACTAAGCTTTCAAATCCCAAATACGATTAGCAAAGTCAAGTTCCATAATCTTAGTAACATAGGCAACTCACACTTAACACACATAATCCCACCAATCAATTATACTCACTTTATATCAAGAAACTAGGTATAAGAATCACCAAGGTATGTCTCACCACACTACCTATGCCTTTCTAACAGCACAACCTCTCAAAACCAGGGTTATGGGTCAACCACAGACAATTCCTCAAAAGTCAGATTTTTCAACCAAGATTAACATTCCATAAAACAACGATGAAGGTGTCCATGAGGGATCTTATAAGAATAAAAGGTACAAAGGCAATTTCCAAGATATGAGAGAAGGATTGCGAAAGGTAAATGATACGTGCATTTTAAATAGTCTTTTTAATCCTTTCATGCACGTATTTCTATGCGATTCTCGTAAGTTTTATACTACGAAATGCCCCGAATAGTCTACTTTGGTTCGTTTGGCTTTAACTGCAGGAATGGACCCGGAAGTAGCGGAATTGAGCCTTTTACTGTCCCGTTAGCATGTGTTTAGGAGATGGAAGAATTGGAGCAGAGATATCACTATCTTGAGATGCGTGAAATCACCTTGGAAGATAAATTATACGTTACTTGGCCTATTTCAGTGGTAATCCATTCGATCGAGTAATTTTAGTTAGCAGATATGCTTGATCGAGAGCTTATGGATTGTAAACAATGTTTGATCGAGACCCTGCTGAGCTCGATCGAGAAGTGGCATAATAGAGGTCCTTGATCGAGTAGTCTTTCTACTCGATCGAGAGGTTTTGATGAGGAGGTGTTCAATCGGGAAGAATCAAGTTGCTCGATCGACCAGTTTTCTATCCGAAGACGAGATTCGATGATTCAGAATTTAAGGCACAGGGAAATGTTTTCGATCGAGCATTGTTAAAGCCTTCGATCGAGCAAATAGAGGAAGAATATCATCAATCGAGCAGTTTCAAACCACTCGATCGAGTGATTCAAGCAACTAAAGCACACGAGGGGGTTCATTCTTCTTCACTCTTGTTCATTTGCTTTTCTAATTTTTCCCCAATTCCGTCGAAAAATCCGAATCCCCCAAGCTCAATCTCCATTTTCTTCCCCAAATTTACTAAATTAATTGCCCAAATACTTTCAATCATCAATTAAATCATTCACCCTTATTTGCTTCATCAATTTTTGACTAATTTGAGGCTATTTGCGAAGTTAGGGTTTCAAAAAATTGAATTTATTTCGATTAATTTGTGTTCTTGTTGATTTTAATTGATTATTGTGTTGGGCATTCATTCAAGTAAGCTCCTTCCCTTTCATTCAATGTTTAATTGCGATTTTTACCTTACTTTTTGTGAATTAGGGTTGTGAAATATCGATTTGGGAAAAATCCGAATTGGTTGATTATTTATTAGGAACTTGCTTCTGTTGTAGTATTGGTAGTGCTAAAGAAACCGGACTCGAGAAACCCGTTTCTGACACCACTCCGTCTACTTTGCAGACAGTGGCCCCTGCTGCCGCCACTGTCGTTGTCGATGTCGCTGCTTCAATTTTTACTGCAACTGTTAATATTTCTCCTATAGTGTCGACCCGTGCTGTGTCGACACCAGTCAAGGCTTCTACCCTTCTTCCCACTGCTGGCGTGTCTACTGCTGCTTTTGCCACTACTGTTATTACTGCCGCAACTGCTTTCGGTTCGCGTTCTGGGACAAGCACGGGTTTTCGTGCTGCTGCTTTACGTGCCGCTGCTAGGAACGCTGCTGACACTTCCTAGAAAACTCTTCCTGAGTTTCCGCAGGTACGTTTTATATCCCTGTCCCATCGCTATCGCTTTTTACATTTGATGGAATATGACATGACATCGACCCGTTTCCTGTGTTGACTTGCCGTAGAAAAATTAGGAGTTTCTGAGCCCGTTGTTGAGCTGCTCAATGGGACGGGAATGTCGGAATTGGCCACCTTGAAAGAGCTTACCTATCGACAACTGACCTTAGAATTTTTCAGCTCTTTTGCCTTTCAACCTGCGGTCTATGCGACTGACCATGGGAGCAAGTGCATCACTTTTCGTCTGTTTAACACTACCTTCACTTGGACTTTAACTGAGTTTCGGGAACGGTTGGGTTTGGTTAGTGACGGTCTTCTCGAGCCTCCTAGGAAGCTCATGTCTCTGCTTTGGCCTACACTTGCACACACTCCCTTCAGTCAGCACCGCGGTGCACATGTCCACCTACCCCCTGCCATGTACTTTGTTCTTTTGTTAGGAGAGACGATTTTCTGTCGTCACGAGCCTAACAATGTTAATAATGTTGAGTTATCTAATTTAGTGGGTTACCTGAATATTGACAGCGGCAACTCCTTTGTTTGTAACATTTACTACTTGTCAGCTCAACATTTTCACACTGTCAGGTCCAAAGTTTCGGGCACGATAGCTTGTGGTGGGTTAGTGAATCGCATTGCCCGCAGCCTTTTCCCCGACTTTCTCTGTGGTCTGCTGTATTTAGATAAGGATAATGTCATCGATATTTCTTTCATGTTTTCTATGCACTGGTTAGCACCTGACCATCGGACGTGGAAGATAGGCACTTCCCCGTCCGTGACTTTACCTTCACCCTCTCTACCCCGTCTTTTACCTTTGACTACTGTGACGGGTAGACTACCACCACTTCCACCTTCTTACCTCTTTGACTTCACTCCTACCATTTCTAGGAAATGGAAGAGGACTTCCCCTGCTGTTAGGGAAGTCGGAGAGGGTTCTACACTTACACAGGCTGGGCACACGTCCGCGTCCACGCCCACGCCCACGCCTACACCTACACCCTCTGTCTCTTAGCCGGCTTTACCGGCTAATTTTGATGCACCTCCTACTTTTGAGGCGCCCGAGGTCATGGACCAAGGGCGTCGTGATGGTTTGTGGTTGGATATGTGCAGGAGGGTGGCTCGTATGGAGCGGGATCAGACACTTGCCTTATTCCCTCTTTACGAGTACCACATGATGAGAGGTCGTCCTGTTCCAGCTGGCTGGCCACACCCTTTCTTCTACCGGTACCCGACGAAGGGGCACCCTCAGCCAGAGAGTGAGGAGGACTCAACAGAGACAGATGAGAGACTCTGAGTTGAGTTAGACGCGAGAGGTCATCAGAGGAGGAGAGGAGAGGAAGAGGAGGACCCCAACTACGAGGTGTTTGACGAGGAGGGTAGTCACGAGTAGTTTGCTGGACTACTCACCTCCCTAGTTTGCTGGAAGGTTTGGGGTTTCATTTTGTAAGTATTTCTTGCTTTTATTTCTTGTTCATCTCCTTTAGTTTATTTCATTTATTTAGCATTTTGAGTTTGTATTTTCCCTTTCCCCTATTATTCTGCTGGTGTATGCTAGAGGACAATGAGGGCATTGTCAGTTTTGGTTTAGGGAGGGTAATGCATACTTGAGATTGCATTTGCATCTGTTTTGCATTCACGTTTATTGCATTTCCTGTTTGCATTGTCTCTTATTTTCAAAAAAATGAAAAATCCAAAAAAATTCAAAAAATTCAAAATAATACTTCACGTTTACTTTTGCATATAGGTTGAGTCGGAATGGTGTATTTCGATGATGAAATTGCACTACTTTTGTCCTTTTTACCTAAGCCTTGCAAAAAAAAAAAAAAAAAAAACTGTTATCAGTTTAGCTATGTCTTTCTGCATATCTACGAGTTAATGTTAAAATATAGCTGAACAAATAGACTTGACCTGAAATTTTGGCAACCTACTCATATTTTCTAAGTTTTAGAGCCTTAAAACTAGTGTCATTCATGACCACTTCATTTAGGATTGTGAGTAGTTACTCCTTGCATAACATGTATCATTAATTTGCACATATATGAGATTCAATTGATATTTGCCTACATGCATTCGGGATAGTGGTTGGTGTCACATGTAGGGAGGTGTTTTTTTCCCTTTTTTCCATTTCTACCCATTAAACTCCACATTTAGCCAAATTTGCTTTTTGACCCTTAACTACATCCAAACATGGCCTGCCTTGTCAAGCTACTTTAGATTATTTTTGAGGTATAATGTTATTGAGCCAATTTTGGGTTGTATTGATGATTTGGAGTTGGCAATATATGAAGAAAGAGGTGAAATGATAAAAAAAAAAGAATTCGAGGAAGAAAAAAAAAAGAAAGAAAGAAAAAAAAACCGAGAAAGACGAAAAGAAAAAAAAAGAAAGAGGAAAATTGAAAAAAGAGATTGATTAATTTCGGTTTTGCTCCTATATTTTATTTTGATCTTATGAGGATTATTTATTTGGTATAATGTGTTTGTATGTCAATTAAGGGCATTGTGCTTAATTTTTTATGGATTAGGAATCGGGTATGGGTCATTTTGTCTTGTTAGGTAGCTAGCTTGGATATTAACCTCACATTTCAAAAAAAATGTCTTGCCTTTTCATACCCATTGCCTCACTTTCCCATACGTTGTAAGCCCTCGTCTGTGACTGTAATACTACGGTTTTATGTGTCTAAGAGTACTCTATCGAGTGGGGCTTACTCTATCGAGTAAGTAGTTTTTGACGCAAAACAGTAGACTGCCTGTAGGGTAGTCGATCGAGTAAGCTTGGTACTCGATCGAGTAAGGGTCACTCGATCAAGTAAGTGACTTACTCAATCGAGTAAGTGAGTTTTACGGGCTGAGTTTGACAGGTTTTATTAATGATACGAGATTAGTATAAAAGGATGTCCGTCACTTTTATTAATCTCTTTTAACTATTCTAAAACCTAATTGACAAGAAGAGGAGTTACGTAGCTTGATTGTTATCGCATTATTAACAAATCCCAAGCCTAGGATTATCGGATTACATTGTTCTTTACGCCGTTGTGATCCTTGTGTCGAGGGTAAGCTTTTTATATAAGTTTTATAATGTTTTTTTAAAGTTGGTTAAACCCTAATTGGGTGATTTGGGGGTTTTAGGTGATTTATGTGAATATGGTTGTGAATATATGTATGTATGTATAGGAGGAGGATTAGTTGAAGAGAGATTCTGACTTAGCTGCTTGATCGACTGTTGGTGTTTGCTTTCCAGGTAGGGTTTCCCTACTCAGTATTGGCTACATAATGTGTGGTTATTGTTGTTGCGACTATTGTTTAATTATATTGTTGGTTGATTTTGACGGTTGTTGGCTGGATGTTGTTGACTGGTTTGTATCTGTCTGTGATCTTCGGGGCACGTCCCTGGCTGAGTGGAGTCACTTGCGGGAGTGTCTTCACGCCATTGATTCTCCCTCGGTGGAACCCGCCGCAGAGGGGATGCGCACATTAATGAACTTGGGTTTATCGCTCAATGGAGATGAGCTGGGATTTGGTGGGTACGGCTGCGGTCCCTCACTTCGGAGTGGAGTACTAGTTACGATGGGTACTCTGGCAGGGCTATACACTTTAGTGTGTAGTCAGTTGTGTGGAGATTGGAGATGGAGACTGGGGATTTGTTGAGCTGTTTGAGCCGTTTGTGTTCTGGTTTCATTGTGGCATTGTTTTATGTAATTAGTACTGACCCCGTTAAATGTTTTAAAAACTGTGGTGATCCATTCGGGGATGGTGAGCAGTTGTTGAGAAGGCATGATGGCTTATGCGAGGGATAGCTGGGAAGGAGTCACCACCGGTCTTAGAGTCTTCCTCTGTGTTTCATTTAGTACTTTGAGTACTTTGGTTTTTCGAGAATATTTATATTTACTTTTATCAGTTGTGGAGTTGGAAATATAACACTTAAAATTTATTACTATTTAAGTACGTTTCCTTACTGTCCTTTGATTATCATTGCCTCGGGCAACCGAGATGGTGACGTTCTCATACCTTAAATGGTCCTGGTAAGGCACTTGGAGTATGGGGGTGTCACAAAGTGGTATCAGAGCGACGATCTTGAAACCTGTAACCAATGAACCTAATGAACATAGGGAGTCTAACTAAAATGAACCCGGTAGGAATTGTAGGAGCTAATGCAAAGACTTGGGAGACGTCCTAAAGTCGCGAACTCGCCCTACAATTTTGAACCGGTCACCGTGGGGTGTGTCGGGATCGTTATGTGTTTACCTTGTGCTTTGCATATCTATATAGTATTGTGTGGTATGAATCGGTGGGTGCATGCATGTGGACAATGAGAGATATGAATTAAAAGATGGTGATGCTGTGGTTTATATGTTGATTGGGTGAAAGCATGAAAGCATGGTGTTTGATTTTTAATGTGGCATGTTAGAGATACGAAAGGAAAAGTGTTTTGTTTGAATATATATAAAGCGATACGTATGTATATATGTTGTTGTTTGTCGTTTTACATAAGGGTATAGAAAGTTGGGATTGTGAGTTTGAACATGCGGGTAGTGTACGAGTCTACATGACTCGATCGAGTAGGTGAGAGACTCGATCGAGTGGGTGTGACTCGATCGAGTAGGTAATTTTTCGTTTCTGGGCAGAAGTCAGTTTTTGGACACTCGATCGAGTAGGTGGTGGCACTCGATCGAGTAGGGTCAGCTCGATCGAGTGGATAGTTGGCTCGATCGAGTATGTTTTTGGGAGCATTCTGGTCAGGTTCTGGAGTCGAGGCACTCGATCGAGTAGGTGGGCAACTCGATCGAGTGACCTCAACTCGATCGAGTGGGTTATGGGGCTCGATCGAGTAGGTTCAGTACAGGTCGTATGCGTGTTTGAGATGTGGGATGCGTGTTTATGTTTACCTTTCTCTTATATAGTTTCAAGATGTCGCCAAAGATAAACGTGTTGTATGCCAGGGCAGAGAATATGAGCATTGATGAGATCGTAAAGATGTTGGAGCACCAGGATGCTCTCACAGAGGCTTTGAAAAAGGTGGGAAAGGATAAGGATGCGGGGCCAGGTCACTCAAAGATCAGCATACACATAGCGAGGTTCAACCCTAAGGAGTATATGGGGACGGGGGCGCCAATTTTGCTGGATAATTGGCATAGAGAGATAGAAAATATACTCAATCTGGTTCATTGCCCAAATGAGCTTCGAGTGGAACAAGCTGCGTTCTACTTGAGGGAAGTAGCTGGTGAGTGGTGGGACAAGGTTAAGGTGAGTGCTTTGGAGATATATCTGAAACAGGGGATACTTGCGATACCTTGGGATGAGTTTTAGAGGGTGATGAGGCGAGAGTTTGTGCCAGAGCATGTGCGTAGTAAGCTGAGAGAGGAGCTTGATGATATTAAGATGACTTCTGAGATAACAGTTGCTGAGTACTACCACAAGTTTAATGAGAAATCTAGGTATGCTGAGGACATGGGGTTGAGCCAAGAGAACTTGGCATTGAGATTTGAGAAGGGGTTGACCCCCAAGATTATGGAGGAGTTACCGGTGGGAGCTCTTACTAATGTTAAGGAGGTCTATGAGCGTGCTTGGAGGGGTGAGAAGTTAGTTGAGATGGCCAAGGAGAGCTGAGAGAGAGCCTCTGAAAAGAGGAAGGCTGAGAGTGGGGGAAGTGGTCAATCTAGTTACAAAAAGGGCGGCCATAACCAGGCAAGAGCGTATTCATCAGGTTCGGGGTTTAGTGATGGAGCTTCTTACGGGCGTGGTTGTAGGAGTGGTAGCGGCAGTTGGGGTATGACCTGTTATAACTGTGGCAGTATGGGCCACAAGAGGCATGAGTGCACCAGTGCTATGAGTGGGGATTACCAGAGACCGTCCCAGGGGAGTTTTTCTCAGGGTCCTTCGCAGAGTTATGCTAGTAACAGACTAGCTGGGTCGTGGAATAACAGGGGTGGCCAGAGTAACAACCTTGGTGGGGATAACCGCAATGGCGGTAATTCATACCAGAAACCGACAGCGAACAACAATAACAACCAGGCGTCGGCTGCTAAGCCGTCTACCTCAGCAAGTACTGTCCAGGGAGGTGGGCAGAAGACAAGTGGTAAGCTGTTTATGATGGAGAAGAAGGCAGCTGAGGATGATTCTCACGTTATCAGCAGTTGTTTGTATCATCGAGTCATGCTAAGCGGTTGGGTTTGAGTGAGTATGAGTCTGTAAAAGAGGAAGTTTTTATACCTTCAGGCGAGTCTGTATCTTGTGGGCGGTTGTATAGAGGCGTGTCTATGATAGTTGGGTAGGTTGACCTACCAGTGGACTTGTTAGAGTTTCCTTTGGAGAGTTTTGAGATGGTTGTTGGTATGGACTTGTTGGGTAAGTATAAGGCTAAGATAGATTGTCATCAAAAGAGGGTTTCCGTGAGATGTCCTAAGGGGATTAGTGTGTCTTATCGTGGGCTTGTTGTCAAACCCAAAGTTAAGTTGATTGCACTAGTGACCTTGAAGTCCTATCTGAGGAAAGGGTGTCTGTTGATCTTATGCCATGTGAGAGACCATAGAGTGGAGAGTCCGTCAGTTGAGCAGATACCAGTGGTGGGAGAGTTTCCAGATGTTTTTCCAGAGGAGATACCGAGGTTACCACCAAAGAGGGAGATAGATTTCAGTATTGAGTTGAAACCGGGGACGGGGCCAATCTCTAAGGCACCGTATCGTATGGGTCCTATGGAGTTGGAGGAGCTAAAGAAGCAGCTGGATAATCTGATTGAGAAGGGATATATTAGATCTGGTGTATCACCATGGGGAGCACCAGTCTTGTTTGTGAAGAATAAAGATGGGAGCTTGAGTTTGTGCATCGATTATAGAGAGCTGAACATAGTTACAGTAAAGAACAAGTATCCTTTGCCGAGGATAAATGATTTGTTTGATCAGTTGAACAGTGCAGCGGTCTTTTCTAACATCGATTTGAGGTCGGGTTACCATCAGGTGAAGATTCGGGAAGAGGACATACCGAAGACAGCTTTTACATCGAGGTATGGTCCTTATGAGTATGTTTTCATGCCGTTTGGGTTGTCTAATGCACCTGCAGTGTTTATGGATTTGATGAACCGGGTCATCAGTCAGTTCTTAGATCGATTTATTGTGGTCTTTATCGATGATATCTTAGTCTTTTCTAAGACTAAGGTGGAGCATGAGGAGCTTCTGAGGATAGTGTTGCAGGCTTTGCGAGAACTTCAGCTGTATGCAAAGTTGTCTAAGTGTGAGTTCTGGTTAGAGGAAGTTGCTTTTCTGGGGCATGTGATTTCAAAGAAAGGTGTAGCTGTAGATCCTGCAAAGATTGAGGCAGATACCAAGTGGGAAGCACCAAGGAATGTGGCAGAGATCAGGAGTTTCTTGGGTTTGGCAGGGTACTATCGACGGTTCGTGAAAGATTTCTCCAAGATAGCCAGACCTATGACAGCTTTGATGAGGAAAGAGACTAGGTTTCGTTGGGATGAAAGTTGTGAGACGGCATTCCAGACATTAAAGGAGCGTTTGACTACAGCTCCAATCTTAGCATTACCTGAAGGGAGTGAGAACTTTGAGGTATATACCGATGCTTCAAAGAATGGGTTGGGTTATGTGTTGATCCAGAATGGGAAAGTGATTGCCTATGCTTCTACGCAGCTGAAGCCTTTTGAGGAGAACTATCTGACACATGATCTAGAGTTGGGTGCGGTTGTGTTTACTCTCAAGATTTGGAGGCACTATCTTTATGGGGCGACCTTTAAGGTGTTTTCAGATCACAAGAGTCTCAAGTACATCTTCACTCAAAATGAGTTGAACATGAGACAGAGGAGGTGGATGGAGCTGATTGGGGATTATGACATTGATATCATTTACCATGAAGGGAAAGCTAATGTGGTTGCAGATGCCTTGAGCAGGAAGAGTGTGCATTCTCTATGCACAGCTATGTTTTTGATGAGGTTGAGAGATGAGGTGGGGAATATGGGGATACATATGATCCAGATAGGGGATGCTAGAGGGGATTTGACAGTGGAGCCAGACCTTTATAATGACATTCGCAGGAAGCAGGCTTTGGATCCCAAGATTCACGAGTGGGGAGTTGGAGTAGAGAAAGGGACAGTGTCTAGATTCTCTATTCATATAGATGGTAGTGTGAGATTTGATGGGAGATGGTGTGTTCCTAATGATGAGGAGTTAAAAAAAGATAATCATGACAGAGGCTTATTGCACACCATATTCGGTACATCCAGGCGGTGACAAGTTATACAAAGATTTAAAGAACACTTTCCGGTGGCCTGGGATGAAGAGGGAAACAGTTGAGTTCATGGCTCGTTGTTTGACATGTCAGAGAGTGAAAGGAGAGCAGCGACGACCATAAGGTAAGATTCAGTCTCTCGAGGTACCTGAGTGGAAGTGGGAGTCCATTTCTATGGATTTTATAGTGGGTTTACCGAGGAGTCAACAGGGTAATAACATGATATGTGTTATAGTTGACCCACTAACTAAGTCAGCTCACTTTGTGCTGATGAAAGATAATTAGACCAAGATACAGTTGGCTTTGGCGTACAGGAAGCATTTGGTTCGTTTGCATGGGGTGCCTAAGGATATAGTGTTCGATAGAGATGCGAGGTTCATATCACGGTTTTGGAAAGAGTTGCAGGAAATAATGGGAACTACTTTGAAGATGAGTACAGCATTTCATCCTGCGATAGATGGCCAGACAAAGAGGACCATCAAGACTCTAGAGGACATGTTGCGAGCTTGTGTTATGGATTTTGGTGGTAGTTGGGAGCAGATATTAGACTTGATTGAGTTTTCTTACAACAACAACTATCACACCAGTATTGGCATGGCACCATTTGAGGCTTTGTATTGGAGGAGATGTAGGAGTCCGATTTGTTGGGATGATAGTGCTGAGGCAGTTGTTTTGGGACCACAGATGGTACAGGAGATGGTTGAACAGGTTAAGCTGATTAGAAAAAGGATAAAAAAGGCCCAGGATGAACAAAAGAGTTATGCAGATCTACATCGTCGGGACATAGAGTTTCAGGTTGGGGACAAGGTTCTTTTATAAAGTGTCTCCTATGCGTGGGGTCATGAGATTTGGTAAGAAAGGGAAGCTGAGCTAGAAATTTATCGGACCCTATGAGATTTTGGATCATGTGGGTGAGGTTGCTTATCGGTTAGCTTTACCAGCTGCTTTGGATAGAGTGCATAAGGTGTTTCATGTGTCTCAGCTGTGAAAGTATGTGAGCGATCCTTCACGTGTGTTAGATGTAGAGAACATCGAGTTGGATGAGTCTTTTTCTTATCTTGAGGTGCCCAAACAGATTATTGATCGTAAGGTTAGGGAAACTAAACATGGGGAAACGGTCTTGCTTAAGGTTCTTTGGTCTAACCATGAGGTTGAGGAGGCTACATGGGAGGCGGAGGAGGCTATGAGGGAGCGGTATCTGTCTCTTTTTGATAAGGTATGTGTGGTTATGGGGACGTAACCTTGTTTCTTTTAGGGGTGTAGGAGATGGTCGCATAGAGTTTTTGCAAGTTTTTGCATATTTTATGTTGGTCTTAGTATAGTTAGTAGTTGTCTTGAGTCGGGTTGAGTTTTGTTTTGGGAGATGTGTTTTGAGTTTTTGTGTTGAGTTTTGATGATGTTATTGTGTCGAGATGATGTTAGTGTCTTTTGTTTTGTTTGTGGTTGGAACTTCGGGGATGAAGTTCTTTTTAAGGAGGGAAGACTGTAATACTACGGTTTTATGTGTCTAAGGGTACTCTATTGAGTGAGGCTTACTCTATCGAGTAAGTAGTTTTTGACGCAAAACAGTAGACTGCCTGTAGGGTACTTGATCGAGTAAGCTTGGTACTCGATCGAGTAAGGGTCATTCGATCGAGTAAGTGACTTACTCAATCGAGTAAGTGAGTTTTACGGTCTGAGTTTGACGGGTTTTGTTAATGATGCGGGATTAGTATAAAAGGATGTCCATCACTTTTCTTAATCTCTTTTAACTATTCCAAAACCTAATTGAGAAGAAGAGGAGTTAGGTAGCTTGATTGTCATCGCATTATTAACAGATCCCAAGCCTAGGAGTGTCGGATTCCATTGTTCTTTACGCCGTTGTGATCCTTGTGTCGAGGGTAAGCTTTTTATATAAGTTTTATCATGTTTTCTTAAAGTTGGTTAAACCCTAATTGGGTGATTTGGGGGTTTTGGGTGATTTATGTGAATATGGTTATGATTATATATATGTATGTATAGGAGGAGGATTCGTTGAAGAGAGATTCTGACTTAGCTGCTTGATCCTCTGTTGGTGTTTGCTTTCCACGTAGGGTTTCCCTACTCAGTACTGGCTACATAATGTGTGGTGATTGTTGTTGTGACTATTGTTTAATTATATTGTTGGTTGATTTTGACGGTTGTTAGCTGGATGTTGTTGATTGGTTTGTATCTGTCTGTGATCTTCGAGGCGCGTCCCTACCTTAGTGGAGTCACTTGTGGGAGTGGCTTCACGCCTTTGATTTGCCCTCTGTGGAACCCGCCATAGAGGGGATGTGCACATTAATGAACTTGGATTTATCGCTCAATGGAGATGGGCAGGGATTTGATGGGTACGGCTGCGGTCCCCCACTGGCAGCGTGGAGTACTTGTTGCAATGGGTACTCTGGCAAGGCTAAACACTTTAGTGTGTAGTCAGTTATGTGGAGATTGGAGATGGAGACTGGGGATATGTTGAGCGGTTTGAGATGTTTGTGTTCTTGTTTCATTGTGGCATTGTTTTATGTAATTAGTACTGACCCCGTTAAATGTTTTAAAAACTGTGGTGATCCATTCGGGCATGGTGAGCAGTTGTTGAGCAGGTATGATGGCGTATGCGAGGGATAGCAGGGAAGGAGTCACCACCGGTCTTAGAGTCTTCCTTTGTGTTTCATTTAAGAGTTTGAGTACTTTGGTTTTTGGAGAACATTTATATTTACTTTTATCAGTTTTGGAGTTGGACATGTAACACTTAAACTTTATTACTATTTAAGTACGTTTCCTTATTGTCATTTGATTATCATTGCCTCGGGCAACCGAGATGGTGACGTTCTCATACCTTAAGTGGTCCTGGTAAGGCACTTAGAGTATTGGGGTGTCACACTGACGAGACCTTGTTTCGTTGGATTGTATGTACGGTAGTTAGAATTGTCTATCATATTAGTTGCATGCATGTTTATGTGGGTCGTAGTTTAGGTGAGCGACTATATTTTTACTTCTCTTACAATTAATTGCTTACCCTTTGCTTCATGTAAGAAGAGTGACCCGTCAGAGTCCATTATCAAAGGTCTTGCAAGGTCGACGATTCAGCTTTATTATAAACATCTCATAACTCGTTTTCATTTGACAAGATTTGCTATAAGTGTCAGTTTGTTTGCATTAAACCGGTTTAAGTGGACAACTTGTAGCTAGCTCTGAGTTTTCTATTCCGTCCCATTAGTTTTGCATAAAGTTTTCTTGGGGACAAGCAAAGGTTTGGTTTGGGGATATTTGATACGTGAATTTTATAGTCTTTTTAAGCCTTTCATGCACGTATTTCTATGCGATTCTCGTAAGTTTTATACTACGAAATGCCCCGAATAGTCTACTTTGGTTCGTTTGGCTTTAATTGCAGGAATGGACACGGAAAAAGCGGAATTGAGCCTTTTACTGTCCGGTTAGCATGTGTTAGGAGATGCAAGAATTGGTGCGGAGATATCACTATCTCGAGATGCGTGAAGTCGCCTTGGAAGATAAATTACACGTCCCTTGGCCTATTTCAGTGGCAATCCATTCGATCGAGTACTTTTGGTTGGCTGATATGCTCGATCCAGAGCTTATGGATGATAAAAAGTGTTCGATCGAGACCTTGCTGAGCTCGATCGAGAAGTGGCATAATAGAGGTCCTCGATCGAGTAGTCTTTGTACTCGATCGAGAGATTTTGCGGAGAAGGTGTTCGATCGAGAAGAATCAAGTTGCTCGATCGACCACCTTTCTATCTGAACGCGAGATTTTATCGCGTGAACTTATTTTTTTTATGAAGTTGCGTGTTTAATAAATATCTTTCCTATAAAAAGGAAAGACGTCATTAGGTTTAGGTTATCTTTTAATCATCTATTACTTTTATTCATTCAGTTTTCCAGCATTAATGTTGAGACGTTACTTTGCTCTCGATTTTCAGGATCTTAAACTTTTGTAATCTCTCTTTACTCTATTTATTTTAATTCTCCTTTGCAAATTTTATATTGTTGTCTTTAATTTCTGTTTAATTAGTATTGTAATTAGTCTATGTAATTTCTTCTTATTAATCTTTATATCATGCCTTCTATTATTTCATTAATATTTGTTAGTTTTATTATTGCCATGAATAACTAATCCCTTAGTGCTAGGAATAAGGGAGTCATGATAGTAAAATGATGATGTTATAATTAGATTAGGAGGTTTTTATGTGAGAATTGTTTCATAGCAATATAATTGTAATTGTTTAGTTGAGTGCACGTTTCTAAATAAATTAACCCGGTTAGATTCAGACCTAGATTGGAAGATTGGAATGAATAGACCTGTTATGAACAGTAGATTACTCTAATGATGGAAGAAGCTCAGTTAGTAGTATTTTAGGGCGGATAGCGGACCGGATGGACCTTTCCTTTACCCTTCTCACATTAGACCGACTGACATTACCTTTAGCAGAATTGTGTGATATCATGGTGAACCGACGTCCTGGCATTTCTCTCTCTATTTGGTCACATCTTAATTTCATTTTGCCATTTTAATTGCTGTTTCTCTTGTTGCTTTACATTCAGTTCAGTAGTTTAGTAAAACAATTCAAACACCCCCTAATTTGTGACCGTGACAGACTAAAATAACAAGTAGATAGTGACCGCCACCCTGTGGAGTACGATACCCGACTTGCCTTTGCTGCATTAGTTAGAGCCGGTTTGTTTTATTTTGGATAGGGTTGCAACAGCCGTGTTAGTAAAGAAGCACAAAGATATAGAGATAAGACAAGGTACTCTAAGAGAGGAAGGAATCTTCGGGAAGGTAGAAACATTCTTCAAGAGAAGGGATCCATGCACAAGGCGTTATGGAAGGAGAAACAAGAAACGAAAGATGTTGGAATATGTGTCCTCCGACAATAATGCGATCACAACTGTCGATCATGATGATCACATGTTTAAGTCTCATTTTAAGAATATATGTGGGAAGTAATATTTTACAGTCAACTGGTCCACACACATCGGTAATGATTGGCTGACTAGAGTTTGACATTAATGTCGTGCGACGGTGGTGATCAGTTGATCCCCTTAGGTCATACCTAAAGGGTAACACTCTTAATTGATTATTTAATTGATCGTATGACGATACGGGTTAATTAAATTACTTAAAATTGACGGACGATTTTGGAAGTAATATTTACGTGTGTCATTGTAATTTGATTAGATAAGATACGGTCTAAGTAATCGAATTGTTTTATTACTTGGATGAAATTATTGTTTACAGAAACAATTAAAACGGAATGAATAAATTATTATAAATACAGAATGTTGTAGTTTATAATTCGGAAACACTTTTTGGTACAACTAATTATGAATTACTAGGTTAATTTTATAAGTGACATATTTAATTAATATGTTGATTTTTAATTGTTAAAAATACATTTTATACACATAATGTCATGGACTTTGTGACATGTGACAATTGACAAAATATAAAATGGACTTCCCATTATATATAAGTGCTGAAAATAAAATGGAGGGAGTGTAATGTTTAATTTGTGTGAATTATTTAAGTGGAAACAAAATGATTACTACACATTCTAGCCATGCACACCTAGTTGCTTTTGTGAAGAGCATCTTGGTCATGCATTGGCCATTACCCTTCCCCCCCCCCCCCATACCCGGTTTTCCTAGAGCAAGGCCAAGGGTTTTTGCTCTATATTTTTCCTAATATACCCTACAACAAATGTGTGTGGTTATTCATTCATTCATAACATCTAAAACTTAAAGAAATTTTAGAGAGAACAAATTACTCCTTCTTTCCTCCTCTCTTGACCGAAAAAGCAAGAGACCAAAATAATTTTGGGGTCAATTTTAGTAAGATTAATATTCTTCTAGTTCAAATAATATTAGTCTTAAGAGGTTATCTTGGGTATATATCTTTGGGAGGGATTCTACCTTTGAATCCTTGTTCCTTCATTTGAAAGCAAAGCTCAAGAACAAGTGAGTAGGAGAACTCATTTGTGCCCATATATCCGAAAACTCAAAGTAAGGAAAATGATTTCTTCTTTATTCTTATTCATGTTTGCATGCATAAGATCTAAATTTAATTTTATGACTAAATTAATTGTCACATATATGAATATGTCGAAATATGAGATTAATAATTTATAACAAAAGATAGGTCGGGTGGATTAAGAATCGGAACTTGTGCTTAATTTTATTGGATTAAGAATCGGATTTGGTTTACTTGGTTTTGTTAGGTAGCTAGCTTGACTATTAGCTTACATATCCAAAATGTTTTGCCTTTTCTTTTCCCATCCCCTCACTTTCCCATACTTTTGTAAGCCCTCGGCTGTGACAGACATTGATTGGTTGGAATGTATGTGTATGGTATTATAATTATCTATCATATTGGCTTCATGCATGTCAATGTGGGTCGGAGTTTAGGTGAGCGACTATTTTTCTTCTTCTCTTACATTAATATGCCTAACCTTTGCTTCATGAGAGAAGAGTGACCCGTGAGAGTCCATTTTTAACGGTCTTGCAAGGTCGACAGTTCAGCTTTATTATAAACATCATACAACTAGTTTGCACTTAACTAGTTTGGCTATAAGTGTCAGTTTTGTTTGCATTAAATAGGTTTATGTGGACAACTTGTAGCTAACTCTGAGTTTTCTTTTCCGTTCCATTAGTTTGCATATAGTTTACTCGAGGACGAGAAAAGGTTTGGTTTGGGGAGGTTTTATACGTGCATTTCATATAGTTTTTTAGAGCCTTTATTGCACGTATTTCTATGTAATTTACGTAGTGTTATGCTACAAATGTCCCCGAATTGTATACTTTGGGTTGCTTTGTCTTACTGGCAGGATTGGACCTGAAAGTAGCGGAATCATGCCTTTTTCAGTCTCCTTAGCATGCATTTATGGAGATAGAAGAATTGGAGCGGAATTACTATGCCTTGGGAAGCGTGAAGTGGTCTCGGAAGCTAACCAATAAAGAAAGGAAGCTGGGTCAGTGGCTAAGTACTCGATCGAAGCCCTTTCTGTTCGATCGAGTGAAATTGGGTGGTCAATAATTTTCAATCGAGTCCCTGTTGTACTCGATCGAAAGATTGTATTTTGAAGGTCCTCGATCGAGAGGTGATGTCCTCGATCGAGAGGTTTGGATGGAGGAAGTGTTCGATCGAGTAGTTCCATTATACTCGATCGAGAGCTTCAGTTTGTAGACGTAAGATTTAGTATGTTAATTATGTTTTAGGTTAATAAAATGTTTTCTCTATATAAAGAGAAGACGTCATTAGGTTTAAACACACTTCTTAATCTGATACGTTGCTCCTAATTACTGAGTAGATAATTTCTCTCTCTTTTGGACGTTGCTTTGTTCTTTTATTGCCGGATCTCGAAACTTTGTAATCTCTCTTTACTCTTTGATTTGATTTAATTCTCTATTTGCATCTCTTTAATTCTTGTTCTTAATTTCTGTCTTAATTAGCATTATTATTAGTTTATGTTATTTCTTATTAATCATCTACCTTATATCATGTCTTCCTTTAATTCATTAATTTATTGTTATTGTGTTATTCATCACCATGAGTAGCTAATTTCTCTGTAGTTAGGATTAGGGGAGCCATGGTAATGAAACAATAATGCTGTAAATAGATTAGGAGGTTTACATGTCAGAATTGATTCATAACAATTTAATTGTAATCGTTTAGTTGAGTGCACGCTTCTAAGCTAGCTAATCCGGTTAATTTAAGACCTAGATCAAGAGATTGGAATGAATAGACCTGTTATGAAAATAGACTACACTAATGAGGGGGAGAGCTAAGTTAGTAGTAATTTAGGGCAGATAGCGGACCGAGATGACCTTTCTTTTACCCTTCTCACATTAGACCGACTAATCTCTTTATGACTGAATTGGTTAGTTATCATGGTGAACCGACATCCTAGCATTCTTCTCTTTATTAGATCACAACCTATTTCTTCTTACTACTTTTAGTGTTCTCTTTCTCTCTGCCTTATCTCATTTAGTAGTTTAGAAAACAAATTCAAACACCCCAATTTGTTACCGTGACGGACTTAGATAACAAGTAGATATAATAGCCTCCTTGTGGAGTACGATACCTGACTTACCTCTACTATATTTTCTTTTAGCCGGATGGTTTATTTATGATAGGCTTGCGACAGCCGTGTCAAGTTCCATTAAGCCGTTTTTCATAGATAATAGTCAATCCTTTTGTTAAATCTAATACGCCCTCCATACCCGAGCTCATAGGGAACCAACCATGGAAACTTACTTCAACCAGCATGTGAAGGATTACCAAATCTACATATTCAACCACACATATGAGAAGGACATAAAGAACCAAACTTTACGACAAATAAGAGTATAAAATCGAGTAAAAGAGCGAAATATCGACACTTTCTTTAATCTTCAAATAAATGGTCCACAACGTACGAGCCTTACTCCGAATCTTCAATTCCTTCATCTAGACGAGAAAGACGGAATCTTTAAGCTCAAAACCGAATTTCCCATAAGACGGGTCATTACGAAAACTGAATAAGGGTGGAACTTTCTTACCTATAAAGTTGAAGGATGGAAAGGGGAAGCTAATGGCGCAAGAATTAGCTAAAATGGTTGAGAAATGAGGGAGAAATCTAGGTTTGAAGGTCGAGTAACAATGGAGTCCATGAGAATTGTTTGTACTGAACATTGCTGTTGTTCGAATAAAATGGAAAGGAAGAGGGGAGTGTGGGGTACCGGTTATGTGTGTGAGTGAGGGGAAAAAAGAATTAAATATAAGTATAGAGTGTAAGAGAGGTAGGTTAGTGTGTTGTCGATTTGCGATTGGTCCGGATTTAACTTAGATTCAAAAGTGAAATGTGACAGTCTTTTGCTAGACGGAAATACATCCTAAATCTACTACAACTTAAGACGGGATTTATTATTATTATTTTCACTATTATTATTGTCCTAATAAAATATGTATATTTTTATATAAGTTAAGTTTTAAACTTATGCGAGATTAGTATAAAAGGATGTCCGTCACTTTTATTAATCCCTTTTAACTATTCTAAAACCTAATTGACAAGAAGAGGAGTTACGTAGCTTGATTGTCATCGCATTATTAACAAATCCCAAGCCTAGGATTATCGGATTGCATTGTTCTTTACGCCGTTGTGATCCTTGTGTCGAGGGTAAGCTTTTTATATAAGTTTTATAATGTTTTGTTAAAGTTGGTTAAACCCTAATTGGATGATTTGGGGGTTTTAGGTGATTTATGTGAATATGGTTGTGAATATATGTATGTATGTATAGGAGAAGGATTAGTTGAAGAGAGATTCTGACTTAGCTGTTTGATCGACTGTTGGTGTTTGCTTTCCAGGTAGGGTTTCCCTGCTCAGTATTGGCTACATAATGTGTGGTTATTGTTGTTGCGACTATTCTTTAATTATATTGTTGGTTGATTTTGACGGTTGTTGGCTGGATGTTGTTGATTGGTTTGTATCTGTCTGTGATCTTCGGGGCACGTCCCTGGCTGAGTGGAGTCACTTGCGGGAGTGGCTTCACGCCGTTGATTCTCTCTCGGTGTAACCCGCCACAGAGGGGATGCGCACATTATTGAACTTGGGTTTATCGCTCAATGGAGATGAGCGGGGATTTGTTGGGTATGGCTGCGGTCCCCCACTTCGGTGTGGAGTACTTTTTGCGATGGGTACTCTGGCAGGGCTATACACTTTAGTGTGTAGTCAGTTGTGTGGAGATTGGAGATGGAGACTGGGGATTTGTTGAGCTGTTTGTGTTCTGGTTTCATTGTGGCATTATTTTTTGTAATTAGTACTGACCCCGTTAAATGTTTTAAAAACTGTGGAGATCCATTCGGAGATGGTGAGCAGTTGTTGAGAAGGCATGATGGCTTATGCGAGGGATAGCTGGGAAGGAGTCACCACCGGTCTAAGAGTCTTCCTATGTGTTTCATTTAGTACTTTGAGTACTTTGGTTTTTCGAGAATATTTGTATTTACTTTTATCAGTTTTGGAGTTGGACATGTAACACTTAAACTTTATTACTATTTAAGTACGTTTCCTTATTGCCCTTTGATTATCATTGCCTCGGGCAACCAAGACGGTGACGTTCTCATACCTTAAATGGTCCTGGTAAGGCACTTGGAGTATGGGGGTGTCACAAAGTGGTATCAGAGCGACGATCTTGAAACCTGTAACCAATGAACCTAATGAACATAGGGAGTCAAACTAAAATGAACCCGGGTAGGAATTGTAGGAGCTAATGCAAAGACTTGGGAGACGTCCTAAAGTCGCGAACTCGCCCTACAATTTTGAACCGGTCACCGTGGGGTGTGTCGGGATCCTTATGTGTTTACCTTGTGCTTTGCATATCTATATAGTATTGTGTGGTATGAATCGGTGGGTGCATGCATGTGGAGAATGAGAGATAAGAATTGAAAGATGGTGATGCTGTGGTTTATATGTTGATTGGTTGAAAGCATGAAAGCATGATGTTTGATTTTTAATGTGGCATGTTAGAGATATGAAAGGAAAAGTGTTTTGTTTGAATATATATAAAGTGATACGTATGTATATATGTTGTTGTTTGTCGTTTTACATATGGGTATAGAAAGTTGGGATTGTGAGTTTGAACATGCGGGTAGTGTACGAGTCTGCATGACTCAATCGAGTAGGTGAGAGACTCGATCGAGTGGGTGTGACTCGATCGAGTAGGTAGTTTTTCGTTTCTGGGCAAAAGTCGTTTTTTGGGCACTCGATCGAGTAGGGTCACCTCGATCGAGTGGATAGTTGGCTCGATCGAGTATGTTTTTGGGAGCATTCTGGTCAGGTTCTGGAGTCGAGGCACTCGATCGAGTAGGTGGGCAACTCGATCGAGTGACCTCAACTCGATCGAGTGGGTTATAGGGCTCGATCGAGTAGGTTCAGTACAGGTCGTATGCGTGTTTGAGATGTGGGATGTGTGTTTGTGTTTACCTTTCTCCTATATAGTTTCAAGATGTCACCAAAGAGAAACGTGTTGTATGCCAGGGCAGAGAATATGAGCATTGATGAGATCGTAAAGATGTTGGAGCACCAGGATGCTCTCACAGAGGCTTTGAAAAAGGTGGGAAAGGATAAGGATGCGGGGTCAGATCACTCAAAGATCAGCAAACACATAGCGAGGTTCAACCCTAAGGAGTATATGGGTACGGGGGCGCCAATTTTGCTGGATAATTGGCATAGAGAGATAGAAAATATACTCAATCTGGTTCATTGCCCAAATGAGCTTCGAGTGGAACAAGCTGCGTTCTACTTGAGGGAAGTAGCTGGTGAGTGGTGGGACAAGGTTAAGGTGAGTGCTTTTGAGATATATCTGAAACAGGGGTTACCTGCGATACCTTGGGATGAGTTTTAGAGGGTGATGAGGCGAGAGTTTGTGCCAGAGCATGTGCGTAGCAAGCTGAGAGAGGAGTTTGATGTTATTAAGATGACTTCTGAGATAACAGTTGTTGAGTACTACCACAAGTTTAATGAGAAAGCTAGGTATGCTGAGGACATGGGGTTGAGCCAAAAGAACTTGGCATTGAGATTTGAGAAGGGGTTGACCCCCAAGATTATGGAGAAGTTACCGGTGGGAGCTCTTACTAATGTTAAGGAGGTCTATGAGCGTGCTTGGAGGGCTGAGAGGTTAGTTGAGATGGCCAAGGAGAGCCGGGAGAGAGCCTCTGAAAAGAGGAAGGCTGAGAGTGAGGGAGGTGGTCAATCTAGTTACAAAAAGGGCGGACATAACCAGGCAAGAGCGTATTCATCAGTTTCGGGGTTTAGTGCTGGAGCTTCTTACGGGCGTGGTTGTAGAAGTTGTAGCGGCATTTGGGGTATGACATGTTATAACTGTGGCAGTATGGGCCACAAGAGGCATGAGTGTGTTGGAAATCTATATCTCATTACTTAACATATTCATATATGTGATGAATTAATTTAGTCATAAAATTAATTACAAATTTTATGCATGCAAACTAAAATAGATAAGTGAAGAAATCGTTTTCTCACCATAAGATTTTCGGATTAAAAGGGCACAAGTGAGTTCTCCTACTCACTTGTTCTTGAGCTTCCAAATAGTGGATGAACAAGGTTCAAATTAGAACCTCTCCCAAAAGCTTATACCCAAGATAACCCCTTAATAGATTAATATTACTTGATCTAGAACAATATTAATCTTACCAAAAATTGACCCAAAATATTGTTTTGCTCTCTAGTATTTCGGCCAAGAGAGGGAAAAATTATGGAGTATTTTCTATCTCTCTAAGTTTTGAAATAATATTAGAGAGTAGAATAATATTACACTACAAAAATATGTAGTGTAAAAAGAGGAATGATTAAAGAACAAACACTCTTATTTTCTAGGTGGAAACCGAGTGGGGGAAAGAAAGGACCCAATGCATGGCCAAGGTGCTCTTCACAAAAGCAATTAGGCATGCAAAGCTAGTCTATTAGGTTAATCATCACGTTTTCCACTTAACATAATCAACACAATTTTATCCTAAATGCTCCCTCCATTTCGGTACACATACATAAAATGGATGAGTCCATTTTATTTGTGATTTTGTCAATATGTCACATGTGACACATTTCATGACATCTTATTTATAAAATGTATTTTTAACCATTAAAAATCAACATATTAATAAAATATGTCACTTATAAAATTAACATAGTAATTCACAATTACTTGTACCAAAAATGGTTTACCAATTTAAAAAATCACAACATCTTGTATTTATAATAAATTATTCATTCCGTTTCAATTGTTTCCGTAAACAATAATTTCATCTAAGTAATAAAACCATTCAATTACTTAGACCGTATCTTATTTAATCAAATTACAATGAGACACGTAAATATTACTTCCAAAATTGTCCGTCAATTTTAAGTAATTTAATTAACCCGTATCGTCATACGATCAATTAAATATTCAATTAAGAGTGTTACCCTTTAGGTATGACCTAAGGGGATCAACTGATCACCACCGTCGCACGACAGTAATGTCAAACTCTAGTCAGCCAATCATTACCGATATGTGTGGACCAGTTGACAGTAAAATATTACTTCCCAAATGTATTCTTTAAAATGAGACTTAAACATGTGATCATCATGATTGACAGTTGTGATCGCATTATTGTCGGAGGACATATATTCCAACAATCTCCCACTTGTCCTCGACAAGTGTGCGTCACCAATTCTCTTGTCCTATTACTATCTCCCACTCAATGCAAGGTGTCTTTCAGGTTGTACGTGCAAGTGATCATATCGAGAGTGGTTTCCTCGATCTGGAGAATAACTGATTGACCGGATTTATCTACCATAGATATTTTCCGAGCGTGGCCACGCATTTCTAGTTCATTACTCCTCGGGTGGCCCTGAGATATTGTTATAACCCTGACAAGGGGTGGACAATTCCTATCGCACTTATTCCCTTCGACTAGCCACAACCATCATAACCCAAAATATGCCCATTTGACCCCATTTACAAAGGTCGTGGTAACACAAATCAAAGTCAATCTGAAACTGTGCTATCTTAGGCGAATAGTCTTTAGTCAAAAGAATCGATTCATTATAATACAATATTAGCTCTCGCCACGACCAGGCTATATAAATTTGCCAGAACTCTATAAGAGGTCATAAGGCCCGACAAAGTGTTCCTAACAGTCTGCCTATGTGATCGACTAGTCATCTCACATGGCTGTATGGCACTGAACTTGCCATCAATCGCATCACACTCTAGTCACTTCGAGACGTCAACTCATACAAGTGAATATGGGCGAATACTATGTTAATCCGAGTTCTCACTTTAACGGGGTTCAATTGTCTTTACAACCCGTTTGGATGTAACAAGGTATAAAAGGAGTTTTCAGATTTAAAAAAACTGGAACGACAAATGTGATTATCTCATATGAATAGTCAATACCTGATTACTACTTCATATTTTTATAATCCATTTTCATCTTATATGTAGTTGTTTATCTCAATGCAATTGAAATGACATATGACATGACTTATCATGTTAAGCCTATGAGAAGGCTTTGGTTAGTAGGTTTTATCAACTTCTTGTACCTTACTCAACCTTACTACATACTCGTTTTCTTTTGTAATGTATACATTTGCATTACAAAACTTTATGAGTACGTGTCGAGATCCAATCAAGACATAGGCCCTCTAGCCTTAGAATAGCTCCCACTGTTTTCACAGTGTGCGGGACTCATCCTTCTTGCACATCTCATGATTGCAAGTGCACTCAATCTCCGTTGTAAATATTTCTTATTGTTCTTTATTGCCGAGAACGATTCTAGAAAATCTATTTCTTAAACAACATAGCCACAATGGTTTTTTAACCATCCTTATGTGTTTTGATTATGGTTTTGTCGGAAACCATGCGCAATCTCAATTGTCAATTGTCACTTGTGTAACACCCTTACACAAAATTGCATCATAAACACTTTGCTTTACTTCCTTAATGCTTCTGCAAGCACTTAAGGGTAATCTTTATGGCTTACTTGGTAAAGATTACTTAAATTTGATTTTGAAAACAATTCATCATACGCAAAGCATATGAAGTGTTATACATCATTATTTATTTAATTGATCAGGCAGCGGAAGCAGATGGAATCAATTAAATATGTTCAACTGATTGAACTAGTCATGAATCTTATCAACATAAGACTTCTTATTTGATGCTAATATCATGTGGATTTATTTCCATAAATCCGGATATTAAAGATGTATTATAATACTCCAAAAGTCTTAAATCATTCGCAATGATCAATATGTCGTCCACATATAAGACTACTAAAATTTCCGTAACTCCCACTAAACTCCATGTATAAACACAACTTCTCGACTTATCGAGAAAAGTTTTATAACATGACAACTCATTGATGTCCTACTTAAGACCCTCTCTTAAGTTTCACATTATCTTAGGATTGTAAGAATCTATAAAACTCATGACATGTATTGAATACATTCCTTCTAATTGAAGAAGTGGGTTTTAGATTCACTCGCTATGTATTTCATAACGAAACACAATCCCTAAGAAGATCGAAATAGACTTAAGCATTTCAACTAGTGCAAAACCCTTTGCTACCAATCAAGCTTTGAAATCTCTCTTTATTTAGTGCAAAACTCTTTGTCACTAATCAAGCCTTTAATTTCGGATTTTCATGGCCCTAAGCCTTGTATTGAGTTGTGACTTATATACTCTCATGTAAGTCATATATTCATTACTTTCCAGAAGTAACTTGAATCAAACAATTTCTTTGTAAGTTGTAAGCTCTTTACTTTAAGCTCTTTACTTTCTTAAAAGTAACACTAATTCATCATCTTTAACAAGTGATGGCTTTAACCTCCTAGGTTATGAAGAAACAACGTCTTACACAAAACGTCTCATGTAGCCAAGAAAGACCAGTTTCTTGCGACATAACATTCTTTGTGGCATTATTTATGGCTCTTGAATAATTTCTCCCACTCTGTCTTCTAGAAATAAACTTGTATTTTAGAAAGACAGCTTCACGAGCCGTAAACCCGTCGTACTCGTTATAATTGAAAGGGAAAAATGAGCATTTGTTTCTTGTGAAAACTTACAAAGATGGTACCCTACCATTTCATATCTCATATGATTTGTTTTAGATTTAGTGGAAAAATAACTTAGACAAAATATAAAATCCCTAAAAGGGTCAAGTAACTCAAGGTAACTTGATTGAAGTCCAAACCACATCGAATAGCGTTTGAATTCTTTATCCAACCACACATTATCCCATAATGTATGCTAAGAGAGATTAACTTGTGATATTATATCACATTTCCTTTGGCTTATATCAAAGTCTTCACTTTGATAATCCCATCACGATTAAATCATGATTCTTTGAACACTTTGAACTTCTTCAAAGATTTCTCTATTTACCTTATTAAGTGAACATATTAGCGTCAACTTAAATCGTTGGTAAAAGAAAATGATCAACCTATTTTGGATCAATGATTTACAACCTCGATCTCCTTTTCAAACAAAAGGCACGAGACATCTTGCTTTGAATACAAGATACGCATATACCATTAACAATCTAATGGTTTCAAGAGTACTCGATAACTCTTTGCGTTTATCATTCCAGAATCTTAGGTTTGATCATGGGTTACCAATTTGAGTCTTGCATTATCTTCATGATATATTATTCTAGTTTGGTTTAGAATATAATCACCTTGATAATGGGCTAGCCATACATCAAATGATGGTGTATAGGGTCACAAAAGTGAAACCTCTTTTTGTATCTTAACAAGTTCATATTCTTATTTAGTGTTTATTCACTTAATAGTCACAATTAAGTAAAACTCTAAACCCAAAACTAGATTGAGTACACAATGACTCTATCTCTCATCATTATTGTTGCTAGTCGTCATATTCTAATCATTCTATGTATCGCATACAATGATGAAAACCACCATCGGTTTCTAATATTGACAAAATGGTACTAGCAAAATTTATGTCAATCAAATAAATAAATAACTAAGTCTTATTAGATGTCCCACAACTAACTTGCTTATTCTTTAACAACTTGGGGTAGTTTCCTTTCTAGTGTCCAACATTTAAGACAATGGAAACTTTATTGGTCGGGATTGATAGGTTTAGTATCGTCATTCTCAATAACTTTACTTTTAACATTACCTTGTATCAATTCCATTTACTTCTTGAACCTCGTCCTTTTCTTAACGGTTTAAGAGAATGCTCCCACTCATTTCAAAGAATCTTTACTTAGAGAAGCAAAGTTGAATCTTATGAAGACTACTCTTCAATTCAATCGTTTTAGCCTTAAAACTTTCATTGAAGTGGTTGCGTTATTTTGGTCAATTACGAATTCTAAACAATCTAATCACCAAAACAATTTATCGCTTCAAGGTACTTAATTTAATTAAGTATATGAGAAACAATTCATTGTAAGTAGATATGTTAGTCAAGAATCAAAAACCTGTTTAATAATGAATAACTTTAATCTATACTCTTTACAAGAGATCCTTAGCAATGGTTCGTTTGAGGTTTTAGAAGCAAATTCATATTCGTCTTTAGTTACGATGTTTTAATGGAGATTTGAATCAAAAATCGAAATGATATCGTATATGAATTGTGGTAAAGAAATAGAACAATATGATAACGGAATAGTGGAAAACTTAACATTTATCGTTTTATTAATACTTGTAAATACAAGTAAAGCATTTACATAGTGACCTCTACCCAACTATGATAAATGATTCCAAGACCTAAATTCATATTAACTTGGGCACGGTAGGGCCAATTCATCCCTTATCAATATAACTCGGTGGATTAACTCTTTAATCGATTCTACTTTTAGAACTCTTGGTCGATAAAATTACATTAATATTTATCTTTAGCCCGGAACACATGCGACTACGGTCACGAATACTTCCGTTGAGCTCAATCCAAATTTCGAATAAATGTGTCCATGATCCAAATCCACATCAACTTGGGCACGGTAGGGCCGATACATCCCTTATCAACATGAATTCGGTGGATAGACATTTATCACCCACTTCCCCTACGTAACAAGGTTTGTACCCCGGTAGGGCCGAGTGCACTCCCTCATGAAATAGGTTTTCATGGTTTCTACTTTTTGGTAAGGTTAAGTCTCAATTGTTTATTTTAGCGAGAGGTCATGTAAATTTATTATCTATCACGTTTTAAGTGAACTAAAGCGGTGAACTACGATAATTGTAATTGACACGGTCGATAAACTCGATAAAATGATAATGCATGTTTTAGTTATGGCGATTTAGCGATGCATGCAACGTATAAATAAAATGCAAAGCATAAATTAAATCCTAGTATGGCCTTCCTAAAATAGAAATTCTAATTAACTATTACATATTCGGAAACCAACTCCATTGGTCCCTTGGACTTCGGTTATGGCACGCATCTCGAGGTAACACCGTCTTTATGTATCGTCTTCTTGAGCGACACCGTCTTCAAGGAACTCCGGAATAAATAAATTACATAACAAATTACATAATTTTCTATTATACATTTGTAATTGAAAATAAATCAAATCTATTAAATTACAAAACGGTGATACGAGATCACAATAAATTACAACCGAATCGATATTCCCATACATTTCGGGTAATACCAATTAAAAAACTAAGGCCATACTAAGTAAAATTGCATAATTCAAAAATTACATAAAATAAAATTATGACAATCATAAATAAAATGCAGCATTATAATATGTATGAACATGCCCAATTTTATGCTAAATCGCCTTTAAGGAGCGAACATCGTATATTAAACGGTTTTTACGGATTTGCGTGATTCAACCTTTTAAAATCACAATAAATTACATAAAATCATATTTATGCACAAGTTAATTACCCTAACCAACTTAGGACTCAAAATTAGTCTCCACTAACTTATGACAATAATTAATTTATATTTCTTAAAATTGTTCATTAATGGACTCAAAATTACTATAAAAAGCTATAAACTCCAAATAAATCATAAAAATTTCAAATAAATTTGAAATTTGAAATTTAAACTCATGAACATTCTGGAAAAATACCACGACACTCATAATGTTCAAAAAACTTAGGTTAAAATTTCGAAAATTTATCGGAAAAACAATGTTGCGGTTTATTGGATTTATCAATTAAAATCATAAAAACATGAGGAAAAAATATATTCATCAACTTTTCAATTTTAGATCTGAAAAGATAATAAAATGCAACATGTGACGTTTTTCCTAAGTCATGGAGTATGTTTTAGCAATTATTCACTAATTAAGTCACTATTTATACTATTTTTCGTCAAAAATTCATAAATCATGCATAAAGACTTAAATATAACCTATTATTTTACACACATATTCTAAAATTGCATGTGACAATATACTAAATTTATATGACCAGATTCGAAATTTATCTCATATTAACCCATTTTTCATCTACATCCGATTTTTATCATGAAAAATCCATATTTCGAGCATAATAACTCCACAAATAGTGAAAATTTCCAAATCATCTAAAAACAATATATGTGAAATCATATCCAAAAACCACTGGAAAATTCGAAGTTTAGCTAATTTTAGTCCGAAAATGACATTTTTATCATAAAATCACATTTTAATGCCATTATTATATAAAATGAACAATAAAAATCCATAAATTAACCAAAATATCCTAAATAAATTTTAGGACCAGAAACTTTAACATGCATAATTTTATTTCGTGATATATCATAATAACACAAATTTATTAGTTTTATATGTTAATCGTATAACTCGGAAAACTATAACCGATTTGCATGCAAACAACCAAGGCTCATGATACCGCTTGTTGGAAATCTATATCTCATTACTTAACATATTCATATATGTGATGAATTAATTTAGTCATAAAATTAATTACAAATCTTATGCATGCAAACTAAAATAGATAAGTGAAGAAATCGTTTTCTCACCATATGATTTTCGGATTAAAAGGGCACAAGTTAGTTCTCCTACTCACTTGTTCTTGAGCTTCCAAATATTGGATGAACAAGGTTCAAATTAGAACCTCTCTCAAAAGCATATACCCAAGATAACCCCTTAATAGATTAATATTACTTGATCTAGAACAATATTAATCTTACCAAAAATTGACCCAAAATATTGTTTTGCTCTCTAATATTTCGGCCAAGAGAGGGAAAAATTATGGAGTATTTTCTATCTCTCTAAGTTTTGTAATAATATTAGAGAGTATAATAATATTACACTGGAAAAATATGTAGTGTAAAAAGAGGAATGATTAAAGAAGAAACACTCTTCTTTTCTAGGTGGAAACCGAGTGGGGGAAAGAAAGGACCCAATGCATGGCCAAGATGCTCTTCACAAAAGCAATTAGGCATGCAAAGCTAGTCTATTAGGTTAATCATCACGTTTTCCACTTAACATAATCAACACAATTTTATCCTAAATGCTCCCTCCATTTCGGTACACATACATAAAATGGTTGAGTCCATTTTATTTGTGATTTTGTCAATATGTCACATGTGACACATTTCATGACATATTATTTATAAAATGTATTTTTAACCATTAAAAATCAACATATTAATAAAATATGTCACTTATAAATTTAACATAGTAATTCACAATTACTTGTACCAAAAATGGTTTACCAATTTAAAAAATCACAACATCTTGTATTTATAATAAATTATTCATTCCGTTTCAATTGTTTCCGTAAACAATAATTTCATTTAAGTAATAAAACAATTCGTTTACTTAGACCGTATCTTATTTAATCAAATTACAATGACACACGTAAATATTACTTCCAAAATTGTCCGTCAATTTTAAGTAATTTAATTAACCCGTATCGTCATACGATCAATTAAATATTCAATTAAGAGTGTTACCCTTTAAGTATGACCTAAGGGGATCAACTGATCACCACCGTCGCACGGCAGTAATGTCAAACTCTAGTTAGCCAATCATTACCGATATGTGTGGACCAGTTGACAGTAAAATATTACTTCCCAGTGCACCAGTGCTATGAGTGAAGATTACCAGAGACCGTCCTAGGGGAGTTTTTCTCAGGGTCCTTCACAGAGTTATGCTAGTAACAGACCGGCTGGGTCGTGGAACAACAGGGGTGGCCAGAGTAACAACCTTGGTGGGGATAACCGCAATGGCGGTAATTCATACCAGAAACCGACAGCGAACAATAATATTAACCAGGCGTCGGCTGCTAAGCCGTCTACCTCAGCTAGTTCTGTCCAGGGAGGTGGTCAGAAGACAAGTGGTAAGCTGTTTATGATGGAGAAGAAGGCAGCCGAGGATGATTCTCATGTTATCAGTGGTACTTTTCTTGTTAATAGAGTCTTTACCTTTGTTTTGTTTGATTCGGGAGCGTCACAGTTATTTGTATCATCGAGTCATGCTAAGCGGTTGGGTTTGAGTGAGTATGAGTCTGTAAAAGAGGAAGTTTTTATACCTTCGGGCGAGTCTGTATCTTGTAGGCTGTTGTATAGAGGAGTGTCTATGATAGTTGGGTAGGTTGACCTATCAGTGGACTTGTTAGAGTTTCCTTTGGAGAGTTTTGAGATCATTGTTGGTATGGACTTGTTGGGTATGTATAAGGCTAAGATAGATTGTCATCAAAAGAGGGTTTCCTTGAGAGGTCCTAAGGGGATTAGTGTGTCTTATCGTGGGCTTGTTGTCAAACCCAAAGTTAAGTTGATTGCACCAGTGACCTTTAAGTCCTATCTGAGGAAAGGGTGTCTGTTGATCTTATGACATTTGAGAGACCATAGAGTGGAGAGTCCGTCAGTTGAGCAGATACCAGTGGTGGGATAGTTTCCAGATGTCTTTCCAGAGGAGATACTGAGGTTACCACCAAAGAGGGAGATAGATTTCAGTGTTGAGTTGAAACCGGGGACGGGGCCAATCTCTAAGGCACCGTATCGTATGGGTCCTATGGAGTTGGAGGAGCTAAAGAAGTAGCTGGATGATCTGATTGAGAAGGGATATATTAGATCTGGTGTATCACCGTGGGGAGCACCAGTCTTGTTTGTGAAGAAGAAAGATGGGAGCTTGAGTTTGTGCATCGACTATAGAGAGCTGAACATAGTTACCGTAAAGAACAAGTATCCTTTGCCGAGGATAGATGATTTGTTTGATCAGTTGAACAGTGCAGCGGTCTTTTCTAACATCGATTTGAGGTCGGGTAACCATCAGGTGAAGATTCGGGAAGAGAACATACGGAAGACAGCTTGTACATCGAGGTATGGTCCTTATGAGTATGTTGTGATGCCGTTTGGGTTGTCTAATGCACCTGCAGTGTTTATGGATTTGATGAACCGGGTCTTCAGTCAGTTCTTGGATCGATTTGTTGTGGTCTTTATCGATGATATCTTAGTCTTTTCTAAGACTAAGGTGGAGCATGAGGAGCTTCTGAGGATAGTGTTGCAGGCTTTGCGAGAACTTCAGCTGTATGCAAAGTTGTCTAAGAGTGAGTTCTGGTTAGAGGAAGTTGCTTTTCTGGGGCATGTGATTCCAAAGAAAGGTGTAACTGTAGATCCTGCAAAGATTGAGGCATTTACCAAGTGGGAAGCACCAAGGAATGTGGCAGAGATCAGGAGTTTCTTTGGTTTGGCAGGGTACTATCGACGATTTGTGAAAGATTTCTCCAAGATAGCCAGACCTATGACAACTTTGATGAGGAAAGAGACCAGGTTTCATTGGTAAGAAGGTTATGAGACGACATTCAAGACATTAAAGGAGCGTTTGACTACAACTCCAATCTTAGCATTACTTGAAGGGAGTGAGAACTTTGAGGTATATACCGATGCTTCAAAGAATGGGTTGGGTTGTGTGTTGATGCAGAATGGGAAAGTGATTGCCTATGCTTCTAGGCAGCTGAATCCTTTTGAGGAGAACTATCTGACACATGATCTAGAGTTGGGTGCAGTTGTATTTGCTCTCAAGATTTGGAGGCACTATCTTTATGGGGCGACCTTTAAGGTGTTTTCAGATCACAAGAGTCTCAAGTACATCTTCACTCAAAATGAGTTGAACATGAGATAGAGGAGGTGGATGGAGCTGATTTGGGATTATGACATAGATATAATTTACCATGAAGGGAAAGCTAATGTGGTTGCAGATGCCTTGAGCAGGAAGAGTGTGCATTCTCTATGCACAGCTATATCTTTGGTGAGGTTGAGAGATGAGGCGGGGAAGATGGGGATACATATGATCCAGAAAGGGGATGCTAGAGGGGATTTGACAGTGGAGCCAGACCTTTATAATGACATTCGCAGGAAGCAGGCTTTGGATCCCAAGATTCAGGAGTAGGGAGTTGGAGTAGAGAAAGGGACAGTGTCTAGATTCTCTATTCATATAGATGGTAGTGTGAGATATGATAAGAGATGGTGTGTTCCTAGTGATGAGGAGTTAAAAAAGATAATCATGACAGAGGCTTATTGCACACCATATTCGGTTCATCCAGGCGGTGACAAGTTATACAAAGATCTGAAGAAGACTTTCCGGTGGCCTGGGATGAAGAGGGTAATAGTTGAGTTTGTGGCTCGTTGTTTGACATGTCAGAGAGTGAAAGGAGAGCAGCGACGACCATAAGGTAAGATTCAGTCTCTCGAGGTACCTGAGTGGAAGTAAGAGTCCATTTCTATGGATTTTATAGTGGGTTTGTCGAGGAGTCAACAGGGTAATAACATGATATGTGTTATAGTTGACCGACTGACTAAGTCAGCTCACTTTCTGCTGATGAAAGATAATTAGACGAAGATACAGTTGGCTTTGGCTTACAGGAAGCATTTGGTTCGTTTGCATGGGGTGCCTAAGGATATAGTATCCGATAGAGATGCGAGGTTCATATCATGGTTTTGGAAAGAGTTGCAGGAAATGATGGGAACTACTTTGAAGATGAGTACTGTATTTCATCCTGCGATAGATGGCCAGACCAATAGGACCATCAAGACTCTAGAGGACATGTTGCGAGCTTGTGTTATGGATTTTGGTGGTAGTTGGGAGCAGATATTAGACTTGATTGAGTTTACTTACAACAACAACTATCACACCAGTATTGGCATGGCACCATTTGAGGCTTTGTATTGGAGGAGATGTAGGAGTCCGATTTGTTGGGATGATAGTGCTGAGGCAGTTGTTTTGAGACCACAGATGGTACAGGAGATGGTTGAACAGGTTAAGCTGATTAGAAAAAGGATAAAAAAGGCCCAGGATGGACAAAATAGTTATGCAGATCTACATCGTCATGACATAGAGTTTCAGGTTGGGGACAAGGTTCTTTTGAAAGTGTCTCCTATGCATGGGGTCATGAGATTTGGTAAGAAAGGGAAGCTGAGCTAAAAATTTATTGGACCCTATGAGATTTTGGATCATGTGGGTGAGGTTGCTTATCGGTTAGCTTTACCAGCTGCTTTGGATAGAGTGCATAATGTGTTTTATGTGTCTCAGCTGTGAAAGTATGTGATCGATCCTTCACGTGTGTTAGATGTAGAGAACATCAAGTTGGATGAGTCTTTGTCTTATCTTAAGGCGCCCAAACAGATGATTGATCGCAAGGTTAGGGAAACTAGACGTGGGGAAACGGTCTTGCTTAAGGTTCTTTGGTCTAACCATGAGGTTGAGGAGGCTACGTGGGAGGCGAAGTAGGCTATGAGGGAGCGGTATCTGTCTCTTTTTGATCAGGTATGTGTGGTTATGGGGACGTAACCTTGTTTCTTATAGGGGTGTAGGAGATGGTCGCATAGAGTTTTTGCAAGTTTTTGCATGTTTTATGTTGGTCTTAGTATAGTTAGTAGTTGTCTTGAGTCGGGTTGAGTTTTGTTTTGGGAGATGTGTTTTGAGTTTTTGTGTTGAGTTTTGATTATGTTATTGTGTCGGGATGATGTTAGTGTCTTTTGTTTTGATTGTGGTTGGAACTTCGGGGACGAAGTTCTTTTTAAGGAGGGAAGACTGTAATACTACGGTTTTATGTGTCTAAGGGTACTCTATTGAGTGGGGCTTACTCTGTCGAGTAAGTAGTTTTTGACGCAAGACAGTAGAGTGCCTGTATGGTACTCGATCGAGTAAGCTTGGTACTCGATAGAGTAAGGGTCACTCGATCGAGTAAGTGACTTACTCAATCAAGTAAGTGAGTTTGACGGGTTTTTTTAATGATGCGGGATTAGTATAAAAGGATGTCCGTCACTTTTCTTAATCTCTTTTAACTATTCCAAAACCTAATTGAGAAGAAGAGGAGTTAGGTAGCTTGATTGTCATCGCATTATTAACAGATCCCAAGCCTAGGAGTGTCGGATTACATTGTTCTTTACGCCGTTGTGATCCTTGTGTCGAGGGTAAGCTTTTTATATAAGTTTTATAATGTTTTCTTAAAGTTGATTAAACCCTAATTGGGTGATTTGGGGGTTTTGGGTGATTTATGTGAATATGGTTATGATTATATGTATGTATGTATAGGAGGAGGATTCGTTGAAGAGAGATTCTGACTTAGCTGCTTGATCCTCTGTTGGTGTTTGCTTTCCACGTAGCGTTTCCCTACTCAGTATTGGCTACATAATGTGTGGTGATTGTTGTTGTGACTATTGTTTAATTATATTGTTGGTTGATTTTGACGGTTGTTGGCTGGATGTTGTTGATTGGTTTGTATCTGTCTGTGATCTTCGAGGCGCGTCCCTAGCTTAGTGGAATCACTTGTGGGAGTGGCTTCACGCCTTTGATTTGCCCTATGTGGAACCCGCCACAGAGGGGATGTGCACATTAATGAACTTGGGTTTATCGCTCAATGGAGATGAGCGGGGATTTGATGGGTACGGCTGCGGTCCCCCACTGGCGGCGTGGAGTACTTGTTGCGATGGGTACTCTGACAAGGCTACACACTTTAGTGTGTAGTCAGTTGTGTGGAGATTGGAGATGGAGACTGGGGATATGTTGAGCGGTTTGAGCTGTTTGTGTTCTTGTTTCATTGTGGCATTGTTTTATGTTATTAGTATTGACCCCGTTAAATGTTTTAAAAACTGCGGTGATCCATTCGGGGATGGTGAGCAGTAGTTGAGCAGGTATGATGGCGTATGTGAGGGATAGTAGGGAAGGAGTCACCACCGGTCTTAGAGTCTTCCGCCGTGTTTCATTTAGTAGTTTGAGTACTTTGGTTTTTGGAGAACATTTGTATTTACTTTTATCAGTTTTGGAGTTGGACATGTAACACTTAAACTTTATTACTATTTAAGTACGTTTCCTTATTGTCATTTGATTATCATTGCCTCGGGCAACCGAGATGGTGACGTTCTCATACCTTAAGTGGTCCTAGTAAGGCACTTAGAGTATGCGGGTGTCACACTGACGGGACCTTGTTTGGTTGGAATGTATGTACGGTAGTTAGAATTGTCTATCATATTAGTTGCATGCATGTTTATGTGGGTCGTAGTTTAGGTGAGCGACTATATTTTTACTTCTCTTACAATTAATTGCTTACCCTTTGCTTCATGAGAGAAGAGTGACCCGTCAGAGTCCATTATCAAAGGTCTTGCAAGGTCGACGATTCAGCTTTATTATAAACATCTCATAACTCGTTTGCATTTGACAAGATTTGCTATAAGTGTCAGTTTGTTTTCATTAAACCGGTTTAAGTGGACAACTTGTAGCTAGCTCTGAGTTTTCTATTCCGTCCCATTAGTTTTGCATATAGTTTGCTTGGGGACAAGCAAAGGTTTGGTTTGGGGATATTTGATTCGTGAATTTTATATAGTCTTTTTAAGCCTTTCATGCACGTATTTCTATGCGATTCTCGTAAGTTTTATACTACGAAATGCCCCGAATAGTCTACTTTGGTTCGTTTGGCTTTAATTGCAGGAATGGACCTGGAAGAAGCGAAATTGAGCCTTTTACTGTCCCGTTAGCATGTGTTTAGGAGATGCAAGAATTGGAGCGGAGATATCACTGTCTCGAGATGCGTGAAGTCGCCTTGAAAGATAAATTACACGTCCCTTGGCCTATTTCAGTGGCAATCCATTCGATCGAGTACTTTTGGTTGGCTGATATGCTCGATCGAGAGCTTATGGATGGTAAAAAGTGTTCGATCGAGAAGTGGCATAATAGAGGTCCTCGATCGAGTAGTCTTTGTACTCGATCGAGAGGTTTTGCTGAGAAGGTGTTCGATCGAGAAGAATCAAGTTGCTCGATCAACCACTTTTCTATCTGAACGCGAGATTTTATCGCGTGAACTTATTTTTTTTATGAAGTTGCGTGTTTAATAAATATCTTTCCTATAAAAAGGAAAGACGTCATTAGGTTTAGGTTATCTTTTAATCATCTATTACTTTTATTCATTCAGTATTCCAGCATTAATGTTGAGACGTTACTTTGCTCTCGATTTTCAGGATCTTAAACTTTTGTAATCTCTCTTTACTCTCTTTATTTAATTTAATTCTCCTTTGCAAATTTTATATTGTTGTCTTTAATTTCTGTTTAATTAGTATTGTTATTAGTCTATGTAATTTCTTCTTATTAATCTTTATATCATGCCTTCTATTATTTCATTAATCTTTGTTAGTTTTATTATCGCCATGAATAACTAATCCCTTAGTGCTAGGAATAAGGGAGCCACGATAGTAAAATGATGATGTTATAATTAGATTAGGAGGTTTATATGTGAGAATTGTTTCATAGCAATATAATTGTAATTGGTTAGTTGAATGCACGTTTCTAAATCAATTAACCCGGTTAGATTCAGACCTAGATTGGAAGATTGGAATGAATAGACCTGTTATGAACAGTAGATTACTCTAATGAGGGCGGAAGCTCAGTTAGTAGTATTTTAGGGCGGATAGCAGGGCGGATAGCGGACCGGAAGGACCTTTCCTTTACCCTTCTCACACTAGACCGACTGACATTACCTTTAGCAGAATTGTGTGATATCATGGTGAACCGACGTCCTGGCATTTCTCTCTCTATTTGGTCACATCTTAATTTCATTTGGCCATTTTAATTGTTGTTTCTCTTGTTGCTTTACATTCAGTTCAGTAGTTTAGTAAAACAACTCAAACACCCCCTAATTTGTGACCGTGACAGACTAAAATAACAAGTAGATAGTGACCGCCACCCTGTGGAGTACGATACCCGACTTGCCTTTGCTGCATTAGTTAGAGCCGATTGGTGTAATTTTGGATAGGGTTGCAACAGCCGTGTCAGTAAAGAAGCACAAAGATATAGAGATAAGACAAGGTACTCTAAGAGAGGAAGGAATCTTCGGGAAGGCAGAAACATTCTTCAAGAGAAAGGGATCCATGCACAAGGTGTTATGGAAGGAGAAACAAGAAACGAAAGATGTTAGAATATATGTCCTCCGACAATAATGCAATCACAACTGTCGATCATGTTGATCACATGTTTAAGTCTCATTTTAAGAATATATGTGGGAAGTAATATTTTACAGTCAACTGGTCCACACATATCGGTAATGATTGGCTGACTAGAGTTTGACATTACTGTCGTGCGACGGTGGTGATCAGTTGATCCCCTTAGGTCATACCTAAAGGGTAACACTCTTAATTGATTATTTAATTGATTGTATGACGATACGGGTAATTAAATTACTTAAAATTGACAGACGATTTTGGAAGTAATATTTACGTGTCTCATTGTAATTTGATTAGATAAGATACGGTCTAAGTAATCGAATTGTTTTATTACTTGAATGAAATTATTGTTTACGGAAACAATTAAAACGGAATGAATAAATTATTATAAATACATAATGTTGTAGTTTATGATTCGGAAACACTTTTTGGTCCTAGTAATTATGAATTACTAGGTTAATTTTATAAGTGACATATTTAATTAATATGTTGATTTTTAATTGTTAAAAATACATTTTATACACATAATGTCATGGAACTTGTGACATGTGACAATTGACAAATGACAAAATATAAAATGGACTTCCCATTATATATAAGTGCCGAAAATAAAATGGAGGGAGTGTAATGTTTAATTTGTGTGAATTATTTAAGTGGAAACAAAATGATTACTACACATTCTAGCCATGCACACCTAGTTGCTTTTGTGAAGAGCATCTTGGTCATGCATTGGCCATTACCACCCCCCCCCCCCCCCCATACCCGGTTTTCCTAGAGCAAGGCCAAGGGTTTTTGCTCTATATTTTTCCTAATATACCCTACAACAAATGTGTGTGGTTATTCATTCATTCATAACATCTAAAACTTAAAGAAATTTTAGAGAGAACAAATTACTCCTTCTTTCCTCCTCTCTTGACCGAAAAAGCAAGAGACCAAAATAATTTTGGGGTCAATTTTAGTAAGATTAATATTCTTCTAGTTCAAATAATATTAGTCTTTAAGAGGTTATCTTGGGTATATATCTTTGGGAGGGATTCTACCTTTGAATCCTTGTTCCTACATTTGAAAGGAAAGCTCAAGAACAAGTAAGTAGGAGAACTCATTTGTGCCCATATATCCGAAAACTCAAAGTAAGGAAAATGATTTCTTCTTTATTCTTATTCATGTTTGCATGCATAAGATCTAAATTTAATTTTATGACTAAATTAATTGTCACATATATGAATATGTCGAAATATGAGATTAATAATTTATAACAAAAGATAGGTCGGGTGGGTACCAAACTGGTTTCCAAGGTATAGCGAAAGAGAGTTTAGAAGAGAAATAGCATCAAGAAGTAAAGGAACAAGGCAAGGTACACAAGAACTAGGAATATTTTTAAGGAAGTAGAAGCATTCTTCAAAAGGATGAACAGATCTTCAATTTCCGGCAATAGGAACCAAGTCTTGATCGCCACATAGGTAAGCTCACGGTTATTGATCCAAGGGCACCAAAATCATTAATTGACAATCAACAAACATGTTATAACCTACCACGAAGCATACACAAAGAGACTACCAACTTAGGTCCTTATTTCTACCCATCTCTCATTTATTATTTAAAGTCAAATTCGAATTTAAGTTTGGGGTACACGTGTGTGCGTCGGGAGCAACATAGGCGCTGATACCAACTGTGAACCCCCGCTATGAAGCTAAGAAAATACAGTAAGAAAAAGTGGAATTTTAGGAAATTTTTGAAACTTTTTAAAATTTAAAGCGCGGGTTCAGTAAAACCTAAAACATAAATAAAGAATGTGGAAATAAATTTAAGTTTATAAAAACTTGATAGTCAAGAGTAAGGTAAATATATCCCTCGAATGACAAGACGATAAAAGATGAGTCTAAGCAATCCTACTAGATAGACTAATAATCCAAGGTGCTCACTAGCCCACACGTCTAAACCCACAAATGCATTTTCACAAACCTGTCATTCATGAAAACATGAAAGCCACGGTCAGTGGGGAGTAACTCAAGGTTCTCCCAGCCACAAATTGTCGGAGCAAACATAACAAGGAACTCAAATGGGTAAATCATGTAAGATAATTACAAATAACATGAACATCAAAATCTATATTTAAACATGGCAATTAAATGAGATGGAACAAGATAGGTCAATATTAGCCTAATAAAAACTCCACTATTCATGTGAGATAATTAAATAATATGAAAGACAAGAATACGGTCATTTAGACAAAAGCACACATTTCAAGGGAATATGACATTGATTTGAGATTAGGATTCGAATCATGTGATGTAGATATATAAGGGATCAATCAATACAAAATACAAGCATGGTAACCATAGCCATTTCTTTGAAAATCTCTTAACAAACATTGCACGGGACGTGACTACTAATGTCACATTCAGACTTTTGGTTTGCATCTCACCATAAGAAAGGATGGGAACATCAATCCTGGTGATCATATCGCAACTAGAAGGCTTGCATCTCACCTCTAGTATCCGATAGGACTAAGACTCTCACATCCAAGCAATGACAATATCTATGACCAAACAAGACCTTTACTACTCATTAAATATAATTCTCCTGGTAGGACAACAATGATAATCACAAAGACTCAATCCTAGTCTAAATCTGGCCAGTTCCCGATTCGACATGCGGCAGGACAGTCCGCATCCAAGACTCGAACGATAGATCGGAAGTCGAGAACCCACAATCGGCAGGACAGTCCGAAAGAGGCGGAAGATATGAGCTAAACCCATACTTGGCAGATCGGCACAAGTAGGGCGTAAAGATAAGTCAAGCAGTAAGGTATAGCATAAAGGCATTATCATAAGAATACGACTCACTACACGTAATTATTTATAATAAATCTTTCATAATTGTAACATATTAATAAATATTTCATTTCATAATTAAACATGCCGGTTAAATAAAATATAACAAACGGTAATGAATAATTTACGTTATGTAAAATTACGGGGTAAAATGGAACCTACAGAAGTGGGTCATTCTTAAACATCCCCAAGATAATGGGCTGGCCCAACCAAAAAAAAAGCATTCAAGTCCAACCGAAAAGTGTATACATACCCAATAAACAAGTGTATACAAACCCAACAAACAAGTGTATACAAACCCAATAAATGAAAGATGGTAAGCCCGGTAATTGAAACATAACAAGCCCAATAATTGAGATATGGTGAGACCAACAACTAAATAACACTTAGCCATCAAAACAAGGGAGAAGGAAAACAAGAACCCAAGCCATCACTCAAACAGGTCCACAATGAGCCGTGGCTAGGCCGTGGCCGTGCTGCCAACCCACAACCAGCCACCACAACTACCCAGCCGCCTTGCTAGGCCCACGGTCAGCCCCAAGGTCAAGCCCAACACTCCATAAGGCGGGTCCAAAACTCGCCCAAAAATACTTACTCAAAGTAACCAAAACATGAAATATACAACACGATTTTATGAGCATATTTGAGACGGACTTATACACTAATTTTACCATTCACATTAGCCACCATACGACCCAAACTCAGTCCCAAAAAAATGCACAGTAAAACCATCCCAACATCAGCCATTCTTACGCCCCGAAAACAGTCTCGAAAGGCACAATTTTCACGCCTAAAACTGTCCCGAAATACCTGCAAAAACTGTCACAAAAATAGTCTCGAAAAAATGCATAATACCGTCCCCAAAACCGTCCACATTTCTGTCTTGAAATAGTTCAATTTAAGCACAAAGACCGTATTTCACGGCTCCAAGGACGACATCCAAATAGTCAACTTCAACCCATTTTTAGACAACTTTTAAGGCGAGATTAAGGAGGAAATTAAAACAACTAATTCCTTAATGACAACAAACGAATTGCACCAAACACTACTCAAAATTACCATTTAAAAACAGGCCATTTATAAGACAGAGATTTATAAATGGCGAGGCGAGGGGGGTTAGATATTCATATCTAACCACGGTTAAGACAATTGAACAATTAATACGTGACGTAATTCTTAAAGTTTTATATGTTTAAAACCAATGTCAAAGGTCCACGACTAATATTGCAGACAAGAGTAATATGTATGTGCATCACAAAAGTGTGACCAAATACCAACATAGTTTTGATACGTGCATTTCATATAGTCTTTTAGAGCCTTTATTGCACGTATTTATATGTAATTTAAGTAGTGTTATGCTACAAATATCCCCCGAATCGTATACTTTGGGTTGCTTTGTCTTATTGGTAGGATTGGACCCGAAAGTAGCGGAATCATGCCTTTTTCAGTCCCCCTAGCATAAATTTATGGAGATGGAAGAATTAGAGCGTAATTACTATACCTCGGGAAGCGTGAAGTGGTCTCGGAAGCTAACCAACGAAGAAAGGAAGCTGGTTTAGTGGCTAAGTACTCGTTCGAAGCCCTTTCTGTTCGATGGAGTGAAATTGGGTGGTCAACAATGTTCGATCGAGTCCCTGCTGTACTCGGTCGAAAGATGGTATTATGAAGGTTCTCGATCGAGAGGTGATGTCCTCGATCGGGAGGTTTGGATGGAGGAAGTGTTCGATCGAATAGTTCCATTGTACTCGATCGAGAGCTTCAGTTTTTAGACGTAAGATTTAGTATCTTAATTACTATATAAAGTGAAGACGTCATTAGGTTTAAACACACTTGTTAATCTGATACTTTGCTCCTAATTACTGAGTAGATAATTTCTCTCACTTTTGGACGTTGTTTATTTCTTTCATTGCGGGATCTCAAAACTTTGTAATCTCTCTTTACTCTTTGATTTAATTTAATTCTCTGTTTGCATCCCTTTAATTCTTGTTCTTAATTTCTGTCTTAATCAGCATTATTATTAGTTTATGTTATTTCTTTTTTATCATCTAACTTATATCATGTCTTCCTTTAATTCATTAATTATTGTTATTTTGTTATTCATCGCCACGAGTAGCTAATTTCTCTGTTGTCAGGATTAGGGGAGCTATTGTAGTGAAACAATAATGTTGTTAATAGATTAGGAGGTTTACATGTGAGAATTGATTCATAACAATTTAATTGTAATCGTTTAGTTGACTGCACGCTTTTAAACTAGTTAATCCGGTTAATTGCAGACCTAGATCGAGAGATTATAATAAATAGACTTGTTATGAACAATAGACTATACTAATGATGGCGAGAGCTAAGTTAGTTGTAATTTAGGGCAGATATCGGACCGAGAGGACCTTTCTTTTATGCTTCTCACATTAGACCGACTAATCTCTTTATGACTGAATTGGTTAATTATCATGGTAAACCGACATCCTAGCATTCTTCTCTTTATTTGATCACAACCTATTTCTTTTTACTACTTTTATTGTTCTCTTTCTCTCTACCTTAATCTCATTTAGTATTTTAGAAAACAAATTCAAACACCTCAATTTGTTACCGTGACGGACTTTGATAACAAGTAGATATAATAGCCTCCCTATGGAGTACGATACCCGACTTACCTCTACTATATTTTCGATCGAGTACTTTCAAAGCTCTCGATCGAGTAACATGACGAGAAAAGCTCTCGATCGAGTGGTTTTAAATCACTCGATCGAGCACATTGTCTGATAATACGCGAGGGAGTATCTCTTTCTCCTCTCTCTATTTCATTTATGCAATAATTGTTCTTCCCCTTTTTTTCCCGTAAACCCTTAATCCCCAACCTAAAATCATCATTTTCTTCCCTAATTTACCAAATTAATTTACCCAAATAACTTCCTATTAATCAATTAAATCATTTCCCATGTTTGCTCTTTAAATTTTCGATTAATTTGGGGCTAAATTGAATTAGGGTTCGCGGAAATCGAATTTATTTCGATTGATTTGGGCTTTTTGTTGATTTTAATTGACCATTTATGTTGGGTAATCATCACAAGTAAGTTCTTTCCCCTCCTTTTTCATGTTTAATTGCGTTTTTATTCTAATATTTCTAAATTAGGGTTTGTGAATTGAGGAAAAATCGAGTGAGATTGATTGTATTTTGATTTAAGAACTTGCTTTGATTATTATGATGGATAGTCATATGTCAGTTTCCGCCTCTTCTTCTGCCACTATCCCGTCCGTTACAGAGACGGTGGTCCCTGCTGCCACCACCGTCACCACTACTGCCACACCTGTTACTACACCCACCACTGCAGCTACTGCCGCCGCTACTGTTACCACAACTGCTGAGATGGTCTCTACCGCTGCCGATACTATCCCTACTCCGGTGTCGACCCCTGCTGTGTCGACCCCAGCTGTCACCACTTCCACCGCCCTTGTACCTACACCAGCCACTACTACTACTGCTGGTTTGGCCACGACTGCTCTTACTACTGCAGCTGCTTCAGGTTCTCGTTCGGGGAAGGCTACGGGTTTTAGAGCTGCCGCTTTACATACCGCTGCTAGGTACGCCGCTGACACTTCCCTGGAGACTCTGCCTGAGTTTCCGCATGTACGCTTTATAAACCCGCTCCATCGCACTCGTTTCTTAAATTTAATGGACTGTGACATAACATCGACCCGTTTTTTGTGTCGACCTTCCTTGGAGAAGTTGGAGATTTTTGAGCTCGTTGTTGAGCTGCTCAACGGGACGGGGATGTCGGGTTTGGCCACCATGAAAGAGTTTACATACAGACGGTTGACCTTAGAATTCTTTAGCTCTTTCACCTTTTCATCCACGGCCTATGCGACTGACCCCGGGAGCAAGTGCATTTCATTTCGACTGTTTAACAAGACCTACACCAGGACCTTAGCTGAGTTTGGGGGGCGGTTGGGTTTAGTTAGTGACGGTCGTCAGGAGACTCCTAGGAAGCTCCGGGCTTTGCTTTGGCCCACACTTGCACAGACTCCCTTTGGTCAGCGACATATTGCTCACGTCCACCTTCCCCATGCCCATTACTTTCTCCGTCTTCTAGGAGAGACCATTTTTGGTCGTCAGGAGCCCGACAATGTTAACAATGTCGAGCTATCCATTTTAGTGGGTTACTTGAACATTGGTAGCGGTTACTCTTTTGTTCTTAACATTTCTTACCTGACTGCTCAACATTTTAACACTGTCGGGCAGAAAGCGACGGGAACGATAGCTTTTGGCGGGTTAGTGATTCGCATTGCCTGCAGCCTCTTTTCCGACTTTCCCCGTGATCTCAAATTCCTAGACAGGGACAATATCATTGATATCCCTACCATGCTTGCTATGTTTTGGTTAGAAAAGGACCAACGGACGTGGAAGATAGGCGGTTCTACGTCCGTGACTTTACCTTCACCTGACCTACCCCGTCTTTTACCCTTGACTACTGTGTCGGGTAGGTTACCACCATCTCCATCTTCTTACCTCCTAGACCTTACCCCCGCTTCTAAGAAGCAGAAGAGGCCTCCCACTGTTGTTAGGGAGGCCGGTGAGGGGTCCACACAGACAGAGGCTAGGGAAAAGTTCACGTCCACGCTCATGCCCATCCCGACCCCTACACTTACACCCTCTGTCCCTCAGCCGGCTTTATCGGCTAATTTTGTTGCTCCTCCTACTTTTGAGGCGCCTGAGGTCATGGACCAAGGGCGTCGTGACGCTTTGCATTTAGAGATGTGCAGTAGAGTGGCTCGTATAGAGCGGGATTAGGCACTTGCCTTAATCCCTCTATATGAGTACCACATGATGAGAGGACGTCCTGTCCCAGCTTACTGGCCACACCCTTCTTTCTATCGGTTCCCGGCGGAGGGGTACCCACAGCCAGCAAGCGAGGAGGACACAGTTGAGAGGGAGGAGAGCGGTACAGAGCTGACCTTGTTGCTGGAGGTCGTAAGAGGAGGAGAGGAGAGGAGGAGACGGACCCCACCTACGAGGTGGTTGACGAGTAGGAGGCTGAAGAGTAGCTAATGGTCTACTCACTTTCCCAGTTTGCTGCCTGGTTTGGGGAAGTTCGTATATATTATGAGTATTTTTTGCTTTTATTTCTTTTTCATCTCTTTTAGTTTATTTCATTTCTTTATATTTTGGTTGTATTTTTCCCGTCCCCCATTTATTCTGCTGGTGTATGCTGGAGCACAACGAGGGCGTTGTCCATTTTGGTTTGGAGAGGGTAATGCATCGTTTGAGTCTGCATTTGCATCTGTTTTTTATTCACGTTTATTGCATTTTCAGTTGCATTGTATTTTAATTCGAAAAATAACAAAAAACTAGAAAATTTCGGAAATTTCAAAAAAATTTCACGTTTACTTTTGCATATTGGTTGAGTCGGAATGGTAGATTTCAGTGATGAAATTGCACAACAATTAGTCATTTCACTCAAGCCTTACAACAAGTTGATATCTTATTAGCTTTGTCATTTGCATAGTCTACGAGTTAATGTTAAATATAGCTGAACAAATAGACTTGACCTGATAATTTTGGCAAACTACTTATAATTTCTAAGGTATTATAGCATTAAAACTAGTGTCATTTATGACCAGTTCATGTAGGATTGTGAGTAGTATACTCCTTGCATAGCATGTTCATTATTTTGCACGTATATGAAATTCAATTACTTTTTGCTTGTATACATTCGGGTTAGTAGTTGGTGTCACATGCAGGGAGGTGATTACATTCCCTTTTTCTCTCATTTTTACCTATTTAACTCCACAATTAGCCAAATTTGCCTTTTGACCCTTAACTACATTCAAATTTAGCCTGCCTTGTCAAGCTTGTTTAGTGTGTGTCTTTGCACTATTTTGTCTATTGATCCGAATTTGGTTTGTATTGCATTATATGGAGTTGGTAATTTATGGAAGAAGGGGGATGAGTTGAGAAAAAGAAAGAAGTTGAAAGCAAAAGAAAAAAAATGAAAAAACGTGAAGAAAAGAAAGAAAAAAGAAAAAGAAAAACTGTGGAAAATGGAAAAGAAGAAAGAGTTTGAATGACGGTTTTGCTCTTATGCTTTATCATTATCTTATGAGGAGTGTGTTTTCGGTTAAGTTGGTTTGTGTACCGAAATAAGAGGAACTTGTGCTTAATTTTATTGGATTAAGAATCAGATTTGGTTTACTTGGTTTTGTTAGGTAGCTAGCTTGACTATTAGCTTACATATCCAAAATGTTTTGCCTTTTCTTTTCCCATCGCCTCACTTTCCCATACTTTTGTAAGCCCTCGGCTGTGACAGACATTGATTAGTTGGAATGTATGTGTATGGTATTATAATTGTCTATCATATTGGCTGGCTGCATGTTAATGTGGGTCAGAGTTCAGGTGAGCGACTATTTTTCTTCTTCTCTTACATTCATATGCCTAACCTTTTCTTCATGAGATAAGAGTGACCCGTGAGGGTCCATTTTTAACGGTCTTCCAAGGTCGACAGTTCAGCTTTATTATAAACATCATACAACTCGTTTGCACTTGACTAGTTTGGCTATAAGTGTCAGTTTTGTTTGCATTAAATAGGTTTAAGTGGACAACTTGTAGCTAGCTCTGAGTTTTCTTTTCCGTTCCATTAGTTTGCATATAGTTTACTCGAGGACGAGAAAAGGTTTGGTTTGGGGAGGTTTGATACGTGCATTTCATATAGTTTTTTAGAGCCTTTATTGCACGTATTTCTATGTAATTTACGTAGTGTTATGCTACAAATGTCCCCGAATTGTATACTTTGGGTTGCTTTGTCTTATTGGCAGGATTGGACCTGAAAGTAGCGGAATCATGCCTTTTTCAGTCTCCTTAGCATGCATTTATGGAGATAGAAGAATTGGAGCGGAATTACTATGCCTTGGGAAGCGTGAAGTGGTCTCGGAAGCTAACCAAAAAAGAAAGGAAGCTGGGTCAGTGGCTAAGTACTCGATCGAAGCCCTTTCTGTTCGATCGAGTTAAATTGGGTGGTCAATAATTTTCAATCGAGTCCCTGCCGTACTCGATCGAAAGATGGTATTTTGAAGGTCCTCGATCGAGAGGTGGTGTCCTTGATCGAGAGGTTTGGATGGAGGAAGTGTTCGAACGAGTAGTTCCATTGTACTCGATCGAGAGCTTCAGTTTGTAGACGTAAGATTTAGTATGTTAATTATGTTTTTGGTTAATAAAATGTCTTCTCTATATAAAGAGAAGACATCATTAGGTTTAAACACACTTCTTAATCTGATACTTTGCTCCTAATTACTGAGTAGATAATTTCTCTCTCTTTTGGACGTTCCTTTGTTCTTTCATTGCTTTGATCTCAAACTTTGTTATCTCTCTTTACTCTTTGATTTAATTTAATTCTCTCTTTGCATCTCTTTAATTCTTGTTCTTAATTTCTGTGTTAATTAGCATTATTATTAGTTTATGTTAATTCTTAATAATCATCTACCATATATCATGTCTTCCTTTAATTCATTAATTATTGTTATTGTGTTATTTATCACCATGAGTAGCTAATTTCTCTTTAGTTAGGATTAGGGGAGCCATGGTAATGAAACAATAATGTTGTAAATAGATTAGGAGGTTTACATGTGAGAATTGATTCATAACAATTTAATTGTAATCGTTTATTTGAGTGCACGCTTCTAAACTAGCTAATCCGGTTAATTTAAGACCTAGATCAAGAGATTGGAATGAATAGACCTGTTATGAAAATAGACTACACTAATGAGGGCGAGAGCTAAGTTAGTAGTAATTTAGGGCAGATAGCGTACCGAGATGACCTTTCTTTTACCCTTCTCACATTAGACCGACTAATCTCTTTATGACTGAATTGGTTAGTTATCATGGAGAACCGACATCCTAGCATTCTTCTCTTTATTAGATCACAACCTATTTCTTTTTACTACTTTTAGTGTTCTCTTTCTCTCTACCTTATCTCATTTAGTAGTTTAGAAAACAAATTCAAACACCCCAATTTGTTACCGTGACGGACATAGATAACAAGTAGACATAATAGCCTCCCTGTGGAGTACGATACCCGACTTACCTCTTCTATATTTTCTTTTAGCCGGTTGGTTTATTTTTGATAGGGTTGCGACAGCCGTGTCAAGTTCCATTAAGCCGTTTTTCTTAGATAATAGTCAATCCTTTTGCTAAATCTAATACGCCCTCCACACCCGGGCTCATAGGGAACCAACCATGGAAACTTACTTCAACCAGCATGTGAAGGATTACCAAATCTACATATTCAACCACACATATGAGAAGGACATAAAGATCCAAACTTTACGACAAATAAGAGTATAAAATCGAGTAAAAGAGCTAAATATCGACACTTTGGCGAGTAACCTATCACCGTTACCTCAAATGCTCTTTAATCTTCAAATAAATGGTCCACAACGTACGAGCCTTACTCCGAATCTTCAATTCCTTCATCTAGAACGAGAAAGACGGAATCTTTAAGCTCAAAACCGAATTTCCCATAAGACGGGTCATTTCGAAAACTCAATAAGGGTGGAACTTTCTTACCTATAAAGTTGAAGGATGGAAAGGGGAAGCTAATGGCGCAAGAATTAGCTAAAATGGTTGAGAAATGAGGGAGAAATCTAGGTTTGAAGGTCGAGTAACAATGGAGTCCATGAGAATTGTTTGTCTTTGAACACCGCCGTTGTTCGAATAAAATGGAAAGGAAGAGGGGAGTGTGGGGTACCGGTTATGTGTGAGAGTGGGAGGAAAAAAGAATTAAATATAAGTATAGAGTGTAAGAGAGGTAGGTGAGTATGTTGTCGATTTGTGATTGGTCCAGATTTAACTTAGATTCAAAAGTTAAATGTGACGGTCTTTTGCTAGACGGAAATACATCCTAAATCTACTACAACTTAAGACGGGATTTATTATTATTAATTTCACTATTATTACTGTCCTAATAAAATATGTATATTTTTATATAAGTTAAGTTTTAAACATATAATATTTATAAAACTTATGCTTAGAAGTAGAATTAATTAAATTAGATTATTTAAATATACAAATAAAATAATAGAATGGTTAATTAAATTATAAATGTCAAAATGGAAAATTCGCGGGTGTTACAATTGTAACACTCAACCTTAGTTGAAGAGGTCCAGTGATAGGCTTAAATGACTAGTGTTTAAAGGGATTGAAAGTACTACTCATATCAACAAAGTGCACTTTCTTTTATGGCCATCTATGCAAAAGAACTCCACGATTAAGCGTGCTTGACTGGAAGTAGTCTTAGGATTGGTGAACTCCGGGGAAGGTTCCGGGATGCGCATGAGTGAGGAGAAAATGCGCTATAAAGGACCCGTGTTGATCTGTGGGTCATGTACACCGCCCGGTGAGCTATCATAAGCAACCGCTCCGGACCGGTTTGGGCCGGTGTGTTACATGCACGACATTCTCACGTGGTGCCACATTATTTCATAGCGCTTTATACTTGTCAGTTGCTACCTCAGCGTAGCCTTGACCATATTTTGGCAACACATTGGGATCCACTTCCCAAATAACGAATTTCAACCCAAAGGCCTCCTCGCCATGGGCTAGCTTTCCTGACAAATTTCAATATTTTAAATTAGATATCATTATATAAACATATACAATTATTCTAATAATAGCAAGACAATAATAGTAATATATTATTGTCACCATTCAAATACTTTCATCAAAGTTTTAGATACATCAAGAGCACAATATGCTTCATCACAATATGCATATGTCGTTATTCCCCAAAAAAGAAATATGTTATATCCCAAAATTGTCACAACTCTTGGGTTGTTTCAAAACATCTACGAGTAAATGAAAAAACGTGAAGAAAAGAAAGAAAAAAGAAAAAGAAAAACTGTGGAAAATGGAAAAGAAGAAAGAGTTTGAATGACGGTTTTGCTCTTATGCTTTATCATTATCTTATGAGGAGTGTGTTTTCGGTTAAGTTGGTTTGTGTACCGAAATAAGAGGAACTTGTGCTTAATTTTATTGGATTAAGAATCGGATTTGGTTTACTTGGTTTTGTTAGGTAGCTAGCTTGACTATTAGCTTACATATCCAAAATGTTTTGCCTTTTCTTTTCCCATCGCCTCACTTTCCCATACTTTTGTAGGCCCTCGGGCGTGACAGACATTGATTAGTTGGAATGTATGTGTATGGTATTATAATTGTCTATCATATTGGTCGGCGCATGTTAATGTGGGTCAGAGTTTAGGTGAGCGACTATTTTTCTTCTTCTCTTACATTCATATGCCTAACCTTTGCTTCATGAGAGAAGAGTGACCCGTGAGGGTCCATTTTTAACGGTCTTGCAAGGTCGACAGTTCAGCTTTATTATAAACATCATACAACTCGTTTGCACTTGACTAGTTTGGCTATAAGTGTCAGTTTTGTTTGCATTAAATAGGTTTAAGTGGACAACTTGTAGCTAGCTCTGAGTTTTCTTTTCCGTTCCATTAGTTTGCATATAGTTTACTCGAGGACGAGAAAAGGTTTGGTTTGGGGAGGTTTGATACGTGCATTTCATATAGTTTTTTAGAGCCTTTATTGCACGTATTTCTATGTAATTTACGTAGTGTTATGCTACAAATGTCCCCGAATTGTATACTTTGGGTTGCTTTGTCTTATTGGCAGGATTGGACCTGAAAGTAGCGGAATCATGCCTTTTTCAGTCTCCTTAGCATGCATTTATGGAGATAGAAGAATTGGAGCGGAATTACTATGCCTTGTGAAGCGTGAAGTGGTCTCGGAAGCTAACCAAAAAAGAAAGGAAGCTAGGTCAGTGGCTAAGTACTCGATCGAAGCCCTTTCTGTTCGATCGAGTTAAATTGGGTGGTCAATAATTTTCAATCGAGTCCCTGCTGTACTCGATCGAAAGATGGTATTTTGAAGGTCCTCGATCGAGAGGTGGTGTCCTTGATCGAGAGGTTTGGATGGAGGAAGTGTTCGATCGAGTAGTTCCATTGCACTCGATCGAGAGCTTCAGTTTGTAGACGTAAGATTTAGTATGTTAATTATGTTCTAGGTTAATAAAATGTCTTCTCTATATAAAGAGAAGACATCATTAGGTTTAAACACACTTCTTAATCTGATACTTTGCTCCTAATTACTGAGTAGATAATTTCTCTCTCTTTTGGACGTTCCTTTGTTCTTTCATTGCCGGATCTCGAAACTTTGTTATCTCTCTTTACTCTTTGATTTAATTTAATTCTCTCTTTGCATCTCTTTAATTCTTGTTCTTAATTTCTGTCTTAATTAGCATTATTATTAGTTTATGTTAATTCTTAATAATCATCTACCATATATCATGTCTTCCTTTAATTCATTAATTATTGTTATTGTGTTATTTATCACCATGAGTAGCTAATTTCTCTTTAGTTAGGATTAGGGGAGCCATGGTAATGAAACAATAATGTTGTAAATAGATTAGGAGGTTTACATGTGAGAATTGATTCATAACAATTTAATTGTAATCGTTTAATTGAGTGCACGCTTCTAAACTAGCTAATCCGGTTAATTTAAGACCTAGATCAAGAGATTGGAATGAATAGACCTGTTATGAAAATAGACTACACTAATGAGGGCGAGAGCTAAGTTAGTAGTAATTTAGGGCGTATAGCGTCCGAGATGACCTTTCTTTTACCCTTCTCACATTAGACCGACTAATCTCTTTATGACTGAATTGGTTAGTTATCATGGAGAACCGACATCCTAGCATTCTTCTCTTTATTAGATCACAACCTATTTCTTTTTACTACTTTTAGTGTTCTCTTTCTCTCTACCTTATCTCATTTAGTAGTTTAGAAAACAAATTCAAACACCCCAATTTGTTACCGTGACGGACATAGATAACAAGTAGACATAATAGCCTCCCCTGGAGTACGATACCCGACTTACCTCTTCTATATTTTCTTTTAGCCGGTTGGTTTATTTTTGATAGGGTTGCGACAGCCGTGTCAAGTTCCATTAAGCCGTTTTTCTTAGATAATAGTCAATCCTTTTGCTAAATCTAATACGCCCTCCATACCCGGGCTCATAGGGAACCAACCATGGAAACTTACTTCAACCAGCATGTGAAGGATTACCAAATCTACATATTCAACCACACATATGAGAAGGACATAAAGATCCAAACTTTACGACAAATAAGAGTATAAAATCGAGTAAAAGAGCTAAATATCGACACTTTGGCGAGTAACCTATCACCGTTACCTCAAATGCTCTTTAATCTTCAAATAAATGGTCCACAACGTACGAGCCTTACTCCGAATCTTCAATTCCTTCATCTAGAACGAGAAAGACGGAATCTTTAAGCTCAAAACCGAATTTCCCATAAGACGGGTCATTTCGAAAACTCAATAAGGGTGGAACTTTCTTACCTATAAAGTTGAAGGATGGAAAGGGGAAGCTAATGGCGCAAGAATTAGCTAAAATGGTTGAGAAATGAGGGAGAAATCTAGGTTTGAAGGTCGAGTAACAATGGAGTCCATGAGAATTGTTTGTCTTGACCGAACACCGCCGTTGTTCGAATAAAATGGAAAGGAAGAGGGGAGTGTGGGGTACCGGTTATGTGTGAGAGTGGGAGGAAAAAAGAATTAAATATAAGTATAGAGTGTAAGAGAGGTAGGTGAGTATGTTGTCGATTTGTGATTGGTCCAGATTTAACTTAGATTCAAAAGTTAAATGTGACGGTCTTTTGCTAGACGGAAATACATCCTAAATCTACTACAACTTAAGACGGGATTTATTATTATTAATTTCACTATTATTACTGTCCTAATAAAATATGTATATTTTTATATAAGTTAAGTTTTAAACATATAATATTTATAAAACTTATGCTTAGAAGTAGAATTAATTAAATTAGATTATTTAAATATACAAATAAAATAATAGAATGGTTAATTAAATTATAAATGTCAAAATGGAAAATTCGCGGGTGTTACAATTGTAACACTCAACCTTAGTTGAAGAGGTCCAGTGATAGGCTTAAATGACTAGTGTTTAAAGGGATTGAAAGTACTACTCATATCAACAAAGTGCACTTTCTTTTATGGCCATCTATGCAAAAGAACTCCACAGTTAAGCGTGCTTGACTGGAAGTAGTCTTAGGATTGGTGAACTCCAGGGAAGGTTCCCGGGATGCGCATGAGTGAGGAGAAAATGCGCTATAAAGGACCCGTGTTGATCTGTGGGTCATGTACACCGCCTGGTGAGCTATCATAAGCAACCGCTCCAGACCCGGTTTGGGCCGGTGTGTTACATGCACGACATTCTCACGTGGTGCCACATTATTTCATAGCGCTTTATACTTGTCAGTTGCTACCTCAGCGTAGCCTTGACCATATTTTGGCAACACATTGGGATCCACTTCCCAAATAACGAATTTCAACCCAAAGGCCTCCTCGCCATGGGCTAGCTTTCCTGACAAATTTCAATATTTTAAATTAGATATCATTATATAAACATATACAATTATTCTAATAATAACAAGACAATAATAGTAATATATTATTGTCACCATTCAAATACTTTCATCAATGTTTTAGATACATCAAGAGCACAATATGCTTCATCACAATATGCATATGTCGTTATTCCCCAAAAAAGAAATATGTTATATCCCAAAATTGTCACAACTCTTGGGTTGTTTCAAAACATCTACGAGTAAATGAAAAAACGTGAAGAAAAGAAAGAAAAAAGAAAAAGAAAAACTGTGGAAAATGGAAAAGAAGAAAGAGTTTGAATGACGGTTTTGCTCTTATGCTTTATCATTATCTTATGAGGAGTGTGTTTTCGGTTAAGTTGGTTTGTGTACCGAAATAAGAGGAACTTGTGCTTAATTTTATTGGATTAAGAATCGGATTTGGTTTACTTGGTTTTGTTAGGTAGCTAGCTTGACTATTAGCTTACATATCCAAAATGTTTTGCCTTTTCTTTTCCCATCGCCTCACTTTCCCATACTTTTGTAGGCCCTCGGCTGTGACAGACATTGATTAGTTGGAATGTATGTGTATGGTATTATAATTGTCTATCATATTGGCTGGCTGCATGTTAATGTGGGTCAGAGTTTAGGTGAGCGACTATTTTTCTTCTTCTCTTACATTCATATGCCTAACCTTTGCTTCATGAGAGACGAGTGACCCGTGAGGGTCCATTTTTAACGGTCTTGCAAGGTCGACAGTTCAGCTTTATTATAAACATCATACAACTCGTTTGCACTTGACTAGTTTGGCTATAAGTGTCGGTTTTGTTTGCATTAAATAGGTTTAAGTGGACAACTTGTAGCTAGCTCTGAGTTTTCTTTTCCGTTCCATTAGTTTGCATATAGTTTACTCGAGGACGAGAAAAGGTTTGGTTTGGGGAGGTTTGATACGTTCATTTCATATAGTTTTTTAGAGCCTTTATTGCACGTATTTCTATGTAATTTACGTAGTGTTATGCTACAAATGTCCCCGAATTGTATACTTTGGGTTGCTTTGTCTTATTGGCAGGATTGGACCTGAAAGTAGCGGAATCATGCCTTTTTCAGTCTCCTTAGCATGCATTTATGGAGATAGAAGAATTGGAGCGGAATTACTATGCCTTGTGAAGCGTGAAGTGGTCTCGGAAGCTAACCAAAAAAGAAAGGAAGTTAGGTCAGTGGCTAAGTACTCGATCGAAGCCCTTTCTGTTCGATCGAGTTAAATTGGGTGGTCAATAATTTTCAATCGAGTCCTCTTGTACTCGATCGAAAGATGGTATTTTGAAGGTCCTCGATCGAGAGGTGGTGTCCTTGATCGAGAGGTTTGGATGGAGGAAGTGTTCGATCGAGTAGTTCCATTGCACTCGATCGAGAGCTTCAGTTTGTAGACGTAAGATTTAGTATGTTAATTATGTTCTAGGTTAATAAAATGTCTTCTCTATATAAAGAGAAGACATCATTAGGTTTAAACACACTTCTTAATCTGATACTTTGCTCCTAATTACTGAGTAGATAATTTCTCTCTCTTTTGGACGTTCCTTTGTTCTTTCATTGCTTGGATCTCAAACTTTGTTATCTCTCTTTACTCTTTGATTTAATTTAATTCTCTCTTTGCATCTCTTTAATTCTTGTTCTTAATTTCTGTCTTAATTAGCATTATTATTAGTTTATGTTAATTCTTAATAATCATCTACCATATATCATGTCTTCCTTTAATTCATTAATTATTGTTATTGTGTTATTTATCACCATGAGTAGCTAATTTCTCTTTAGTTAGGATTAGGGGAGCCATGGTAATGAAACAATAATGTTGTAAATAGATTAGGAGGTTTACATGTGAGAATTGATTCATAACAATTTAATTGTAATCGTTTAATTGAGTGCACGCTTCTAAACTAGCTAATCCGGTTAATTTAAGACCTAGATCAAGAGATTGGAATGAATAGACCTGTTATGAAAATAGACTACACTAATGAGGGCGAGAGCTAAGTTAGTAGTAATTTAGGGCAGATAGCGTACCGAGATGACCTTTCTTTTACCCTTCTCACATTAGACCGACTAATCTCTTTATGACTGAATTGGTTAGTTATCATGGAGAACCGACATCCTAGCATTCTTCTCTTTATTAGATCACAACCTATTTCTTTTTACTACTTTTAGTGTTCTCTTTCTCTCTACCTTATCTCATTTAGTAGTTTAGAAAACAAATTCAAACACCCCAATTTGTTACCGTGACGGACATAGATAACAAGTAGACATAATAGCCTCCTCAGGAGTACGATACCCGACTTACCTCTTCTATATTTTCTTTTAGCCGGTTGGTTTATTTTTGATAGGGTTGCGACAGCCGTGTCAAGTTCCATTAAGCCGTTTTTCTTAGATAATAGTCAATCCTTTTGCTAAATCTAATACGCCCTCCATACCCGGGCTCATAGGGAACCAACCATGGAAACTTACTTCAACCAGCATGTGAAGGATTACCAAATCTACATATTCAACCACACATATGAGAAGGACATAAAGATCCAAACTTTACGACAAATAAGAGTATAAAATCGAGTAAAAGAGCTAAATATCGACACTTTGGCGAGTAACCTATCACCGTTACCTCAAATGCTCTTTAATCTTCAAATAAATGGTCCACAACGTACGAGCCTTACTCCGAATCTTCAATTCCTTCATCTAGAACGAGAAAGACGGAATCTTTAAGCTCAAAACCGAATTTCCCATAAGACGGGTCATTTCGAAAACTCAATAAGGGTGGAACTTTCTTACCTATAAAGTTGAAGGATGGAAAGGGGAAGCTAATGGCGCAAGAATTAGCTAAAATGGTTGAGAAATGAGGGAGAAATCTAGGTTTGAAGGTCGAGTAACAATGGAGTCCATGAGAATTGTTTGTACTGAACACTGCTGTTGTTCGAATAAAATGGAAAGGAAGAGGGGAGTGTGGGGTACCGGTTATGTGTGAGAGTGGGAGGAAAAAAGAATTAAATATAAGTATAGAGTGTAAGAGAGGTAGGTGAGTATGTTGTCGATTTGTGATTGGTCCAGATTTAACTTAGATTCAAAAGTTAAATGTGACGGTCTTTTGCTAGACGGAAATACATCCTAAATCTACTACAACTTAAGACGGGATTTATTATTATTAATTTCACTATTATTACTGTCCTAATAAAATATGTATATTTTTATATAAGTTAAGTTTTAAACATATAATATTTATAAAACTTATGCTTAGAAGTAGAATTAATTAAATTAGATTATTTAAATATACAAATAAAATAATAGAATGGTTAATTAAATTATAAATGTCAAAATGGAAAATTCGCGGGTGTTACAATTGTAACACTCAACCTTAGTTGAAGAGGTCCAGTGATAGGCTTAAATGACTAGTGTTTAAAGGGATTGAAAGTACTACTCATATCAACAAAGTGCACTTTCTTTTATGGCCATCTATGCAAAAGAACTCCACAGTTAAGCGTGCTTGACTGGAAGTAGTCTTAGGATTGGTGAACTCCAGGGAAGGTTCCCGGGATGCGCATGAGTGAGGAGAAAATGCGCTATAAAGGACCCGTGTTGATCTGTGGGTCATGTACACCGCCTGGTGAGCTATCATAAGCAACCGCTCCAGACCCGGTTTGGGCCGGTGTGTTACATGCACGACATTCTCACGTGGTGCCACATTATTTCATAGCGCTTTATACTTGTCAGTTGCTACCTCAGCGTAGCCTTGACCATATTTTGGCAACACATTGGGATCCACTTCCCAAATAACGAATTTCAACCCAAAGGCCTCCTCGCCATGGGCTAGCTTTCCTGACAAATTTCAATATTTTAAATTAGATATCATTATATAAACATATACAATTATTCTAATAATAGCAAGACAATAATAGTAATATATTATTGTCACCATTCAAATACTTTCATCAAAGTTTTAGATACATCAAGAGCACAATATGCTTCATCACAATATGCATATGTCGTTATTCCCCAAAAAAGAAATATGTTATATCCCAAAATTGTCACAACTCTTGGGTTGTTTCAAAACATCTACGAGTAAATGAAAAAACGTGAAGAAAAGAAAGAAAAAAGAAAAAGAAAAACTGTGGAAAATGGAAAAGAAGAAAGAGTTTGAATGACGGTTTTGCTCTTATGCTTTATCATTATCTTATGAGGAGTGTGTTTTCGGTTAAGTTGGTTTGTGTACCGAAATAAGAGGAACTTGTGCTTAATTTTATTGGATTAAGAATCGGATTTGGTTTACTTGGTTTTGTTAGGTAGCTAGCTTGAGTATTAGCTTACATATCCAAAATGTTTTGCCTTTTCTTTTCCCATCGCCTCACTTTCCCATACTTTTGTAGGCCCTCGGCTGTGACAGACATTGATTAGTTGGAATGTATGTGTATGGTATTATAATTGTCTATCATATTGGCTGGCTGCATGTTAATGTGGGTCAGAGTTTAGGTGAGCAACTATTTTTCTTCTTCTCTTACATTCATATGCCTAACCTTTGCTTCATGAGAGAAGAGTGACCCGTGAGGGTCCATTTTTAACGGTCTTGCAAGGTCGACAGTTCAGCTTTATTATAAACATCATACAACTCGTTTGCACTTGACTAGTTTGGCTATAAGTGTCAGTTTTGTTTGCATTAAATAGGTTTAAGTGGACAACTTGTAGCTAGCTCTGAGTTTTCTTTTCCGTTCCATTAGTTTGCATATAGTTTACTCGAGGACGAGAAAAGGTTTGGTTTGGGGAGGTTTGATACGTGCATTTCATATAGTTTTTTAGAGCCTTTATTGCACGTATTTCTATGTAATTTACGTAGTGTTATGCTACAAATGTCCCCGAATTGTATACTTTGGGTTGCTTTGTCTTATTGGCAGGATTGGACCTGAAAGTAGCGGAATCATGCCTTTTTCAGTCTCCTTAGCATGCATTTATGGAGATAGAAGAATTGGAGCGGAATTACTATGCCTTGTGAAGCGTGAAGTGGTCTCGGAAGCTAACCAAAAAAGAAAGGAAGCTAGGTCAGTGGCTAAGTACTCGATCGAAGCCCTTTCTGTTCGATCGAGTTAAATTGGGTGGTCAATAATTTTCAATCGAGTCCCTGCTGTACTCGATCGAAAGATGGTATTTTGAAGGTCCTCGATCGAGAGGTGGTGTCCTTGATCGAGAGGTTTGGATGGAGGAAGTGTTCGATCGAGTAGTTCCATTGTACTCGATCGAGAGCTTCAGTTTGTAGACGTAAGATTTAGTATGTTAATTATGTTTTAGGTTAATAAAATGTCTTCTCTATGACATCATTAGGTTTAAACACACTTCTTAATCTGATACTTTGCTCCTAATTACTGAGTAGATAATTTCTCTCTCTTTTGGACGTTCCTTTGTTCTTTCATTGCCGGATCTCGAAACTTTGTAATCTCTCTTTACTCTTTGATTTAATTTAATTCTCTCGTTGCATCTCTTTAATTCTTGTTCTTAATTTCTGTCTTAATTAGCATTATTATTAGTTTATGTTAATTCTTAATAATCATCTACCATATATCATGTCTTCCTTTAATTCATTAATTATTGTTATTGTGTTATTTATCACCATCAGTAGCTAATTTCTCTGTAGTTAGGATTAGGGGAGCCATGGTAATGAAACAATAATGTTGTAAATAGATTAGGAGGTTTACATGTGAGAATTGATTCATAACAATTTAATTGTAATCGTTTAGTTGAGTGCACGCTTCTAAACTAGCTAATCCGGTTAATTTAAGACCTAGATCAAGAGATTGGAATGAATAGACTTGTTATGAAAATATACTACACTAATGAGGGCGAGTGCTAAGTTAGTAGTAATTTAGGGCAGATAGCGGACCGAGATGACCTTTCTTTTACCCTTCTCACATTAGACCGACTAATCTCTTTATGACTGAATTGGTTAGTTATCATGGAGAACCGACATCCTAGCATTCTTCTCTTTATTAGATCACAACCTATTTCTTTTTACTACTTTTAGTGTTCTCTTTCTCTCTACCTTATCTCATTTAGTAGTTTAGAAAACAAATTCAAACACCCCAATTTGTTACCGTGACGGACATAGATAACAAGTAGACATAATAGCCTCCCTGTGGAGTACGATACCCGACTTACCTCTACTATATTTTCTTTTAGCCGGTTGGTTTATTTTTGATAGGGTTGCGACAGCCGTGTCAAGTTCCATTAAGCCGTTTTTCTTAGAAAATAGTCAATCCTTTTGCTAAATCTAATACGCTCTCCATACCCGGGCTCATAGGGAACCAACCATGGAAACTTACTTCAACCAGCATGTGAAGGATTACCAAATCTACATATTCAACCACACATATGAGAAGGACATAAAGATCCAAACTTTACGACAAATAAGAGAATAAAATCGAGTAAAAGAGCTAAATATCGACACTTTGGCGAGTAACCTATCACCGTTACCTCAAATGCTCTTTAATCTTCAAATAAATGGTCCACAACGTACGAGCCTTACTCCGAATCTTCAATTCCTTCATCTAGAACGAGAAATACGGAATCTTTAAGCTCGAAACCGAATTTCCCATAAGACGGGTCATTTCGAAAACTCGATAAGGGTGGAACTTTCTTACCTATAAAGTTGAAGGATGGAAAGGGGAAGCTAAAGGCGCAAGAATTAGCTAAAATGGTTGAGAAATGAGGGAGAAATCTAGGTTTGAAGGTCGAGTAACAATGGAGTCCATGAGAATTGTTTGTACTGAACACTGCTGTTGTTCGAATAAAATGGAAAGGAAGAGGGGAGTGTGGGGTACCGGTTATGTGAGTGAGTGAGGGGAAAAAAGAATTAAATATAAGTATAGAGTGTAAGAGAGGTAGGTGAGTGTGTTGTCGATTTGTGATTGGTCCAGATTTAACTTAGATTCAAATGTTAAATGTGACGGTCTTTTGCTAGACGGAAATACATCCTAAATCTACTACAACTAAAGACGGGATTTATTATTATTAATTTCACTATTATTACTGTCCTAATAAAATATGTATATTTTTATATAAGTTAAGTTTTAAACATATAATCTTTATAAAACTTATGCTTAGAAGTAGAATTAATTAAATTAGATTATTTAAATATACAAATAAAATAATAGAATGGTTAATTAAATTATAAATGTCAAAATGGAAAATTCGCGGGTGTTACAATTGTAACACTCAACCTTAGTTGAAGAGGTCCAGTGATAGCCTTAAATGACTAGTGTTTAAAGTGATTGAAAGTACTACTCATATCAATAAAGTGCACTTTCTTTTATGGCCATCTATGCAAAAGAACTCCACAGTTAAGCGTGCTTGACTGGAAGTAGTCTTAGGATGGGTGACCTCCAGGGAAGGTTCCCGGGATGCGCATGAGTGAGGACAAAATGCGCTATAAAGTGTGGGGTAATATCCGTATAAGACCCCTTTAAATTTAGGACTATAACGTAAATTTAACATGTGAAATATGGTCATAAACGAAATACAATAATGAAACGATAAAGATAAAGAATCAACCTCAGGTCCTTTGATGCACGGCGTAAAGAACAGAAATCAACAGAGATTCCCTCCTAATTGTTGCACCCAAGATTTGTCCGAGAAATGCCCTTGTGCTAGAACGTGTTCTCCGATTGCCTTGCAATATTGGGAGAACTTGATGTGAGCTTTTCTCGAGATGTGAGATCTCAGTTTCAGAGAGAAATTAATCTCCAAAACCCTAGTTTTCTGTCAAATGAAATTGTCTAGGTCAAAAGGAGAGGGAGTCTCTCCTTTTGTTTGGTTAATGACCGAGGGTATGCATGGGGAAGTGGGCTTCCACTTCCTCTTAATTTTTACCTCGTGGACTGGCTCCAAAATTGCTAAATGTATATGACGCGGTTTATTATAAATCGTCATCGGTTATCGGCTATTAAAACATCAACTAATAACACGGGTTAGTTGAAGTATTAATACATGTCCGACAAAGACGATATTGTATAATTAAATTCATTATACATTAATCAAATATAAAACGCTTATATTTAATTTTACGAATTAACTGGTTAATTCGCCTTAGCCCATAATATTTAATCCGTATTAAATATAATATCTCAACATCACATTTTGACTAATTACTAGTCAAATAACTCGGACTAATCGGTTAGTCAAATTTGGCATCAACATGATCAGTATTTTCATACCGTCACATCTCTCGAACGTATCCTATAGGTGTGACTTTTAGGGACCAGTTGATCACCGCCATCTGTATGACAATAACGTCAAACTTATCTAGCAAGCCAACCGTTATTGATAAACGTGGATCAACTGATAATAATACCAAAAGTATGCCCTTTGATCCTTTTAGAGGTTTATAAGTCCTTGCACTAACTGTTAAGGACACCAACCCCAACAAGCTCCCACTTGTCCGTACAAGTATATGTGCAATGACGTTATCCGTACTAACTGGAGGACACAGCCCCAACAAACTCCCACTTGTCCGTACAAGTGTATGTGCGATAACCGATTCTCATATTCATTTAAAATTTCTCCCACTCAATGTAAAACAATTTGCAGATCCGGATCCACAAAGGTCGTATTTTACAATCGATCTGTATCTAGAGTGGTTTCCCCGACTAGAGAGTAACTTAACTGATAAAACGAATCCGTATTCGAGCATGGCCATGCATTTCGATTCTGACTCCTCGAGTGGCCCTGAGAAATATCGAGTACCCGATAAAGGCTGAATATTTCCTTCAACTCGAACTCCTTCGATCTAAGCACGACATGAAATGACCCGAGAAAAAATCTACTTGGCCCCCTGTTACGGATGACCGTGAGAAAGAAACCAAAGTCACCCAAAATCTGCCTTAGTCTCAAGAGACAGTCGATAGTCAAAAGAATCGACTCTTAGGATCACCATGGAGGTCCTATCCACGACCGGGCACCGAATGTTATAAAACATTTAGGACTCCACGTCGATGTCACAATTGTGTCCTACGAAATATCCATATAAATCGCCTCTCGTGATTGGTCACCAACCGGTTGACTTATGGCTCGTTGAACCCACCATCAACCAACGTCACAAAATAATTGCCAGAGTTATCAGCTCATGTGGGCAATTAAGGACTGAAAAATATAATGTTCGTTCAGTTCACTTTGTGGTGTTCAAAATTTGTCGTACAAATCCACATGAAAAACAAAATATATAAATATCAAAACGATGGCGTCGTATAGAGTACAAGAGCGAATGAATCTGATCCATAAAAGAGTACTACAACTTAGGAGCACGTTTAATTCCCATGGAATTAACATGCCCTTCATGCTTATCTTGTCGTAATGCTTTAGTGAGAGGATCTGCTATGTTATCATCTGTAGCAATCTTGTCTATCACTACTTCCTTTTGCTCCACGTAATCTCGGATTAGATGAGCTTTCCGTTGTACATGTCTAGACTTGTTGCAAGACTTTGGCTCCTTAGCTTGGAAGAGGGCACCACTATTGTCGCAATAGATGGTGATCGGGTCATTCGAACTAGGCACAACAAATAGCCCATGTAAGAATTGACGCATCCATATCGCTTCCTTTGTAGCTTCAGACGCGGCATAGTACTCGGACTCGATCGTAGAATCTCTGTAATGCTGTTTGTTTGAACTCTTCCAGGTGATCTGCGGCGCCATTAAGAGTAAAAACGAATCCAGACTGAGATTTCGAGTTATCACGATCCGTTTGGAAGCTAGCATCTGCGTAACCGGTTGCGCATAGCTTTTGTTCGCCTCCATAAGTCAATGCCCAATCTTTAGTCCTCCGGAGGTACTTAAGAATGTTCTTGACAGCCAACCAATGTGATTCACCTGGATGCTGTTGGAATCGACTTGTCATACTCAATGCATATGCCACGTCTTGACGTGTGCATATCATGGCATACATGATTGATCCTATAGCCGAAGCATAAGGAATCCGTGTCATGCGCTCTTTCTCTTCCGGTGTCTCTGGTGCCTGAGATTTGCTCAAATGCACCCCTGAAGCCATAGAAAGAAACCCCTTCTTGGAGTTAGTCATGCTGAATCTCTCTAGGACTTTGTCTATGTAAGACTCCTGACTGAGAGATAACATCCGTCGTGATCTATCTCGATAGATACGGATGCCTAGAATTCTTTGCGCCTCTCCCAGATCTTTCATCTGGAAATGGTTTTTCAACCATACTTTCACCGAAGTTAAGAGAGGTATGTCATTCCCAATCAGGAGTATGTCGTCAACATACAATATTAGGAAAACAATCTTGCTCCCACTCGACTTGATATATAAACATGGTTCCTCGACCGATCGAGTAAATCCATTTTCTTTAATCACTTGGTCGAAGCGATGATTCCAACTCCGAGATGCTTGCTTAAGTCCATAAATGGAACGCTTAAGTTTGCATACTTTCTTAGGATGTTGTGGATCGATGAAACCTTCGGGTTGTACCATGTACAACTCTTCCTCCAAATAGCCGTTTAAGAAGGCGGTTTTCACATCCATTTGCCAAATTTCATAGTCATGAAAAGCGGCGATCGCTAAGATAATCCGAATGGAACGCAAAGATGACTACGGGTGCAAAAATTTCATCGTAGTGCAAACCTGGCACTTGGGTGAAACCTTTAGCAACTAGTCGTGCTTTATAGATATCTTGTTGACCTTCCACAGAATGCTTTATCTTGTAAAGCCATTTGCATTGAAGGGGACGAACCTTAAAGCGGTAAGTCAACAAGATCCCATACGTTGTTCTCATACATAGAGTCCATCTCGGATTGCATGGCCTCAAGCCATAGCTTTGAGTCCGAACTAGTCATGGCACCTTTATAGGTTGCGGGTTCACTACTCGTTAAGAGTAGAACGTCATCTATGTCATGTTCCTCGACCATACCAATGTATCTGTTCGGAGGAATAGAGACTCTTCCCGACCTCCTAGGTTCCTCAGGAATATTCACCGCAGCCGGGATTGAAGGAATCAGTTCCTCCAATGGTTGCTCGGTGTTTGGTTCTGGAATCTCCGACAAGTCGAAGGTTCTATCACTCTTTGCATTCTCGAGAAATTCCTTCTCTAAGAATGTCGCACAAGCCGCAACAAATACACGTTGTTCGGTTGGCGAATAGAAGTAATGACCAAGTGTTCCTTTAGGATAACCTATAAAGTATGTCTTGACCGATCGCGGGCCGAGCTTATCTTCGTGTCTCCACTTGACATAAGCCTCGCACCCCCAAACCCGTATAAAGGACAAGTTAGGGACCGTTCCTTCCATAGTTCATATGGAGTCTTGTCAACACTTTAGACGGACTTGGTTAAGTATTAGAGCAAATGACATAAGAGCATAACCCCATAACGAGTCAGGCAACACGGTGTGACTCATCATGGATCGAACCATATCAAGAAGTGTTCGATTTCTCCGTTCGGACACACCGTTCAACTGAGGTGTTCCGGTGGAGTTAACGTAGGGCAATCCCACATTCCTTTAGGTGTTGATCAAACTCGTGAGAAAGATACTCGCCACCACGATCCGAACGCAGTGTTTTAATCTTCCTACCTAATAGGTTCTGCACCCTATTTTGGTATTCCTTGAATTTCTCAAAGGATTCACTTTTGTGTTTCATTAAGTAGACATATCCATATCTACTTAAATCGTCTGTGAAAGTGATGAAATACCTATAGCCTTCTCGTGCGGTGATTGACATAGGTCCACATACATCCGTGTGTATGAGTCCTAATAGGTCAGCAGCGCGCATTCCAACACCTTTAAAGGAAATTCGAGTCATCTTACCGATGAGACATGATTCACACGTGCCAAATGATTGAAAATCAAAGGCCGAGATAGCTCCATGTTTGATGAGCTGTTTTTACGCGTTTCTCATTAATGTGTCCCATACGGCGATGCCATAGATACGTTCGATCTTTGTCACCAACCTTTAACTTTTTATTCATTACGTGTAATATTTCGGTGGTCCGATCTAAAACATAAATTCCGTTCATGGAGACTGCCTTGCCATAAATCATATTGTGTAAAGAGAAAATGCAAGTATTATTCTCTATTACAAATGAAAAACCAAGTTTGTCAAGTGCGTAAACCGAAATAATGTTTTTCGAAAGACTGGGTACATAATAGCAATCATATAATGATAACTCAAATCCGCTAGGAAGTTGGATCACATATGTTCCCCTCGAGACGGCAGCCACTCTTGCTCCATTCCCGACACGCAGGTCAACCTCACCCTTTACGAGAGGCTCGAGATTTCGGAGCCCCTGCACATGATTACACGGATGAGAACCACAACCAGTATCAAGTACCCAAGTTCCGTAACTTGCGTGGTTAATCTCAATCATATGAATAAAAGTAGAAGAAGAAGACATACCAACAGGTTTAACGCGATCTGCTTTTATGTCCTCATGATAAACAGGACATGTGCGTCTCCAATGCCCGATCTTGTGGCGGTGATGGCATTCCATGTTTTCATTCTTGCTCTTTGTCGCGCCTGATGAGGTGCTCGACTCACCAGGCCCACTCTTACCCGAACCCGACTTCTTGAACTTCGCCTTACCTACTGCTAGGTTTGCCCGAGCTTTGCCCTTACCCTTTCCCTTGTTTGTCACAACGAGAACATCCTGTTTCATGCTCCCACCGAACTTCATGTCCTTCTCGGTGCATACGAGGAGCGAGTGCGAGTTCATGGGGAGTTTTCTTCAAATCATTCATATAGTAATTCGCTCTAAATTGCGAATAACCATCGTGGAGTGAGTGAAGTATGCGGTCGATCACAATGTTCTCGCTGATCTTACAATCAAAGGTCTCCGACTTCTCGACATTCTCAATCATGCTTTGAGAATGTGTGGGCTAACAGTTGGCCCTTACGAGTCTCGCATCAAAGAAGCGAGTGGTATGCTCATAGGTCACGATTCTCGGTGCTTTCGAGAATTCCTTGGTGAGCGTGGTGAAAATCTTGTTTGCACCATGGGCTATGAAGCGTTTCCGCAAATTGGGTTCCATTGCAAAAATGAGTACGTTTTTAATCGCACCCGCTTCCATACGTAAATCATTAAACTTGGTGATTTCACAGCTCTAGCCGTGGGACCTGGGTTTTGCGGGATGGGCTCCAAGAGATATTTGAGCTTCCGTCGCCAGCGGCGGCGGATTCCGTAATGCCGCCTCCCGGTCCCGCGAAGTTTTATCCATCATTCTTGATCGAGTGGACCGATTCATCCGATTCATGAAGATCCGAAGCCAGGACTCACGGTCCAATGTGGCACTTGGCATTGGGTTATCGGTAGAACCACCATTTGATATTAGCGATTTAATAATTCGTGATCTACACTGAAAAAGAAAGAAAAACAAAACGAAATAAGCAACTCATCGAGGTGATTTAAGTCTATTTTAAAATACATTTTAAACATGTAGACTCTCGCACTTGCATAATTGATCTCCCTCAAGAATGATACAAGTGATCCCAAGACTCAATTTCTGTAAATTGATAAGCCAACTGTTTAGCTAATTCTTCCGTAAGAACTCTTGGTCGATAGATTTACGAAATCCTATCTATAGTCCACCATAATCACAGGATCGTACGAGTGATCATAGTGTTGAGATAAAATAGGTCAATCGGTTCCAACTTACCCGACGTATAAGGGGTCATATTATGCCTACCGACGAAGAAGGGACTCATTGGAGTTTGACCTATAAAGCCCGTTCTCAATTTTTGTTTATACGAGGAAGATCCCATCAACTAAATTATAATTCATATTAAGTGAACGAATAACTAGCGTCTGCGTGAATGAATTAATTTGGGTGATGGCTTATAATGAATCGTGTGACATACGAATGTCAAAGAAAACTAACTCGTGACCTCTATATGTGTCAGTTTTCATGCAATTATTAGGTGGTTTGGTTTTTAGGCGGAATATGATGCATACTATCGTTACGGAAAAATAAATAAAAGAATGCAATACGTAAATAAAAATTCCTAGTGTGGCCTATCCTAGTAAAATAAAACATAAAACAACTTTGGAATCCACCGTTGGACCCGAGAAGCTTGTCTTGATGTTCCATCTTGATCCAAGTAGCGGGAGTGAGCATCCGGTCTCCATCTTTGGTCTTCTCAAAAATTACAATTTAAAATTACAAATATAAACCTATTTACATTCTAATTAAAAACTGTAATTAAAAGAAATAAAATGGAGATACGAGATCTCAAAATACAACCAAGACCGTGTTCCATCATTACGGTAACACGTTCTACTAAGGCCACACTAAGTTACAACCGTTTGCAAAATTAAATAAATACGTAATAAAAGGCATTCAAGGCATTCAACAAAACGATAATTAAATGCATCAACTAAAAACAAATTCATTCGTGACATAATTTCGTAATTATGTTAAATTTATCCAAACCACCTTTTAATGATTAAAATTCATGTGATAAAACTGCTTCTATCAATTTAATTTTAATCTAATACAATCCGTTACTTTAAATACGCTTTAAAATAACTTAATGGTACGTGTGTGAACCGTTTCACAATCATAGCGAGTGTACAATATCCGTATAAAGTACATAATAAGGCCAAAAGAAAATTTAAAGCAAAAAGAATAAATTTTCAAAGCCGCCAAAACAAAATCCCTCGATCCAGGGACATAAGTGCTCGATCGAGGAACAAAAAGGGCTCGATCGATCAACTGCAAGTCGATCGAGAGGATGGCTAATCGAGAAAGTGCTCGATCGACTAAACTGGTGGTCGATCGAGTACTTTATCGATCAAATCTGCTCGATCGAGTACGAGGACAACTCGATCGAGCGGAGGGTTTAGAAAGGGGTCGATCGAGTACAAAGCAGGACTCGATCGAACAAAAACAAGACAGAAAAAACTCTCGATCGAGTAAAAACATGCTCGATCGAGGACAAAAATTTCTGGAAAATACAAAACCCTCGTGAAAACAGTTTTTGTGAAACAAAACAAACGCAATTTTGATCAAAATCGCATCAAAACAATTTTACAATTTGACAAAACTTGACATATTGTTATAATCTCCGTATAAAACAACAATATGCATAAAAAAAATTGAAAAACAAGATGAAATAACCGTGTAAAACATGTCACGGTTTCAAAAAAAATTTCAGCCGTGTATACATGGCACGGTTTTCGAGACAAAACAATCGTTTCAAAATCGTTTTCTATGAAAAATCACAATGAAAATTTACGTGGCCTCGCTCTGATACCACTTGTGGGGTAATATCCGTATAAGACCCCTTTAAATTTAGGACTATAACGTAAATTTAACATGTGAAATATGGTCATAAACGAAATACAATAATGAAACGATAAAGATAAAGAATCAACCTCGGGTCCTTTGATGCACGGCGTAAAGAACAGAAATCAACAGAGATTCCCTCCTAATTGTTGCACCCAAGATTTGTCCGAGAAATGCCCTTGTGCTAGAACGTGTTCTCCGATTGCCTTGCAATATTGGGAGAACTTGATGTGAGCTTTTCTCGAGATGTGAGATCTCGGTTTGAGAGAGAAATTAATCTCCAAAACCCTAGTTTTCTGTCAAATGAAATTGTCTAGGTCAAAAGGAGAGGGAGTCTCTCCTTTTGTTTGGTTCGGCTGGACCGAGGGTATGCATGGGGAAGTGGGCTTCCACTTCCTCTTAATTTTTACCTCGTGGACTGGCTCGAAAATTGCTAAATGTATATGACGCGGTTTATTATAAATCGTCATCGGTTATCGGCTATTAAAACATCAACTAATAACACGGGTTAGTTGAAGTATTAATACATGTCCGACAAAGACGATATTGTATAATTAAATTCAATATACATTAATCAAATATAAAACGCTTATATTTAATTTTACGAATTAACTGGTTAATTCGCCTTAGCCCATAATATTTAATCCGTATTAAATATAATATCTCAACATCACATTTTGACTAATTACTAGTCAAATAACTCGGACTAACTGGTTAGTCAAATTTGGCATCTACATGACTGTATTTTCATACCGTCACATCTCTCGAACGTATCCTATAGGTGTGACTTTTAGGGATCAGTTGATCACCGCCATCTGTATGACAATAACGTCAAACTTATCTAGCAAGCCAACCGTTATTGATAAACGTGGATCAACTGATAATAATACCAAAAGTATGCCCTTTGATCCTTTTAGAGGTTTATAAGTCCTTGCACTAACTGTTAAGGACACCAACTCCAACATAAAGGACCCGTGTTGATCTGTGGGCCATGTACACCGCCTGGTGAGCTATCATAAGCAACCGCTCCAGACCCGGTTTGGGCCGGTGTGTTACATGCACGACATTCTCACGTGGTACCACATTATTTCATAGCGCTTTATACTTGTCAGTTGCTACCTCAGCGTAGCCTTGACAATATTTTGTCAACACATTGGGATCCACTTCCCAAATAACGAATTTCAACCCAAAGGCCTCCTCGCCATGGGCTAGCTTTCCTTACAAATTTCAATATTTTAAATTAGATATCATTATATAAACATATACAATTATTCTAATAATAGCAAGACAATAATAGTAATATATTATTGTCACCATTCAAATACTTTCATCAAAGTTTTAGATACATCAAGAGCACAATATGCTTCATCACAATATGCATATGTCGTTATTCCCCAAAAAAGAAATATGTTATATCCCAAAATTGTCACAACTCTTGGGTTGTTTCAAAACATCTACGAGTAAATTTTTACACATGATCATGGTTTTCATCCATCCAATTTTCATTTGTCTAAACTTTTCTGAATACATGTCATTCATAATAAAGCGCTAATGTCAACCATCATATAGACATACTTATGCATAAATACACAAAAAATGAACGAGTTGTGATTTATCAATGAGATTAACTCAAAAAACAGCCACAATAAATAAGCGAGCACAATATACCCATTTTACGGACAATATCCAAAACATACTGTTTGTAACCACATGCATAGAACTTGTGCAAAAAGGAAAAATAAGTCAAAAACTTACCCTTTTGGATAAAGTAGTCATAACTCCCAAGCTCTTAAGGAAAAACAAGCTCTAACATCATGAGATCGCAAATAAGTCAAACCTACACCTTAACTTATAAGCAATGCTACCTTAGATCTAAACAAGGGTAATCTCGATCAATATCCAAAGAAAATAAAAGGCAGTGTCACTTTACTTAGGATCACTCGATCAACACTCCTACAATTCACGACCTCAAAAACATAACCAACCATTATTGACAATTTCTTAGATGAAATTATCTTAAATAAAAGTAATAAAACTTGCTCAACTACAAAATTTCAAGTAGTTAAAAAGGTCATAATTTCAAAAATAGCATCCAAGTTGACATAACACAATGACAAACCATTAATTTTTTTTTTTAAAAAAAAAATACGTCATCAAATATCAATATTTTCATGTTAGTATCTATTAATCTAATAAATCAAGATGCCAAATATATTCAAGTGTTATAGCCAAAAATACATAACAAAATTTTTTGGATTCAAAGTTGGCTCGAACAAAATCGTACAATAATGTCTTTTAACATGCTCCATATATTTTCAAGTATATCAGATAAGGGATACACTCTTCACAGCTTAGAGAGGAAGAATAAAACTTTTACATCATTTACTCAAACAATAGATAAAACATTAGCTTACTTCCCTACATGTTTTCAGATTATACATAAGTAAAACACAACTTCTAAAATTATCTAATGTTTAACGTTGTCATTTTATGCCAAAAAGATCCACCCACCATCCTCACAGCTAGAAGATAACAAACATAATATCAGCAAACAGATAATTATGAGATTTTCATATATGAGTATATATCAGAGACAATATATGAAACTAATTCTTTTCTGTTTCATGATTCCACACGATTTTTACTTGTCAAAACGTTTCTCATAACTAATCAGCAAACTGTGTTACTAATAAATCTTACCTTAAAGATAAGGTTACTAATACAAATATACAGACATCTTATAACTCACTTAATGTCCATCATATATAACATTCTCCTCGAATTCATTTCACTTTCTTTAAAGTTTGAAAACTAATAAAGATTACTTCAATGACGTACCTTATGAACCCAATTCACGACTAAACTTGAAAATTACATCAATAAAACTTACTCTGGATCAAATGTTTTGTCACTCATTCATACTTCATCTCAACAAACCATAGCAAGTGTTATACACACCAACCATTGTTGGAGTAAAGAAGCAGTAACAATGTAAAGCAAGGAAAAACAGAAGAGATATAACCCGATTCGTAGTGCCGTGGTAAAGGAGCCACTGCCTTGAAAACTATATTCCGGTACGACCGTGGTGGCGATCAGCTAGTGCCGGTAGTTCCCCAAGGATAACACTACAGTCTCCACTCAGTTTCGCCCACTCGGAACTGTGAGACTTGGAACGAAGATAATAACCATTACCCAGATTTGAGATTGAGAGAGCAGTGTGAATTGTGTGTTTTTTTGATGTCGACTGATGCTCTATTTATAATAAACAGAGGCAGTTAGAGAGCCAAAAACCGTGGCCTAAAACGCAGCCAACAACAGAGAAAAACGGGGAGCAAGACTCTCTCCCACTAACAGTCATATTGACTGACTGTTAGGCACATTCACTGCATATGGACAGCCCATATACACACAAGAGCAAAAAGGTAAAAAGGGGCCTTTGGCCCGCACCGCAGGTGCTCTACCCGAACCCGAACCCGAGCCCGAGCCCGAGCCCGAGCCGGGCCGGGCCGGCGCGCGCGCGCGCGTGTGTGTGTTTGGACCCAAACCCACTGGCCCAATACTCCCAACAAAAGCCTCCTTGGTCCACACAATTAACTAGTGGAGTACACTAGTTAATATAAAGTGACCAAAACATTCTTCACCCACCGATGTGGGACAAAGAAAGGAAATATGGAAAGAGCAAAAGGCTTTACCAGCCATCACTTCCAACAATCCCCCACAGATGGCGAAGAAAAGCAAAGAGAAGAAATTTCTGGGTAAAGGAAGGATTGGATACTTAGGTATCAATATCTTTCGATTTGAATTGACACTTTAGTGAAATGAGGAAACAACTTACTTACAGAGAGAATATCTTGCGATTTGAATTCCTAGCGAGCTTGGTCGATACCCCCACAACACATATCATACCTTCAGATTAAGATCGTTCTTCGAAAGTGCAACGCGCTCTTTTAGAGCTATGCGTTTACCTCGGTACTAATAGATGTGTTCAAAAGACTTCTCATAGTCTAATGATCGTTGCACCTACGTAGGTGACTCAAGTGCTTCTCGCAGCACTTCTCACATGAGTCATTAAGGACCTAAGTCCAACCTGGTGTATGATCCATCAAGTGCGTCTCAAAAGCACCACCATAAAGGCTATGAATCATACAACGCCATAGGAATAGAAGCTTTAGACCTAGTCAAGTCTTACTCTTGACCTAAGGACTTAAGCCCCATTCCCCTCGACGTGTCAACGACTAGTCTCCTAGCCAGCCCTTTAGTAAAGGGATCAGCAAGATTGTTTTCGGACTTCACATAGTCCAAAGCAATCACTCCATTGTCTTGGAGTTGTCTAACTGCAGCGTGCCTTATTCGAATATGTCTCTTTTTCGAATTGTAGACACTATTCTTTGCAACACCAATAGCAGCCTGCGAGTCACAGTGCAGGGAGACCGGTGTTAGCCGTCCGCCCCACACTGGTATATCAGCTAAAAGGTTTTTCAACCATTCAGCCTCTTGTCCTGCCAACTCAAGAGCTATGAACTCAGATTCCATGGTAGAGCGTGCAATACAAGTCTGTTTAGAAGACTTCCACGATATAGCACCTCCACCCATGGTAAAGACATAACCACTAGTAGAACATATCTCATCGTTACACTGTGACCCGCGTTCGCATCACAATATCCCTCTAACACAGCAGGAAATTTACTATAATGCAAACATAAGTCAACTGTTCCCTTTAGGTATTTTAGTAAACGACGAAGAGCATTCCAGTGTTCATTGCTAGGGTTATGTGTATAACGACTCAGTCTACTAACTGCATAAGCAATATCCGGTCGAGTACGTTCATTAAAAACATCACACTACCTAGGATTTTAGCATACTCTTCTTGGGAAACACTCTTGCCCAAGTTTTTACACAATGCTACACTAGGATCATAGGGTGTTCTAGCAGGCACATCATCAAAGCAGTTAAACTTTCTCAACACTTTTTCAACATAATGAGATTGACTTAGACAGATTCCATTGGGGTTTCGGATGACCTTAACTCCTAGGATAACATCAGCTTCTCCTAAGTCCTTCATCTCAAATTGTGATGACAAAAATTCTTTGGTTTTAATTATCACCTCTAAATTATTACCAAGTATTAACATGTCATCAACATAAAGGCATATAAGCACACAATCAGATTCTATTACTTTTGAATAAACACATGAATCAGAATTGTTAACCACATAGCCATTACTTATCAAAGTGTTGTTAAATTTCTCATACCACTGTTTAGGTGCTTGTTTCAGTCCATAAAGAGACTTGTTCAGTTTACACACTTTACTCTCTTGACCCTCAATCACAAAACCTTCAGGTTGAGACATATAGATCTCTTCCCTTAGTTCACCATTCAAAAAGGCAGTTTTAACATCCATCTGATGTATAACAAGGTTATGAATAGCAGCTAAGGCGATAAGAGTCCTAATAGTCGAAATTTTGGTCACTTTGAGAGTAAGTATCAAAATAATCAATACCCTTCTTTTGTGTAAAGCCTCTAACTACAAGTCTAGCTTTGAACCTCTCTATTGTACCGTCAGGTCTCATTTTCTTTTTAAAGATCCATTTACTTGTGATGGGTTTACTACCTTTAGGTAAATCAGTCAACTCCCAAGTCTGATTTGACACAATAGAGTCAAGTTCACTTTTAATAGCATCTTTCCAAAAATTAGCATCAATGGATTTCATTGCCTCACTATACGTTTTTGGGTCATCTTCTATTAAAAAAGTCAAACAAATTCATCACTAGCACAAACAGAGTATCCATGTTCGAACAAAGAAAGTTGAAACAAAATCAGCTCCAAAGTTCTTTGGACATCTAGGTCTCTTAGTTCTTCTAGGTTCAACAACATGATCAATAGAAGTGCTACTACTAGCATGTGAAGAGATATCAACGATGTAACAGTAAACTAGGAGGTGAATCAACATTCTTCTCGTAATGGAAAAACATGCTCAAAAAACACAAAGATCTCTAGCTTCAGATATAGAACGGTCACTTAAAGACATGAATCTATAAGCAGACTATTTTGAGCATAACCTATAAAAACACAATCATAGGTCTTTGGTCCAACGGTAGGTCTCCTAAAATCTGGTAAACCCACTTTAGCCAAACACCCCCACACCTTAAGGTAACTCAGGTTAGGAGGATAGCCCTTCCAAATTTCATAGGGTGTCTTGTCAAGTTTCTTATGAGGTACACGGTTAAGAATGTGACAAGCCGATAGAATTGCTTCCCCCCACATATCGTCAGATAGGCCAGAACTTAAAAGCATAGCATTCATCATCTCTTTTAAGGTTCTATTTTTTCGTTCAGCTACGCCGTTAGACTGAGGTAAGTAAGGTGGACTAGTCTCATGTATTAAACCGTTAGCGGCACAAAAGTCGGCTAGATAACTAGATTTATACTCACCACCCTATCGACCTTACCCTTTTAATTTTTCCGTCGAGTTGATTTTCGACTTCATTTTTAAAGTTTATAAACGATTGTTACTCTTCATCTTTAGTCTTAAGCGAGATAGACACGGGTGTACCTTGAACAGTCGTCTATAAAGGTGACATAATAATTCTTTCCACCTCTACTTGCCACATTTTTGAAGTCAGCTAGGTCGGTGTGAATTAACTCAAGAAGACTCGTATTCCTAGTTGTGACAGGTTTACTAGGTTTCTTTGTGAATTTAGCCTCAACACAGCTAGCACATTTAGAGAATTCTTGACTCGTCAAACTTGGAATTAAACTCATAGTTCTAAGTTTTTTAATATAGTCAACATTCACATGACCTAATCTACCATGCCAAACATCAATAGACTCAGCAATATAAGCAGAAGTAGATGCATTATTATTAAAAACTGGATCAGTGTTCAATACAAAAAGACCCCCAGACAGATAACCCTTGCCCACAAATTCCCCATTACGCGACATTACAACCTTGTCACCTCAAAAACAAGTTTCAAACCAAATTTGTTCAATAAGGCACCAGACAGGAGGTTTCGACGCAATGAGGGTACAAATAAAACATTGGTGAGAGCAAGTGTTTTCCCCGAGGTGAGTTTGAGAAAGATCTTGCCTTTGCCTGTGATGATTGCAGATGAAGAATTACCCATGTAGACACATTCCCCATCGCTACTTCCTCGAACTCAAAGAAATAACCCCTTATCAAAGACAGAGGTGTCTAGAAGCACCGATATCAAGACCCATTCAAGAAGATTGCCCACCGATTAGCTTCCACAACCACAGCAGCAATGACATCGTCGATCACAAGAACATTAGCTTCAGCAGTTTTCTTTTCAAGATTACCTTTGGTAGGCTTTGTGACCGCTTTTCCCACCGACGTAGCAAACAATGGGACCCTTTGGTTTTCGAATCTTAGCAACTGGTTTGGTATGCTTCCCCGGACCATTCTTCTTAGTCGACCCTGGTTCTTACCCCGACCAACCTTGGCCTTACCCTTACCCTTGAACTTCTCGGTATAAGACGGACCACCGGACTCAACCAGTTAGCATTAACAAAGAAGCAATGAAGTTTTAACGGGTTGACTAACGGGTTTGTCTTTAAGGCGATTTGCCTCTTCGGTCCTCATGTGTCCTACTAGTTCTTGGAGAGACAGGTCCTTTTTCTTATGCTTAAGGTGGTTCCTATAGTCAGACCAGGAGGGAGGGAACTTTTCTAACAGAACATTAGCCACGAAAATGTCATCTAATTTCATACCCTCATTAACAACATCAGCACAAAGGTTCTCGTAGACATGAACTTGTTCCATGATGGGTTTCCCGTCAGCCATCTGAAATTCCAGCCACTTACCCACAACATATTTCTTTTTCCCCGCATCATCAGCCCCATACTTAGCCTCTAAGCTTTCCCATATCAGTTTAGACGACTTATGAACCATACAGGTCAAACAGGGTGTCAGTCATGTTGTTTAGAAGCTGGCATCTAACAAGTTTATTGTCCTTATCAAATTTCTTAATATCCTCTTCGTTTGACTTAACAGCAGATTTAGCATGAGGGGTGTTCTCTACGGTCTCAGTAACAGCAGCCTCTTTAACAGGAGCAGGCGGGTCACTAAACAACACATAATCAATTTCCAGTTGTTCGAAAAACATCAACAGTTTCTGTGACCAACGCTTATAGTTATGACCGTCTAATTTCTCAAGTTTAGTCAGATCAGGAAGGGTTTTAGCTAAAACAGACGACATTGTTACAGCAATTAACAACAACAAAAATATAGTTTTCAAATTGTTGGAGTAAAGAAGCAGTAACAATGTAAAGCAAGGAAAAACAGAAGAGATATAACCCGATTCGTAGTGCCGTGGTAAAGGAGCCACTGCCTTGAAAACTATATTCCGGTACGACCGTGGTGGCGATCAGCTAGTGCCGGTAGTTCCCCAAGGATAACACTACAGTCTCCACTCAGTTTCGCCCACTCGGAACTGTGAGACTTGGAACGAAGATAATAACCATTACCCAGATTTGAGATTGAGAGAGCAGTGTGAATTGTGTGTTTTTCTGATGTCGACTGATGCTCTATTTATAATAAACAGAGGCAGTTAGAGAGCCAAAAACTGTGGCCTAAAACGCAGCCAACAACAGAGAAAAACGGGGAGCAAGACTCTCTCCCACTAACAGTCATATTGACTGACTGTTAGGCACATTCACTGCATATGGACAGCCCATATACACACAAGAGCAAAAAGGTAAAAAGGGGCCTTTGGCCCGCACCGCAGGTGCTCTACCCAAACCCGGGCCCGAGCCGGGCCGGCGCGCGCGCGCGCGTGTGTGTGTTTGGACCCAAACCCACTGGCCCAATACTCCCAACAAAAGCCTCCTTGGTCCACACAATTAACTAGTGGAGTACACTAGTTAATATAAAGTGACCAAAATATTCTTCACCCACCGATGTGGGACAAAGAAAGGAAATATGGAAAGAGCAAAAGGCTTTACCAGCCATCACTTCCAACAACCATTACTTGTTAATCAAACTTGAGATAACATGAAGCATATTAACAGCTTCGTTTTTTTTTAAACCAAAATAAAGAAAATCAGAGCACAACCAAGTAACAAATAATTATGTTATAATATTAGTACTCCATATTATGCAACTTGCAATATACTTCACAATAATTTGTGTCAATACAATATTAGTGAATCACCACACAAAAAAAGAAATAATTTGTTCTCCCATTGACATGACGTTAAAAACACAACTCCTCGAATAAATATTGTTACAAAAACTTGTCTACTAAACTCCCAAAAAAAAATATTGTTTACCAATATCATCATTCATCAAATTGAACACATCTGTCGCTAAAAATGACATAACAATATTTACCCATGTATCCTTGCCAGTGGACAACGGCCATTGTTACAAAAAAATCTCGTTTTAAAATTAAACCATCGTAGTAGGTCGTCATATTAGCACGTGAATTAAAATGAATTTATAAGTAATATTACTCTGACTCTGCATATCTATACTAGGCGTAAAGTCGTAGCCTAATATGAAACTTGTATCCCAAAAAGATTAATAAATATATGAGACGTTGATAATTGTTATCATTAATAACTAGTCATTAGAAACACAATGAAAGGTTGTTGACAAGTAGCAAAAACTGACAACTCTCATGTTCATACAATTAGCAATGTAACATCACATACTTCATGATCCAATCTTAGTGGAGACCAAACGCAGAAAAAAAAAATTTGTATAAAGTACAAACGGAAAGGATAATCTATCAGAGTTCTGCTAATTGTCACAAACTTGAAAATACAACTTTAGACGGTAGGCGGTATGACTATTTAGACGAACAATGAACAGAGAAAATTACAGAACTTGAAAAGTAAGATGTCGTGGCGTGATAAAATCACTACCCTAAAGTTGTATTTACCCCGCTCGATACACACGGCCTCTTAGCAACCAACTTCACAGGGTTACACGACTTCTGAGTTTAAGGTGTACGACAAAGACTCAGATTGAGAATTACTAATAGAACGTTGCCAAAATCATCTATGAATGAAACGTATTAGGGTAGATGTAGATTGAGAAGGGTAGATGTGAGAATGTGTTGTGTGTAGAAAATGGCATAAACATGGAGTATTTATAGGAATAGAAGGAAGGATGTAGAGGCGTATTAAATATCATCTTGTAATTTGTTTCATAGAAGACTACACAATTAGCATGGAGAAGCCAATAATCAGTTTAAAAGACTGAGTAATCCGTATGGAAAAACCGCGACAATCAATATAGAAGACTGAACTATCAAACTTTGAAATTGTGCAAAAACCGCATAGAATTCAACACTTTCAACAATCCAACCAATTATACCAATGCGGGATAATAAGAGCATCTTTTGAAGCAATACTTCCAACAATAGATGCGTCGGAGCTCCAGCTAAGTGCTACTGAGTTCATCGGAGGAGGACACTGGTCATTTGTGGTGGAGTTATGATGGTGGCCCACCGCTGGTTTTAAATCAACTCGGGTTTCGATTCTGAGTTCAAAATCGAACTAAATGATGCCAGCTATGATGATAGTGGTACGAAATGGTGGGGCAAATTGGAGATGCGTGAATCAGGGCTCAAGGCCGGGTGGCTGGCGGCAGGGTTGGTGGCTGATGTTGAAGTTGACTCGTAGGTGATGGAGATTGACGGAGTTGCAGGGACAAGGTGGTTTAAGATAGGCAGGTGCGGGTTGATTGGTGCTGAGACGAGTTGAGGAGGACGGCTGATTATGCAGGATTAGTTAGCAGGTGACGGGTTCGGAGAAGCAAGTTCAGTTTGTGGTTAGTAGGCTCGAATATGGGTGCTTCGAATCGGGTTTCAATTCCAAGGTCAAACTTGGTGACACACTTGTTACTCGTGGTAGCCACGGAGCAGCGGTTCGTTGGTGGTTTGATGTTGAGGAGGATGTCGATGGGTGTAGCTGGTCTCGGGAACCAAGTTGCAGCTGATCAATGGTGATTCGTTTTTCTGGGTAGCTGCTAGTGATGCGAGAATGGCGAGTGGAGCAGGAAGGTACTGACGAAACTGCTCCTGGAACGGTGGTTAGGCGTTGATGGAAATGCAGGGGTGAAGCACGGTCGTGTTCGTCGGAGTTACGAGCCATGGTAGCTGTTGGGTTGTTAATATGGTGAAATGGGGTTTTATTCGTAAAATCAGAGGGAGCAGGTGGGTACTCATAAGGTCTTTGGTCAAAGTTGACCTTAGTTTCCTTCCTCTTTGACTTATAGCTTTGACCCATCTCTTTGCCTCACGATTTTCGTCATCATTCACGAACTCGTACCTACAAAAGTTAAACAAACAAAAGCAATACCAATTTCTCTAAAAATAACTAATATTCATATTATTTATAATTAAGCTACTAATTAATAATTAAGCTAATAAAATGAGCTATTTAATCATATAAGCACACAAAATCAAGTCAGAATAAGGTATAAATGAGAGGTAAAACGCGACAAAAGTATTACTCATCAAATATCCCCACACTTAAAACTTATTGGTCCTCGAGTAAGCTCATTACTTAAACTAAGACCCATAAGCAAATATCAAAAATGCTTTATTATTTAATTCGAATCGGGTTTAGCTACACCCGTAGCCCTTTCAACTCACAATTTGACACTCATGAGTTTTAGCGCCCTATTGTAAGGAAAGTAAGGTCTTGCTACAAAAGTGAAAAATAAAAAAACATTAAGCACGATAACAATCAAAATGGTCACTTCTAATCAAAATACGTCACCTCCCTCATCAAGGCGAGAAATCAACTAATGAGGAAACAATTTAAGCACATGAATTCCGATGTAGTCACTAGCTTTATAATGAACTAAGCCTATGACTATAGAAACAAGTCACCTCCTAGGTGTGTAAAATTAGCGCGTTTCATTCACATCTACTAAGTTGCTTTGTCAAGGGTGATAAGCCAGGATGGAAAGTGGAATCCTCGTGATGTTAGAAGACATTGTAGGCTTGGGATTCCGCCTCTCACCTAAGTGAAACGAAAGGTCGTCCCTCCTCGACCATGCAACAAAAGGTAGACCACCGGTGAAGGAAATATATAGGTTTGGAGTTCTTGATTCATTGGTTTTCTTTGGTTATTTTTCTCTCATTGGATAACATTTGACATTAAACACTTTTCCCGATTTGATAACATTAAGCATTTGGGCACTTTTTTCCCATTCGATAACTTCTGGTTTTTCCCATTTGGTAGCATTTGACATTAAGCACTTTGGCAAAATAAGTGACTCCATATGTAGCAAGGGTATTCGTGGTAACTCGACAAAATAGCAAACTTTTGGCTTTCATTGGTACATTGAACTCAACTTTAAGAATTATACTAGCCCATTCCCTTTGGTAAATGATATGGATGGTAAACAAGGATAGTTGGACGATTGCATGGTCTTAAAGGTCACCTAGGAAACCGATCACCAAGGAATTATCACATCACGAGGGCGAACGTAGTGGTAAAATGCACACCCTTGACTAGGCCTTAGGAAATGGATCGATACAACACTAAAATTACACAACAAAGGGTATCTCGAGTCTATTTTAAAAGGTAAAGGTCTAGGCAAAAAGGTATCTACACCGGCCTATACCTACTGGTCAAGTCTCCAAATTATGCATTTATTCGAAGGTTTCCTAAATGCAACTACATGCCATGAATGCAACTAGTATATACATGTTATAATGCAAGTGCAACTATCAAGCTATATGTCAAGTAAACTAATGCAATCTAATCTAACAACAAATAGGCACACATCATCAAGTTCCAAAATTGGAACATCGTCCTCAACATACAAACCCAACCTCCACAATTATAAATAAGAGAAAAGAGAGGGAGAAATGAGAAGAGATATGAGCGACTATAGCAAGCGTCTTCTAACTCCTTAGCATATATCTCCGATATTCCAAATGTACCTATACATTTTATTACAGAAACAACAATATATACAAGACATGTTAGGGGAGTTTCCTCCCCAAACTTATTCGTTTATATATGGAAATGCCTATAAATAAAAGCATGTTTTTGGAATTTTTGAAAAAAATTCGATTTTTTTGTATTTTTAGGAGTAAATCCCCTCTCCATACTTATAATGTACATTGTCTTCAATGGACCAAGTTTAGGAAGGGAATAAGAAAGGAAAAGCATATTTTTTGGTTTTTAGAAAAATTTTCAAAAAGAAAAAGAGCATAAAAGAAAGCTTGGGTTGCCTCCCAAAAAGCGCGGTTTTAAGGAAACCGCCAAACCTACAAGTGGCCCCAACAACTAACCGAGATCCCACAATCTATAGGCAAGGACACTCATCGCCTTGCTCTTGCAAACATAGCTCACATCTTTGAGCTCCTTCGAATTTTCTCGAGTTTGATCATTCTCCTCATCATTTTCAAATTCGACCATGTAAAACATGTCCTCTTTAGTAAAAGGAGGATGATCAAACTCGGCAATCATGGGGCTATGAACAACATAGGAGACTTGACTAGTCTCCTTACCCCGCGCTTCTCCCTTCCACTCATCCATTTCACACATATATTTCTAAAAAAGGGGAGGGAAAACATCACAATCATCAAGGAGGGAAATTTCAAACAATTCACCCCATGCAAGCTTTAATAAATAAAGGAGTGTCACACTCCTCTTTAGCAATCATAACCTCAAGTAAAGGGGCATATTAGATGGGGTTAAAGTCATCGGTGGGCATAAGGAACTCATCCTCACTGCAAAAAGGTGCTTCAAATCTCTCAAAGACGGGCTCACCAAGTAGGTGCACCTCACAATCCCCTCCACAATCGGTGCTCACACTCTCCTTCTCAACGAACATAACCTCTAATAAGGGGGTTAGAGAAATAAGAACTAGGTCATGGGTGGGTACAAGAAGCTCATCCTCATCATAAAAAGAATCCTTAAATATCTCAAAAAGGGGCCCATCAACATCAAGAGAAATATCCCTTCCTTCATCAAGGCTATCAACAATGGTATCCACAATCTCATCGTCATTTGAACTCTCAAGGCATTCCTTCATTAATTCATTGGCCAAGCTAGGAATACAAACATCCTCAAGACAAGGGGTGCGCAATTCGACTTTCTCAAGCACACAATTCTCATTCCAAT